>NC_080164.1:6569247-6885081 GCF_950295315.1 Erinaceus europaeus | reverse complement strand
GAGAGTGGTGAAGCTGCAGGTGTCTATCACACCTCCCCCCCTTGATTTCTAACTGTCTCTATCTAGTAAGTAGATAAAGATAACTTTAGAAGAAGGAAAGTTAAAAGCTGTACTTAATTTACTTTCAGGAATTAGCAGATAGCTGAGGTTTTCACCACAACAGTAAACGTTATGTTTGAGACAGGATTAAATGCCCCAGTTTACACTGTACAGACTGAGGGCGGGGACAGGCTCATTGCTAGTGTTGCTCATTCACTAGTCAGATATGTCGCATCTTGTCTCGCTCCCCAGACTTTTCAGTGCTCTTAATATTAAAAGTAATTTCTTTGACTTTCTTAGCTCCATTTCCCAGGCCACCTCTCCTAGGGAGAGTGTTTTTCTACTCACTGGTCTCTCCACCTCAGTGTCCATGTGCTCTTCACACTCAGTGTTTGCAGACAAAATATTGTCTCTGCTCCTTGCCAAATTAGCATTGTCTGCTCGCAGTGGCCCTTAGCAGTGTGAGTATTGTTTCTGAAAATGAAATTTCATACCGTTCCAAGCTTTGATTGGTTTAGAGTAACATTAGGAGGCCACATCAAAGTAGAATCCTTTTGTAGGGTTTTTTTTCTTAGCTTTATTTTTAAAATATTTATTTATCCTCTTTTGTTGCCCTTGTTGTTTTATTGTTGTTGTCATTGTTGGCTAGGACAGAGAAAAATGGAGAGAGGAGGGGAAGACAGAGAGGGAGAGAGAAAGATAGACACCTGCAGACCCGCTTCACCACCTGTGAAGGGACTCCCCTGCAGGTGGGGAGACGGGGTCTAGAACCGGGATCCTTACGCCAGTCCTTGAGCTTTGCGTGGCGTGCGCTTAACCCGCTGCGCTACAGCCTGACTCCTCTTTTGTAGGATTTTATACACTAATGAGGACAAGACGAGAGAGTAAACAGATTCATAGCCAGTTTACTGCCTGTGAACGATTAAACTTGTCAATCAAAGCGAGCTGTTTGTGCTGGGAGGAAACTGAGCATTAAAGAAGTTTCACTTTGGGTTTTACTTCCATGTTTGGCTGCTCCAGAACCGATTCATTCAGTGGATACACTTATGTTTTCCTGTAAGGGATTTATTATTTCATCTTATCTGATTTCGTGACTTATTCCAAGCACTATGCTTAGTTAAACCGCTGCATTAAAATGAGTTGATTTATTTTTCTCCATGGGGGCAGTTTTCTATGCCATTAAACGGGATTTGCCATTGCCAATTTTTTTTTTTTTTAATCTCTCTTTTAAACTGGCTCAGAACAATATGTGTTACGAATACGGGCTCAATTCTCTTGGGCTGTGTTTCTGTGCCACTCACCACCAGCGTCCCACGCCCCCTGCCCCACAGCACTTCAACTCTTCCTACTTCTGTTCTCCCCTTCAGCAACCTCAGTTCTGCAATCAAAATGCAAAGGTTTGTTTTTGGTTTAGTCTGGTCTGTTTGTTTCTTCATATTCCGTATGTGAGTGAAGTCAGCTGGCCCTTACCTTCCTCCCGACTTAGTCTGCTTAGTACTGTCTCTTCACCTGGAGCCCATGCCACACACACATCGGGCTCCATGGATTGGATTGATTGATCGACCCAGTAGGTACGATATTTAGATGTCTCCTGTTTTTATTCCTCCACCCACGGATTGTATACTTAGGTTGTTTTCTTGTCTTGAGTGTTAATAATGTTGCAGTGACATGGGGGCGGGGGGCACACCATTATTTTCTGAAGTACTATTTTTGTATTCTTCAGATTCAGACCTGTGAGTGGAGTTGCGGGTCACCTGACTTCCCTTCCCTCCCCTCCCCTCCCCTCCCCTCCCCTCTCCTTCCCTTCTCTTTTCTTTCCCTTTTCTCGAGGGCCCTCAATAGAGGCTGCACTAATTTACCTTCTCATCAGTGGTTCCAAGGGTCCCTTTTTCTCCATGCCCCTGCCAACACTTGTTTCTGCTTTTTTGTTTGTTCGGATATGCCATGTTTATAGGTGTAAGGTAATTCGTTGTGGTTGGTAGTGACTTAACATTTTCCTGTTAGTGATGATGAGATTTTTTTTTTTTCTTCTTTTCATGTGCCTGTTAGCTGTATGTCTACCTTAGGGAAAGTGTCTGTTCAGCTCTTCGGCACAGTTTTTTTGTTTGGGTTATCTGGTTTTTACTGCTGACTGGTGTGAGGTCTTTACATAGCTCAGCTGCTGGCCTGTTGTCTTCTGTGTAGGTGTGCAGTACGCAGGTCTTCTCTCCCAGCTCATTTGAATGTTTTCTTTACTGTGTAGAAACGGTTTACTTGCCTGATACAATACCATTTACTTATTTTTGCTCTCCCTTACCATTGAAATCCTGTGATCAACGTGAAGGATATGCATGTAGCCCGTGTTTTCCTTTCCCAGCTTTTTGGCTTGGGGTCAAAGAAGAGAGATTGACTAATGCAGAGCCTTGCTGGTGAGAGGAGTAAAAATCAGAAACGAAAAGAAAAAAAAAAAAAAATCAAAGCTACTGTTTTATGTTGATAATGTCAGTACTGTTAAGTCTGCTACTGTTCCTACTGTTGTTAGTTCCTACTTTGGTGTAATAGGTGAATTCTTAGCTGCTGAAAATTTACAGCTCTAATCCTGCCAAGAGGCATTGATTTCTATCGAATTCCTTCAGCATGTACTCGCTGTGATACACTTTTCCTGTCGAGTGAGTGGAGAGAGAGACCAGGAGCATCGCTCCAGCAGGTGCTGCCATGCTGGGGAATCCAGACTCACAGTTGAAGGCCCTGTTACAGTTGGTCTGCTGCCCCGCCCCTGGGCTGCGCATCAGATGCCTTTCATCCCAGACTTGTTTGTTTGTTTGTTTACTAATTTATTTAGATGGAGCCCAGTCTCACCACTGGGCTGCTCAGTCCTGGAGAGGAAGACACCACAGCCCCAGGCCTTTTGGGGTGCAGTGGTGCCGTCCAAGTGGAATTGGGCCTCGAACCTCAGCTCTACATGGAGCACACCCCTCCAGTGAGCCGAATCTCCTTGGGGCTCTGTCTAAAAGAAAAAAAAAAGTTCATCGATGATCTGCATGTTTTATCATTGTATTTTTAAAAATTATTTTTATTTGTTGGATAGAGACAGCCAGACGTTGCAAGGGTACTTAATTTTTTTTTTAATTGTGAATAATCAAGTCTGCATGAAAACTGAAGCGTTTATGATTGCATTGAGCAAACTGGAGGGACTCCCCCCCTGCAGCTGCCCCCCCCCGTTTTTTTTTTTTTTTCCGTATTCCAGTGGTTTAAAAAGTATTTTTCTTTGCATCTGTTTATGTCTCTTGGCCCATTAGAGACCTGGGTTTGTTTGTTTGTTTTTAACTGTTTTACCTTGTATCTCTCAGGACGGTCATGAGTGTTTTTAAAAATTCTTTATCATTAAAAAATCACAGAGTGCTTCCTATTTTAAAAGGTAGGCCCCTTTCCGTGTCCTTTAGCTGCAGGTTGCCATGCCAACTAAACAGCACACTGGAAATCCCGGGCCAGGCACCGCAGATAAAAACCAGCTTTGCTGTGTAGTGCACAGCCTCACATACATTGTAAGAGCTTAGCACATTTGCCTTGGTGCTGCTCCCCCCCCCAGTTTTACTTGGGGGGAGGAAAGGCTATTTTCTGATAGACACTAAAATTAGTCAGCTGGTGTCTGAGTGCCTGCTCACTGCAGGATCATGGATTAGACATTAATAAGACAGTGTCTGAGAGGGTATTTACTGCCGGGAACACCACAGAGTGATGCTTTCTCTTTGCACTTCTGTCATAAATTACTGCTCAGTGACAGAGCAAAGGGGCTGGAGGATGGGCGAGAGGCGAGAAGGAGGTGTCTGTGGGACGGACAGTAAGGATGGATACTCCAGGGGATTTCAGTGCACAAAGAGCTGACATCTGTATGCTCTGATTTTTGTTTTTATATACATCGAGAAACATGCTTGATTTTTTTTTTTCTCCAGTTTTGACTTATGTAAGGGGGAAAATGTTAGTCCAGATTATTTGCTAAAAGGTAGGTTTTGGATAGTATGTAAACGGTTACTGCGCTGCTGACAGTTTCCAAAGACATCTGATTTTTAGAGCAAATGTCCATAAGTTGAGCGTTTGTTAAAATACCTTTTAAATGGTATCTGCCATAGAAAGTTTGGCTGGGCATTGCCTTCAGGATAGGATCAAATAAAATCCAAGTTGTTTAATGTGGCTTACAGCAATTTTCAAAGCTTAATGTGCCTATGAACCACCTTGTTCCGGTGAAGGTTCCGGTGCACTGGGCTGAGGGTGGGACCCGAGAGTCTGGGTATCCCAGACGTCCGTGTAGTTGCCTTTGCTCTTGTTGGCTCACAGATCCTTGGCTGTTGACTCCTTTGCTGCTCCGATGGTACTGGCTGCCCGCTGTGCCTTATGCTTTATGGGACCCAGTTGTCTTGCTGATAGTGTGTCTGGGAGCAGCAGTTTGCACAGTGCTCGAAGACCACCACCCCCCCCCCCCCCCCGTCTTGCAAAGTATCTACAGGTAAGAACTGGTTTCCTGAGATGATGTTGTTATTGGCCTTTTCCACCTCATTCTCTTCTGAGCGGATGGTGGAATTTTCCAGAGGTTGCAAGGCAGGTGTGGATGTTCTTCCTCTGGCCAGAGATGAAATGTGTACTTGCCTGTTCTTTGTTTTGGCACACTGGGTTGAGTTGAGCGCATGTAGTATGAAGCGCAAGGACACAGGACATGGGTTCGGGCCCCCACTCCTCAGCTGCAGGTCTTCTGGTGTCTATCTTTCTACCTCCCCCTCCACTCTAAATTTCTCTCTGTCCTATGGAATAAAATGAAGAGGGGAGAAAAAAAAAAGGTGGCCGGGAGCAGTGGATTCATAGTGCAGGCACTGAGCCCCAGTGATAACCCTGAAGGCAAAAAAATTAGATAGACATATATGTGTGTGTGTGTATATATATATATATATATATATGTATGTATGTATGTTTATTTCTCAGTGTTAATATATATATGGTAAAAGGTAGCAGATACAGGTACGCACAGAAGCATTTTGAAGTCCTTAGTACTGAAGAAACCACAGCATTTGAGGACTGCTGCGGAGAACTTCAGTGTGCAGGGCTGTACACTCTGTGGTCGGCCGCACAAGGAGGGTCTCCCTACCCCTGGAGAGCAGCCAGGGAGGGGAACGAGCACCTAGGGCGCCCAGGGTGCTGCATTTAGGAGATTCTCAGGGTCCCTCCTGCTAGGGACACCTTGCTGAGATTCCTAGCACCTTGTAGCCCCCCACTGTGGAGGTAGGCCCCAGTCACCCACTCTGCCATTCCTTAAAAAAAAGTATTTTATTGGGAGTTGGGCGGTAGCTCAGCAGGTTAAGCACGCAAAGCACAAGGACGGGTGTAAGGATCCCGGTTTGAGCCCCAGGTTCCCCACCTGCAGAGGAGTCACTTCACAGGCGGTGAAGCAGGTCTGCAGGTGTCTGTCTGTCTTCCCCTCCTCTCTCCATTTCTCTCTGTCCTATCCAGCGACATCAATAACAACAACAATAACTACAGCAACAATAGAACAACAAGGGCAACAAAAGGGAAAATAAATAAATAAATAATTTTTTTAAAAAAAGTATTTTATTGATGGGAGCCAGGCGGTAGTGCAGTGGGTTAAGCGCAGGTGGCACAAAGGGCAGGGACCAGTGTAAGGATCCCGGTTCAAACACCGGCTCCCCACCTGCAGGGGAGTCGCTTCACAGGCCAGGCGGTGAAGCAGCTCTGCAGGTGTCTGTCTTTCTCTCCCCCTCTGTCTTCCCCTCCTCTCCATTTATCTCTGTCCTATCCAAACAACGACGACATCAACAAAAACAATTGTAACTACAACAATAAAACAACATGAGCAACGAACGGGAAAATAAATATTAAAAAAGTATTTTATCGATGTATTTATTTATTAAATAGAGACAGAAATTGAGAAGCGGCAGGGAGACACAGAGAGAGGCACGCACACCCTTCCACTTCACCGCCCATGAAGCTTTCCCCTTGCTGGAAGGAGCCGGGGCCTTGAACCCAGGTCCCTGTGCACTGCAGCAGGTCAGCTTGCCACCAGTCCACACCTGCTTGGCCTTTTGCTGGCTTGGTGGTGGGCTGTGGGTGGAGCCGTAACCTTTCCAATGGTGTTTAACTAGGTGGTGTGCAGCAGCTAATCTAGTTAGGCCGCCCTTTCCCCTGGGCACTGGCCAGAAGCCTCCCCCTCAGCACCTGTTGGTTCTTTCCCAGCTGCTGGGCCTCCTCCAGGCTCTGGGACACTGGAGGCAAAGCAGAACTCAGAGAGAAGACACCAACTACTGTGCCACAGACCAGACACCAACTACTCTGCCTGCCTGCCTGCCTGCCTGCCTGCCTGCCTGCCTGGCTGCTGCTTTTTTTTTTTTTTTTAATTTGTTTTTAATTGACTTTTCAAAGATTTTAGTCTTTTTTTTTTTTTGCCTCCAGGGTTATTGCTAATTTTTTCCCCTTTTGTTTCCCTTGTTGTTGTCATTATTGCCATTGTTGCCACTGATGTTGTTGTTGGATGAGACAGGGGGAGAGAAAGACACCTGCTGACCTGCTTCACAGCCTGTGAAGTGACTCTCCCTGTAAGTGGGGTGCTGGGGGCTCGAACCGGGATCCTTGTGCCCAAAGATTTTAGTTTTACTGAGCAGGAGGAACAGGGAAAATCATATCTTGACTCCAGTTAAGCGGATGGCATGGTTGGCTTCTTTTCTTCCTTTTTAATATATACAACAGAGGTCTAGAGACTGACCCTCAGGCCACTGTATATGCCTTATAGTCAGCTGCGTAAAAGCATGTGAATAAGTATTAAAACGAAAGGGAAACTGTTGGATAAGGAGCTAGTTTTAGATATGCTTTTTAAAACTCTCAAATTTAACTAAATGGAATTTGTATAAAGGGACTCATAGCTACACATGTTGACTTTTCCCCCCTTTTCTTTGTTGGAGGGTATTAATGGCTTACAGTCGACCGTAAAATACAGTGGTTGGTACATGTGTGCCGTCTCTGTTTTCCGCATAACACTCTAAGCCCCGACGTGGATCCTCTCCCACCACATGTGATGACGTCTAGCAAACACCAGGAAGTGCATCAGTGGTGGAGCATGGGCCTTCACGAGCCCTGACTTCCATCTTCAGCACTGCATGTGTCGGGGATGCTTTGCTTCTCTCTCATTCAATAAATAAATTAAATCTATTTTAAAAGATAATTTCTGTGTGGTCTGGGAGGTGGCGCAGTGGGTAAAACATTGGACTCTCAAGCATGAAGTCCTGAGTTCAATCCCGACAGCACATGTACCAGAGTGATGTCTGGTTCTCTCTCTCCTATCTTTCTCATGAATAAATAAATCAAAAATCTTTTTTTTTAAAAAAGTTAATTGTGTATACTTTGAACCTTTAAACATCAATGCTTTGGAAAGTAAAATTGTAGAAAAATTGATTCAGGAGTATACAGTAGATTTATATAAGCCAGTATAAAGAACCTATATTGAACTGGCTTTCTAAAACTAACTTCAGGGTAGTCTAACAGCTTCAGGTGAAGTGCTTTGTCACTTTTTATCTTTAAATTTTTTTATATTTATTTATTTTCCCTTTCGTTGCCCTTTTTTATTGTTGTTATTGATGTCATCCTTGTTGGATAGGGCAGAGAGAAATGGAGAGGGGGAGAGTAAGATAGACACCTGCAGACCTGCTTCACCGCCTGTGAAGCGACCCTTCTGCAGGTGGGGAGCGGGGGGGCTTGAACCAGGATCCTTACGCTGGTCCTTGCACTTCACGCCACGTGCGCTTAACCTGCTGCGCTACTGCCCAATTCCCAGTCACTTATTTTTTAAAATAAACTCTTCTTTTTAAGTATTTTACTTATTTTTAACGAAAAGTATGTGTATATAGAGAGACCAGAGCACTACCCAGCTCCTCCCTTATGGTTGTGCTAGGGACTGAACCTGGGACCTCACAACCTCAGTCATGGAAGTCTTTTGCAGAACCACTGTGCTGTTTCCCCAGCCCTAAGCTGCTTTCAAAAAACCATTTAAACAGCATGCCATTGAAATGACTCTAGAGCATTTTAAAAAGATTGGAAAGCTCCCTGGTTCGTCTCATTGTCAAAAGAAAACACATGGTTTCCCAAAACATTTTCTCCAAAATTAAGTGTAGACATTTGCCTTTCTGCAAAATTGGTTCTGTCCAGATAAAATTGGGAACCAGTGGATCACAAGACCGAGCTCTGTGCATGAATGTGCTCCTCCTCCTCCTCCTCTTTCTCTGCCTGCCTTCTGGGGAGTTTCTGCATCCCCGTCATGGGCTCTGATGCACCACTCCTCTGCCCTCACCTTGCACTCGAGACTGACCTTGCCCTGTGCGTCTGTCACCAAATACTGCTGCCATCTCTTTAGGCGACACAGAGGACCAAATAGCATGTTTCCAAGCAAGGTAGAAAAATTCCCGTCAGCACCCAGAAAAATCTCATTCAGTTTATTGCTGCCTTAGTTACCCGGCACAAACAGGCTTGTAATAGTATGGTTTGTGCTGGTTCCTGATCTTGCTCTGACACCTGAGATGTCTTCGATTACTTATTTTAGAGATTCTCCCCTCATCTATTCTATAACCAGTTACTAGGTTCCTATCATTTTAAGTCTTAGCTGTATGTTTAAATTTTATATATATATATATATATATATATATATATATATATATATATATATACACACTTATTGGATAGAGACAGCCAGAAATCAAGAAGGAAGGGGGTGACAGAGAGGGAGAGAGACAGACACCTGCAGTGCTGCTTCAACACTCGTGAAGCTTTCCCCCTACAGGTGGGGATGGGGGCTCAAACTCAGGTCCTTGAGCATTATAACGTGCACTCCACCAGGTGCACCACCACCCAGCTCAGTCTTAAATGTATTTTTTTTAATTTTTGTTGGGGAGATTTTTTTTTTCCCCTCAATACAGTTGTGACAGAGATCTATTTTAAAGAGAAAATGAAAGCAAAGAACAGAGTAGTCACAATGTTTAATTTTATCGCAGATTTCAACTTGAGTCTTTGCAACTTGGGTGGGGAGATAGCTCAGTGTGTTCAGAGCTCAGGGAGTTCCAGCTGCAGCCTCAGACACCATCATAAGCGCTGCTCTGCTTCCACTCTCTTACCCTTTCTCAGCAATAGACCTTTTTTTTTAAAAAAAAGAAAGCCTTGTGTGGCTTTAATTACATATGTCTTTTTAGAATACATTTCATATGTTGGTAAAAATATCACCAATGTGGACGATCTCTCTGCAGACTAGATAGGGGAAACTAGTGTACTAGGTAGCAGTGCTTCAAAATACACTATTACAGGGCAACAATTAAAAAATGAAAATTTCCATGCAGTTCACTACTGTTTTGAAACTTGTTAAGCCAGATGGTTGCTCTACAATAAATCAGAAGGCATGCTCTATTAATAGATTAGGAAATTAGAAACTTCTTTCACGGATAAAATCATGACTTTTATGTGCTTAGGAATTAACACATTTAGGTAGGTGCATATCAATTAAGTCTGTGCTATGAGTAGCTGGATTAAAGTCAACTACTGTAGCACATCCAACTGGCTGTTCTTTTATTTGAAACTGTTCCAGAGAGAAATGGAGCAGGGGAGCTGGAGAGATACCTGAAGCTCCCCGCCTTCTTCCCCCTCTCGCCCCACAGGTGGGGACAGGGACTTGAACCCAGGTCTTCACACATTATAACATGTGACCTTTACCTAGTGCAAAACTGCCCCCCATGATTTTTTAAAAATTTTTTTAAATGGAAAACATTAACAAGACTACAGAATAAGAGGGGTACATTTCCACACATTGCCCACCCCACCCCCAGAGATCCATATCCCGTCCCCTTCCCTCCCCTGATAGCTTCCTTATTATTTATTCCTCTGGGAGTATGGGCCCAGGATAATTATTGGGTTGCAGAAGGTGGAAGGTCTGGCTTCTGTAATTGCTTCCCCGCTGAACATGGGTGTTGACAGGTGGATCCATACTCCCAGTCTGCCTCTCTCTTTCCCTAGTGGGGCAGATCTCTGGGGAGGTGGGACTCCAGGACACATTGGTGGGGTCATCTGCTCAGGGAAGTCCGGTTGACATCATGGTAGCATCTGGAACCTGGTGGCTGAAAAAGAGTCAAGATATAATGCAGAACAAATTGTTGACTGTGACTTTTTTTTTTTAAGTCAACTTTACTTTCATAATTCTGGAGGTCAGAAGTCTGACTCAGATCTCACTGAACTACAGTCAGACTGACAGTTGGGTATCATTCCTTTCTGGAGATGCTAGAGCACACTGTCTTCGTGTCTTTCCACCCTTATGGCGCTGCCACCATTATCTGAACCCTTGATCCAAGCATAGGATATTTTTACAAATAAATGGACGTACAACCTGAATTTTGACTTAAGTCTAATGTGCTAGAGCAGTCACGTGGACGGCACACTTGACTCATATATACCGTTGTCACTTTAATGTTTGCTCAGACCTGATGGCCAAAAGAAAGGAAGATGATTTCTTTTCTCCTGAAAACGCCAAAAGACCAAGACTAGAAGAGTTGGAGGATCTTGATGATGACGAGTGTGCAGTGTCTTTCACCAACGGTACCTCGGCTCTGGTAAGTCTGACAGAATCATAAAACTACCTGTTTCGCTTACGCGTTTCTCACACCTGTGTTATGACTCCGATTCAGAGATGGCCAAGTGATCAGAAAGAACAAAAGGCCTGGCTAATTTTGACATTGATTTTGTCAGGAAGGAAACAGTGGAGAAAATAATGATGCAGTAAGCGATACTTCTCTGACAAAGTTAGTAAGACAAGTCTCTAGTGGAGCTGACAGAGAAAAAGAAGATACAAATTAACCAGTATTAAAAAAGAATCTCTTTTAAAAAAGGGGGGAGGGCCATTTCCACTGTTGCTGAGCACAGTTGTCAAGGTCCTTGCCACTGCAGTCAAACAAGGAAAAGATGTCAGAGGCATACAGGTTAGAAAAGAAGAAATGAGACTGTCACGATTCGCTGAGGACATGGTGCTGTACCTAGAAAACTCCAAAGACCACCAAAAAACTACTGGAAATAGTTAATGAACTCAGTAGAGTGGCAGGATACAAAATGAGCACATATACATCTGTGGCATTTCTGTATACAAACAAGGGGTCAGGGAAAGACTCGATCCCATTTACAATCGAACCCCAAGAGATATAATACCGTGGGGTGCGTCTCACGAAGGAGGTGAGGGACCTTTACAACGGAAATTATAGGACGTTGCTGGACAGAAATAGAGAAGGACACACAAGTGGAAGAACCTTCCTTGTTCTTAGATTGGAAGAGTAAACTGTTTTATAAAGGGACCCAAAACACAGTAGTTTCAGGACTCAGTGTGTCCAATTTCAAGGCATTGTATAATTACAGTAGTCAAGTGTATGCTGTTGATTTTGAGGGAGGGATCAATGGTACATAACAGAGAACCTACAGACAGACCCACAGAAATCACGAGAAATTAATTTTTGACAAAGGTACAAGACAGTTAATTCAGTAGAAGAGAGTCTTTTTTTCACAAGTCATGTTGGAGCACTTAGCAAAAAAGTCAAAAGGACTATCAATGTTAGCCTTCATACTTTCTTTTTTAAAAATTTATTTATTCCCTTTTGTTGCCCTTTTTTTGTTGTTGTTATTGTTGTCGTTGTTGTTGGTTAGGACAGAGAAATGGAGAGAGGAAAGGAAGACAGAGAGGGGGAGAGAAAGACAGACACCTGCAGACCTGCTTCACCGCCTGTGAAGCGACTCCCCTGCAGGTGAGGCCTTCATACTTTCTATAAATATAAATGCACAAGTGGGTAAGAGACATAATTGTAAAATAGAAGATTTAGAGATAGTTGGAGAGGGAGGTGCAAATCTTTAGGAACTGGGAGATATATATATATGGGGAATATAAAAAAAGTTAAAGGATCACATAAAGGAAAACAAAAAAAACCAGCTCTTAAGGTGTAGGAAGTAGGGGGGAGGGAGCTGCGGGTGGGTAGGTGAGATGGGTCAGGTGTGGAGTGAAGCTAGACTTCTGGTGGTGATCATGATGTAGAGTTTTAGTCTATAGCTTTACAGTGCTCACATCTGAAGATTTACTTTAATAAGCCAACTCTGGCTCAATAAAATGTGTTAGAATAGGAAAGAATTATGTGATGCACAAAATAACTAGCATGAGTGGGGAATTCACAAGGCTTTTGTCTAAGTTTATCTTACTCTTTGAATTTGATGTCACTTTCTAAAACTTTTCATTGATAACATTGATGATCTTCTAGCAAACATATGTATGATGAAGAGTAAGTGAACTAGACAGATTTAACTGTTTGTTTCCCTCCTTTCTCCCTCTACTAATAGACGGCAGCCGAAGTTGGAATAATTGAGAGTATTCAACTGAAAAACTTCATGTGTCATTCAATGCTTGGCCCCTTTAAATTTGGTTCAAACGTCAACTTTGTTGTAGGCAACAATGGAAGTAAGTATTTTGAGTGGTACTGACAGTGAGCAGTACTTTGAGTTTAGCACGCATTAACTTTTGAAATAGATGATTGTTAGGGTAGATGAATCTGAGGTTTTAGATTTATAGCTGGTGGTTGTGAATAATTTCAGTACTGGCTGTCAGTCTAGACTTTAAGAAAATGAATCAACTCTATTTTCATTCTTTGTGTTATAGGGATAGACATTTTTTCGCTTATTGATTTGAATTTATTTTGCCCAGGAATCCATAGCGTAGAAGAATAGATAAACTCTCCTCTGTGGTAATCTTTACCTCGGTTAAAGGGCTATGAAATGAGGCAGACTGATTCTCATTGTTGTAACCAGTGAAAGTGCTGGGGAAGGAACTGATGTTCTGGGCAGAAGACTCCTCCCTCCACAGAGGGTGGCGGGTAGAGTGGGTGTGTCTGGCGGGGTGCTGAGCAGCCTCTGTGGCCTTACACCATACATGGCAGAAGCTCGCTCTCAAGAATCACGTTGGAGGGTCTCCGATGTCATGGGGGCATTTGGAGGTTTTACTCAGATGTCATTGAGGAACCAATTAACGTTTTAGAGTAAAGGAATGACACAATTAGGATTAAAAAAAAAAACTTGCTAAGACTCACTGTGGAGAATGTATTAAAAGAGAAATCATAGGTGTTGAAGCTTGACTTCTGATAGTCAAGTCAAAATAGGAAATGGTAGCCTGCCAAGAACTCATGTGAAACTGGGTGTGTAACTTCAGCCACCTTAGGTGTGTTTTGTTTTCACTGCTGTCATACAGTCAAGAGGAAAATGTTTTTCAGGGAAGTTACATGAAACAGTAAAACCAAAGAGAGATTAGTGGTTAGATCTCTCCCTCCCTCCCTCCCACCTCCCACCTCCCACTTTTTTTTTTTAACCTTTCAAGACAGGTGGCTTTATTAAAGTTAAAAAGAAGAAAAACAAGACAAGTGAATTCAGTAATGAGGATAAAGGCTATCTGTCGAATGTAAAACATTAATTCCCCGATAAAGAAATGAAGAAAAAAAAAGGGTATATAACGGTGTCTCAGAAGGCTTATTCCAGGAAATTGGACTGACCGGTTTATGGTGCAAGAGGGGTTGATGTGATTTGATTGAATGGCTTGATCATACAGGTTAGAAAGGGGCCGCTGTGTCTGGATACTTGTCACACAGTTCAGAGTATCAGCCTGTGATATTCGACAAATACGTGAGCACCAGCTTGGCATAGGAGATAGTGAATAAAACACCTTTCCTGACCCATGGGGTTTGCGTTCAGAGGTGGCAAAAACTCAGTTCTTAACTTCTGAGACTAGGCTGTAATACAAATTAAATGGATTAAGTTTGTGTGTGTAAGTAAAAGGATAAGTTCAGTGGGTCAAAACAGTATAATGAGAGTTTGAGCTTGGAATGTTACTATGCAGTCTTTCTACTTTTTTGTCAGTGGCAAAAAATTAAAAAATCGGTTCCTTAAATACACTTTTTTTTTTAAATTAATCAGCAGCTAAGTATTTTGTGATACAACTTTCTCTACATACAACGTGGACACTGAAAGAAAATTACAACAGTTGCAAGAACTTATTTTCTGATTCAGATGAATTAAATTTTCATTCACAAGTCTTTATGTGCAATTGTTTGAGTCAGCCTTTTCTTTTCTCTCTCTCTCTAATGAAGATGATTTCTCTACCTGCTCATTTAGGTGGAAAGAGTGCGGTCCTCACAGCTCTGATCGTTGGTCTTGGTGGCAAAGCAATCGCTACAAATAGAGGATCTTCCTTAAAAGGTTTTGTGAAAGATGGACAGAAGTAAGTCTTTATTAGCTACATATATTTATTTCTCAGCTTTAGGAAGAAGCCACTACTTTCGATTCTCCGTCCCTGAAGACATAGAAGAAGAATTGATTGCATAGGAATGAAACAGACAGAAGTATTTGAACTTTGTTTTCTTTTGCTCCTGTTGCCAGTATGACCCACTGTTGCCTGCTATCCTCTCCAGACAGAAAGCATGTTTAAATTATTGCCTTGTGTCTGCTCACTTACATACTTAAATCTCTCTCTGGAAGAGCAAGCAGTGATAGAGCTGTGTACTTCTGTTTTCAAAGAAATGTAAACATTGGAGTCTTCTTGGCTGGGGACTCAAAGCCCAGCTATCACAAGTCCAAGATGGTATGATAAAAGCGCAAGTAAGAGTCAGTGATGAGCCATTGTTGTGTCCCTGGACAAAATTTCTGCCTTTAGCTTTCTAAGACTTTTCTTTAATGCATCCTGATTTTAGACCCCATTATCCCTATGACTTGAGTTTGATTTGCGGGCTATGGTCAGTGTATTTGTGATGCATCTAGACCCTTGGTACATGGTTCTCTTACCTTTGTTGGCTTTCTGTTTACACTAGGGAAAAAAAATGGTTGTGGTTATGGGATAGGAATCAGGTTGTTTTCCTCAGAATCCTTGAGAATTTTGACTCTCAGTGAGGGTTCCAAGTTGACTTACTGGAGAAGGAAGACGTGTCATATGCTATAAAGCCTTAGAAGTCTTCTCAAAATCTTTTGGAATCTTAACCCTGAGCTCTAGGGTACCAGGGAGACTGAGAAGAGAGGCAAGGATGCACAGAAAGTCCCTTTTGTGTCCTGTGGCCTTGAAAAGAGCTACTTGGTAACAGTCCCCCAGAATGTTTTCCCTCTTTATCTTATTTGAGCCCAGCCTAGTAAGGTCTTCTCTCCCACAGTCTCTAAACAAAGTTATGTCTGACTTCAAAAAGTAGTTATTTTATTGCTTTTACATTGGTCTCAAGAATGTTTCAGTTCATTTTACATGGTTACACATTTCTTAGTTGTCTACTGAAATCAACTGCCTAGTTTTTCTAACCACGCAGTGACCCGATTTTTCAAACAGATGCTTCAGAAAGAAATTATATTTTATCTGCCACTGAATTTCTTATGTCTCAGTTTTCTTGCCTGCACCCCCCCCAACACACACACACACACACACACACACACACACACACACACACACACACACACACACACACATTTGAGGAATATATGAACCGAAGCTGAAGCTTCCTTTCAAACTCATCCTTGGAGTATTTTTTTTTTTTTTTGTAAAAACTGAATAAAGGTGGCTACTTTATGCAAATTATCAACTCTTGAGGACACAGCTGTCCATAGATGGGAACACCTGTCATTTTACTTAGAGATTTATTTTTTATTTATTAAAGATGGAGAGAGGAGAGAGTGAGGCAGAATCAGCATCACTACAGCATATGGGATAGCAAGGATCAAACTTGGGACCTCATGCTTGAGATGCCACGGCACCACCTTCAGCCTGCTTTTTATCTTGGAGTGAGTCGCTCATGCAGGCACAGCTTCACCGTTTCCAGACCGACTCTTCCATTCAGAGAGGAAGACGGCACAGTGCCAGAGCTCCCCCTGGTGCTGTGTGACTCCCCCCTGGTGTCAGCATAGCACCCTCCTGCACAGAGGAGTCTCAAGCCATAATATCCTTTGAAGTGGGAGTTACTGACACTTAAAAGGTTTAACCTGAGCTTTGCTCCCTTTCAGCTGGCCATGCCTGAGAAGGTGGCTAAAAACAGCTTTTACAATGGCTGTTCCTCTTCCTTATAGAAAGCATTTAGTCGCTGTAAATTTCTGGTTTTAGTGACCGTGATTCTGTCATCAGGATCTTTATAGAATTAGCTCGTTGAGCCTTCCTGTCCCCCCAGCGCAGACGCTGGGCGTTCCGTCTGCCGTGCCACTACGGTGAAGAAGCAGCAGTTAGTTTTCCCCCTAGTCATCCCTGTCTCCTAGCGCAGATGACTTGAGCAACTGTTAGAAGGCCGTTCTGCTTTTCTACTTTATTAACTTCATACAGCAACCGGATAACAGTGCCATGAAGTTCCTACTGTAGGCTCCCAGTGCAAGGAGCAGCAGAACAAAGGGAGTAGACTAGAGGTTTGCTAGCCCAGAGGCTTGTGAGGGCCCGAGCCAGGCAGGTCAGGCCAGTGCCTCCAGTGCTGCATTCCAGCCTTGACCCCCCCCCCCCCCCCAGCACATCATCAGAAGTGCTGTGACAGCAGCAGCTGCTCCACATGGTGCTCCGTCTCTGCCAGCAGGAGAGAAGAAAAAGCGACCTGGAGAGGTGAAGGGTGCACCTGTTAGAAACTTGTTCTGAAGGGGCGGGGGAAGAGGCTTGTTTGATAATTTGGAAAGCAAATATATGTAGTCAGCTGATGCTTTGAATGTCTCCATGAGATATATTCACTTCAGATGTGGTAATCAGATTAGCTGATGGGGTAAAATAAATTTTACTTCCCATTATAGACCAGGTGGCAACCCTCTAATCCACTGTAGTTAATGATTTTCAGCCTTGAATGGCTGTTAGAATCGACCTGAGCTTTAAAGAAAACAAAACAAAAAACCTTTAATTGTAACTTTTCAGGGACACATCTGTCTTAAATAAACACATCTGTCAACCTTATTAAACTACACACACGAACACACTCGGTAACTTTGGAAAAGGGAGCCTTGTTATAAAGGTACAGGAATGTGTGTCTTGGGAGCAGGACATGCATTTGGGTCTCCGAACTCAGTATCTCTGGCTCTGGCTCTTTCTTTCCTATGTCTCCTATATCTTTGTACAGCTGTGTCCGCTCTCATTTCCATCTTCCTTACATCCTTGTTGCCAGCATTTCAGTATACCCTCTCCGTCACCCTCCCCTCCCTCCTTGTCTGATTATATTTCTATTTCCGCCCCCACACACATGCACACGCACGCCTTACATTGTTTAAGGTGTGTGAATGTCTCTCTCTCTCTCTCTCTCTCGAGCGGTGAGCTCTTAGTCATTAGCTAAGTGCTCCTTACTGCCTTTGTGTGTAAGTATTTAAGTCTTGCTGTCTTGCGGTCCATGAAGGAGTATTCTTGTGCTTTTGACTCCCTGCCAGTATCTCCCAGGGTCTGTCTGTCAAGCCTGCATAGGGAGTTTCCTTGCAGCTCATCTGTGTGGTTCTGCTTCTCTGTAGCCCCTGCAGACTTTCCCCCGCTCCATGCTGTGCCCCAGGTCTGCTTCTGCAGTCCCAGGGACCTCAGAGCTGGAGTCTAGTGAATCATCGTCTCTGGACTTGGTTCTGTCTTACTTTGAGGTGTCCCCACCCCCTTATCGGGGTGGGCAGGGGGCGGTTAATGGTTTACAGTCGGCAGTATAGTACAGTATTTGGAATATGTGTAACGTTTCTCAGTTTTCCATATGACACTCTAACCCCCCTTTGAGTTTAAGAACCTTCATTTTAAAATGATTTTACGCTTACAGAAATGTTGTACAAGAATAGTCTTCTTTATACTTTTTTAAAAATATGTATTTATTCCCTTTTGTTGCCCTTGTTGTTTTATTGTTGTAGTTATTATTGTTGTCGTTCTTGTTGGATAGGACAGAGAGAAATGGAGAGAGGAAGGGAAGACAGAGAGGGGGAGAGAAAGACAGACACCTGCAGACCTGCTTCACCACCTGTGAAGGGACTCCCCTGCAGGTGGGGAGCCGGGGCCTCAAACCGGGATCCTTCCGCCGGTCCTTGCGCTTCGTGCCACCTGCTCTTTATACTTTTGATCCAGTTTCCCGTAACTATCTGCATCTTTGAAATAATTTAAAACCTTTACCAAAGCTTGCAGTTATCTTTAGTACAGTATTAGACCATAGACCTTATTTGGATTTTGCTGTCTTTTACACATATTAATTTCTAAAAAGGAGAATTGGTCTCGGCATCATATCTCTCTCTCTCTTTCTCTTTTAATTGAGAGAAAGGAGGGAGAAAGAGACACCTGTGGCATTGTTTCACCGCTTGTGAAGCTTTCCCCTTGGAGGTGGGGAGCGAGCGCTTGAACTTGGATATTTAAGCACCTCAACTAGGCCAGTGTCCGTTTTCTATGCTTAGATTACTCTCTGGAGGACTGACAAGTTTCGACACTGCTGATAAGTCACTTGCAGAGTGGCAGGAGATGTGGAGATTGAACAGACACCTAGGTATTTTTATTGAATGTTTTGTTTACCTTAATAAGAAATGCAGAAAGAAAAAGATGTCAGAGCACTGCTCAGCTCTGGCAGTAGTGCTGGAGATTAAACTTGGGACCTCAGCGCCTCAGGCATGAAAGTCTTTTGCAGAACCATTATGCTATTTCCCCAGCCTTGGGGATTTTTATTATAGTATCAGTTTACAGTGTTGTTCAGCTTGAATCTTTTCTCCATTTCCTCCTGCAAATGGGAACAATTTCAGGGGTATGGTTACAAATTCATGAAAACAGATTTGTTCCGTTAATTTTATTTAAGTGTACTAATTAAAGGAATTTTGCATTAAAGGAATTTTCTATTTTAGCAAACATTCATTTTAACTAGAGAAAAATACTGTCTTTTTATATCCAAGGAAAGCTTATAAGTATATACTCATGAATATCTTCCATTAACATTTGTGTGTTTTTCCACTAAGTCTTTCTCTAATAATAGAGTAGAAAAATAAACTCGATTTAAACCCTTAAAAATAATTCTTCTGTAATATCCGTAATACTTTAAGGTTGTAGGTCATATTACTTCATTTTTATCACTAGGTGATTGAAAACTTAAAGTTTCTCACTTTGATTATAGTCCTCTCAGAAAAAAAATGTTAGTCTGTGGCCATAAGGTTTTATCACTCTTAGAGTCCTGCTGTCAGCACGATGCTTCTCACCATACTGGAGCACCCAGATAGTCTATTGCTAATTACACACTGCTTGCAGCCTTGATAGCAGCTACATTTTAAATGCTTTTTGGACCAAAGTGGTATTTCTTATGTGGATAGAGTAGTCAGTATTTTTAAGCTTCTCTTAACTCGCAGCTTTGTTTTCTGCTTGATTATTATCTCTAGCATTCTCCTGTATAGTAAGTGCTTTGTCAGCTGGCGGCTGCTGAGGAGAACTGGCTAAGCTTCTTGGAGGTTTTAGCCTCTGTTACCGCACCGCCTGTGAGTGTGATGTAATCAAGCTTGTTGCTTCAGCTCGGCAGATATCTCCATCACCTTAAGGAACCGAGGAGACGACGCCTACCGGGCAAACGTGTACGGTGACTCCATAGTCGTGCAGCAGCACATCAGCATGGACGGGAGTCGTTCTTACAAGCTGAAAAGTGAATCCGGTTTGTCTGGCTCTTGTCTTCACTTCATAGAAATAGCAGTAAATATCCAATTAAGCGATTGCGTGGCTGTTCCCTGAAGGGACATTGTTCTCTACTTCCAGGTGATCTCTTTGAACTGATGAGTTGCATGTATGATTGTGCAAACATACACTACACGTAGTTGAAGGTTTTGTCTTTGTTTGCCTCAAGAGCAATTGTTGCTCAGCCCTGTCTTACGGTGCTGATAGCGGTTAAACCTGGGGCCTCTGGTGCCCAGGAATAGAAATCTGTTGAGGGAGCTGGGCGGTAGCGCAGTGGGTTAAGCGCACGTGGCGCAAAGTGCAAGGACTGGTGTAAAGATCCCGGTTCGAGCCCCCGGCTCCCCACCTGCAGGGGAGTCGCTTCACAGGTGGTGAAGCAGGTCTGCAGGTGTCTGTCTTTCTCTCTCCCCTCTCTGTCTTGCCCTCCTCTCTCCATTTCTCTCTGTCCTATCCAACAATGACGACATCAATAACAACAATAATAATAAACAGCAAGGGCAACAACAGGGAAAATAAATAAATATTAAAAAAATAACATACAAAGAAATCTGTTGAGTGGAACCCTGTGCTGCTTCCTGAGCCCCGCATCTAGTTGTTCAACACAAGACCGTCTGCAGTGAAGCCGTGGTTAGCAGAGCTTCCGTCTGCTGGACTCTGGCTATGCCCTTTTTTCCCCTCCAGCCCCTATAGTTCCTGTCAGATTGTCAGCAAAAAGTTGGGGAAAATAAAGGAAGAAGAGGTGAGTGTTTAGAGTTACTAGAAGGGGGGGGTGCAAGAACTTGTCTGAGAAGTACTCTCGCTGTGTCTGTATTTTTATCAGGTCTGTACTATATATCTCAATTTCACACACAGCTTGACTTATTAAAAACATTTTATTCCCAACTCTGGATTTAGCTTTTTTCTCACTTTTTTTTTTACCCCTTTTTTTTGTACTTTTCATGAGCTGTGCATCATCTCTGTTCACTCATATATATGTGCACATTCCAGGGTCCCTTTCTTGGTAAATGATGAAAAGCAACCGTATTTACTTATAAGTAGTTGGCTCCTTTTTCTCGTATTATTGCCCTAAAAATAATGTGGTCATTTTTTTTTTTTCCATAACCAGGCAGTGTGGTTTCTACTAAGAAAGAAGAGCTGGTTGCAATTCTTGATCATTTTAACATACAGGTAATCGCTAAATTTGTGTTTCCGAATAATTACTGTGATGAGCTCCTTGTCTGTGTGGTCTCCTTTGTGACAGAGCAAAAATTCTAATGACCTGTGAATAATTTGACCACAAGAAGAACATAGGAGGTTCCTTAGAGAGCATTCAACAGGAATCTTCAGTCCACAGTGTTAACACCTTAGTTTTGCGAGAGCAGTCAAGGACATCTCGACTACACCACTAAAATTTATGTTAACAGAGGCTGTTGCGCTTACTCCCTGTCCTGGTTAGAAGAGCAGCATAGTTCCCTAAGCTCAGTTACTGAACCTTTGTACAAAGGAAATTTCTCTTACAGTGATCAAGCATTTCTCTGTATATTTTGGAATTATAGATCATGTTTATAGGAGATAAGACTTGCTTTTTTTTTATTTTTACTGCATAGTTGAAAATAGGAATTTACTGGCATCTTGGTGTGATTATTGGTAAGGCCTGAATTCAGATCCAGTCACTCCTGAGCTGGTATAACACTTCGTTCATCTTGCCACCCTGCCTTATTCTGGGATTAAGAACACCAAGCTAGTTGTCAAGGAAAAAGGAGTTTGAGTCTTATTCCCTCTTGGGTTCAGAGAAAAACCATTCATTAAAACTCCCTTGATAAACGTTGTCCAGTGGAAGAAACATTAGGTGCACCTGTCTGGCTCTTGAACACTAAAGGGTGAGACTGAGAGAAAAATGTTTCTTAAACTAGCAGCTTAATATATCAGACAGCACAGAGTTTGAAAATTTGTATTTAGAAAAAATACTGAAACTTTGAGGAAAGCAGATACCCCAAATATATTTGAGAGTAGCGCGGAGGACCGTTTGTTAAGCTCAGAAAGCCTAACGGTACAGTTTCTGGACTCAAGGAGTTGCAGAGAAACTGGACGGGCTGTTGCACTTCGTAGCTGCCCTGTGTGGAGTCTCCACGGGGTGTTTCTTCAGAGGCACTTGAGTGCTGAGTAGGGACGTCACCGCTGCTGTTTGGAGTTGCTTCTGTATGTGGCTGTGTTAGGCATTTTTTATTATGTGAAAAGTTGCATAAGGCCTGTTTCTCTTAAGTTCCCACTTCCTTTGAGAATGTAAAACATACTTTTTTGTTTGTTTGTTTTCTTGACTGCCACCACAGTTACCATTGGGGCTCAATGCCAGCATGATGGATCCACTGGGATCCCCGTGGCCTTTTTTTTTTTTTCTCTTGTGTGTGGGGGGGAGCAGAGACAGAAATACTATTAGAATTGATTTTAGCCTTTTTTTTTTCTTGCATTTTATGCATTCTCTTGCCATTGGACAGTGCTGGTCAGTAGTAACCAAGAAGAGAGCGGAGTGTTTAATGTCCTGAAGTGCGGGATGGGGCTTGCCTCCACGCCCCCCCTTCCCTTCCTGTTGCTGTTGTGTGCGCTCTAGGGTCTCAGTAAGGAAAGCTCCAGAGTTGTTGGATTTCTGACGGGACTAGGGAGCCCATTGCAGAAACGAATCAAAAGGGTATATAGACAAGAATGTAAATTTGGATGAAGCTAAATCTAGAGTTGGGAGTAAAATGTTTTTAATAAGTCAAGATGTGTGTGAAATTGAAAGATGTACTATAGACCTGATAAAAATAGGCCAGTCTAGTCTGCTTATATGATAAGAAACAGGTGATGTGTAAGAGTTTTAAGGACTAAACAAATGTAGTTTTATTGTCTTTGAAGAGAAGATCCAAAAGTCTACTTGGCTTTTACCTGTGGTGTAGTAACAAAGTGAGGCACTGCTTCACAGAGGGTGAAAGAAGCAGCAGCTTTGCATGTGCTGATATTCTCTACATTATAGTTGTGAGCCTTTTTTTTTTTTATTTCTAAAATGGAAATATCAACAAGGCCATAGGACAAGAGGGGTACAATTCCACACAATGCCCACCACCAGAGCTCCATATCCAATTCCCTCCCCTGACAGCTTTCCTATTCTTTATCCCTCTGGGAGTATGGACCCAGGGTCATTGTGGGATGCAGAAAGTGGAAGGTCTGGCTTCTGTCATTGCTTCCCCGCTGAACATGCGTGTTGGCAGGTGGATCCATACTCCCAGCCTGCCTCTCTCTTTCCCTAGTGGGGCAGGGATCTGGGGAAGTGAGGCTCCAGGACACATGGTGAGGTCATCTGCCCAGGGAAGTGCAGTTGGCATCATGGTAGCATCTGGAACCTGGTAGCTGAAAACGAGTTAAGATAGAAAGCAGAACAAATTGTTGACCAATCACGAACCTAAAGGCAAGCATATTGCAGATGAAGATTTGGAGTCTCCGTTTTGGAAAAAAACTTGTAGGTCTATTTTATTTTAGATATATTCCAAAGGGTCCACTGCTTTATTTTCTAACATAAATTCATTTGTTAGCGACAAGAAAGAAAGAAATGAGCAAATGACCCTGACTCCTTTGAAATGAGTCACACAGTTCTTAACATTCCCCAGCTGCCCTTTGAGCTGCTCTTGTTACTTTAACTACATAACCCAGGGCAATTTGATTCAGGCAGTGGCCTGTTTGAAATGACTGGCCCTCCAGAAGAAATGACTTCAGTATTTTTACTTGTTTAGACAATAGTTTTGTAAAGAAATAACAACAAGTGGAAACTCTAGAAACATAAAACAGTATTTGTCATCATAGTTCAGATTAGAAATATCTGGGCTGGCTTTTTTTTTATTTAGTTGAGTAGTTAGCAAACTCCGCAGGCCACCAGAGGAAGGTTAACCACATCAGCTGACTCCCATGCTGATTGTCTTTGCAACTTTTAACCAGAGATACTTCTTGCAGCAAGTGAAGAGAATGGGAAGTTAATCTATTCAGTAGTAAAAGCACTTTATTTAGAGAGTTCTTGTGCTTGTGCTCCCCTGCAATGACAGACTATTTAATTTTGACTTTATTTTAGTATCATGGAATATTAAAGCATTTTTCGTTACATTAAAAATTTCTAACTTTTTGACTAGTATTTAGACTGCTTGATGGCACCATAGATTGTGGTATTTATTTTAGCTCATTTGTCTTTAAGGCGTTAGGGTAAAATTTTAATAAGTACCCTTTTATTGTTTGTTCCAGGTGGATAACCCAGTTTCTGTTTTAACACAAGAAATGAGCAAACAGTTCTTGCAGTCTAAAAATGAGGGAGACAAATACAAAGTAAGTATTAACTGAAAAGGAAAATGTTAATGCACTAAGTATATGTACCAAGCACAACTTTTGCTTCCAGAATAAATATCGAGTATTCAAGTAATATTGTAGAGATATTTTATATTGTTCAAAGGAAAGTATATTTTTCTTGATGAATTGTTGCTTTTTCCCAGGCTTTTATTTCTGATAGAGATTAAATTGTTATTTTTAAAATTAATCTTTAAGGAAGTATAAAGGAAGAGTTTGCCATACTTAAAACAGTACTTTTAAACTTTTATTGAAATCTCTAAGAAGCTAACATATTTAACTGCTATTGAAACTTAACTCTAATTTTTTTTAATGGGTTTGGTATTTCCTAGCCTATCCTAAGTCCCCACCCCGCCACCAAAGGTCTGTGTTCATGCCCCCAGTGAAGCCGAACATCTACTCTCACCCTCCACTTGGAGATTTTTACTTTAGTGCCCTGCTCCAAACTCAGCCAAATTCTTTAAGTTTCCCTTTCTGTTCTTTCTCAGCTTCTATTTATGTGTGGGGTCATCCCATACTCATCTTTGTCTTTCTGACTTATCTCACTTAACGTAATTTCTTCTAGCTCCATCCACGATGGGTCAGAGAGGGTCTTAAGTTTTTGTTTTGTTTTGTTTTTTTTAACTGCTTGGGCTCTGGCTATGTGGTAGCCCCAGGGTTGAACCTGGGGCCTCCAGTGCTTCCATCATAAAAAGGTTGTTATGTAAACTGCAGTGGTATTACTGTGGCTCATATTCGAAAAGTATTATAAGATGTACTTAGATCAAGGATTTGAACACTTTCATATTTGCCTAAAGAATAGGAAGAGAAGTGAAAATGAGCTTTCAAAAAGATTTATCACACCAAAAGGTGTTTGCTCTCGTGATTTTTTTTAAACCGGTTTTACAGATGTGTAGATTAACGGGTTCTTTTGTTTTTATGTGTACAACTTAAGTTTGTGTTTTGATCTGTATGATTTCAGAAACAAAATTCTTTTGCCTTTTTTTTATAATTGGAAGTTTACGAACTGCTGTTTTTTTTTTTTCCCTGTTGATATAGTTCTTCATGAAAGCAACCCAACTTGAACAAATGAAGGAAGATTATTCATACATTATGGAAACGAAAGAAAGAACAAAAGAGCAGATAAGTCAAGGAGAAGAGGTTTGTAAATACTCAGTATATATATATATATATATATATATATATATATATATATATATATATATATGACTGATATTATATATATATATCAGTCATTCTTTTAGTTCTTACAAAGTAACATAGTAGAATTGCATGCCACCGCAGGCCTGCGAGCCATGTGCAGCGTGTGAAAGCATGTAGTCTGGCCTGGCCACTGAGACCAGAGCTTTACTCAGAGCTACAATAAGTGCTAATTTAAGTTAATGATTCTCTACAGCCTCTGAATGATGTTTTAAGTAACCAAATAGCCCTTGGTAGGAAAAAAAAAAAAAAATTAAGTTCCCTATCCCTGGTATAATAAAGTGGTTTTCATGACTTTGTGTATATGTGGTACTATGTTGTACAAAACTGTTTTGTTTCTGTAAAATTGGTTATGTGCACATTTCAACTTCTTCGTTAGCTTATAGAAGATAGGGAGTGTGTTACACATTTACACCCTGACACATGGTTCTATCATGTGTCTAGCTGGTTCTATCAGATATAAACAATTCCCAATTTAAAGGCCAATATTTAAAGGCCAAAGTAGTTTAAAGGCCAATATTTCCCTCCAAGATGTATTGATTAATGAGAAAGGAAGAGAGAAAAATATGTTTCCAATTGATTTAAACCCCACCAATGTTTGCATGCGTTCATATCTTTCTTTGTTACTTGTTTTATACAGCTCTTTGGGATTTTCAGTTCTTCTTTTGATTTCTTTATTTGGGGGTGGGAGGGCTTACACTTGACAGTAAATACAATAGTTTGTACATGCGTGACATTTCCCAGTTTTCCACATAGCAATACAACCCCCACTAGGTCCTCTGCCATCCTGTTCCAGCTTCTTTTTATTTGTTTGTTTATTTTCATTGACGGGGTTAATGCTTTACAGTGCAGTCATTGACATATACATACAATTTCATTATATAATAGGCTCCCAGAGTTTTCTTCCTGTCCTCCCTCCCCAGACTCATTACTTTGATGCAGTATACCATGTGCAGTCCCTGTTCCACTTGGTGCTCTCTCTCCCTGTCCTTACTGTACTAATTCCCCTAATAATTGTATGCCAGTGCTCTGGTAAATATATATATTTGTGTTCCAAGAGGTGTCACAGTGGATGAAGCACTGGACACTCAAGCATGACGTTGTGAGTTCAATCCCCGGTAACACATGTACCAGAGTGATGTCTGGTTCTTTCTCTCCTCTTTCTCATAAATTATGTAAAATATTTAAAAATATATTTTCTAGTTACTTCTTACCTTGTTTTGAAATCAAATTGGCCCAAACTTTATAATTGACTCAGTTCAAATGTGTTGATGTTTCTCTGACTCTTCTACTTCAAAAGTTTTGAGGAGTGTATGTTTGAGATTGGGTCTGGGGGCCAGGCAGTGGCGCATCCACACGAACATACATCCTGCCATGCACAGAGACCCAGGCTCAGGCTCCTGGTCCCCACGTGGGAGTGCGGCTACAGGAGCAGTGAGAAGCAGGGCTGTCTCCTCCTCCCTCTCTGTCTTCACCTTCCTGGCCGAGGCTGTGTACAGCACTTTCAGTGTTCAACACTGGTTGACAAGTCTCTGCAGTCACCTATGGCCAGGCAGTGTTCTGGTTTCTCTGTCTTCCTAGCTTTCTTTCTTCCCCTCTTTCTCATCAATGAAAGGTTTGAGAAGTGTTTGAAGAAAAAGAAAGATAATGAAGGGCTATAGTGATAGCACACAGACTTGCCATACCTAAGGCTTCACCATAAGCCAGAGCCAAGCAGCTCTCGGATTAAAAGGAAGAGATAATGAATATATATATATATATATATATATATATATATATATATATATATATATAATTTTTATTTATAAAAAGGAAACACTGACAAGACCATAGGATAAGAGGGGTACAGCTCCACACAATTCCCACCACCAAAACTCCGTATCCCATCCCCTCCCCTGATAGCTTTCCTGTTCTTTAACCCACTGGGAGTATGGACCCAGGGTCATTGTGGGATGCAGAAGGTGGAAGGTCTGGCTTCTGTATTTGCTTCCCCGCTGAACATGGGTGTTGACAGGTTGATCCATACTCCCAGCCTGCCTCTCTCTTTCCCTAGTGGTGCGGGGCTCTGGGGAAGTGGGGCTCCAGGACGCATTGGATTCTATCTTGAGCACATAGATTTTGAGGGGCTTTAAACACCTCCGATGGGAATGAAATAGATAACTGAATTGTGGGGTATATCTGAACTTGTGTTCTTTATGGAAACTTCTCTTCCTACACTTTTGTTCATCTTAAGAGCATTTGGTTACTTTTCAAGTGCAGAAATTAGCAGAATTATTACACTTGGTCACTATACCAAAGAACCAAAAATACTTTTATGTTCACATTTTTTAAAAAATCATTCTAGTACTTGTCTAGACAATATCTTAAGAGAAATATACCAGTAAAAAAAAAAAATCTTTTCAATGTTAGTAAGAAACATGTTCTTTTTTTTTTTAAGCGACTTACTGAACTGAAGCGCCAGTGTTTGGAGAAAGAAGAACGCTTTCAGAGTATTGCTGGTCTAAGCACAATGAAGACTAATTTAGAATATCTGAAACATGAAATGGCTTGGGCAGTGGTAATCACTTTGCCTCATTACTTATTTACATGTATTTGTTACCCTGAGGAATACATTTGCTCACGATGAGTCATATGATCTGTCCACTCATTTTTCTTAGGTCAATGAAATTGAGAAACAGTTGAATGCCATCAGAGACAATATCAAGATCGGAGAAGATCGTGCTGCTCGGCTCGAGAGGAAAACAGAAGAACAGCAGGTAATGGCAGCTTGTTATACAGACGCTGTAAGTCTGGTCAGCACGTAGCTGAGACCCAAATGTTGACTGCACATGAAAGTAGCAGTGTCGACTTGTCAGGCTAGTGTCAAGAGACAGAGACAGACAGAGAGAGAGAGAGAGATGACCCAGGGACTAAGCTCATGGTGGCAAAGCAATACAAATCTTTATTCATTTGAGCGCCCCAGATTTGGGTGGTAGCACACCTGGTTAAGCCACGTGACGGCAACCGCAATGGCCGGCATTAGCCTCTCGGTCTGCCTGCCCGCTCCCCCCCAGGGTGGAACACCGAGAAAACAAGACAGAAACGGAAGTGGCTTAACAATACCATACATAGTTAGGAAAGGGGTGGAGAAAGGCAAAAGAGGGCTGGGAATGGTATGGACCTCCCCAGCAACTGTTGCTAGGGGCTCAACTGGCAGGATTAGCAATACCCTGCAGGGAATTAGGAAGGAGATGTTTAGTCATTTGTAAGACAAAGCAGAAGACTGATATGTAGATAATAAATGGACTGGCCATAGTATCAGGGAATGTAGGGTGG
Source organism: Erinaceus europaeus (assembly GCF_950295315.1). NCBI lineage: Eukaryota > Metazoa > Chordata > Mammalia > Eulipotyphla > Erinaceidae > Erinaceus > Erinaceus europaeus. The sequence goes on along the minus strand of NC_080164.1, from coordinate 6,856,517 downwards.
AGCAGGCTTAATGTTTTTTAAGGAATGCTGGGCTCCGGAGGGAAGATGCAGGATGTTTTTGTGGGGGAGGGAAGACTTACATGGCCGCCAACCTTTTGAGGTTCATGTGTCTCCCCTTTTTGCTCAACCCCTCCCTTTTGAGGTTCATGTATCTCCCCTTTTTGCTCAACCCCTCCGTAGAGAGAAAGACTTACCAGGGGGGACTCACCTCTCAGGTCAAGCCTTGCCAGGCTCCACCACATCCCCACAACCTCCCTACATCTTACAAGCCTGACTATTCTTATTATTCAGGCGAAGTCAGTCTAAACCTCAGCTGAAAGGTTACTGTAGCTCCCTGTGAGCAGGGAGAAGGTGGATGTGAGCAGCTGCTCTATGCTGTGGACGGAGACCCTCAACACATACATGTTTGTGGGCAGTGATTCTCTGTCACTGAGATGCTGCACCATGAAAGCTTTCTGACTGTTAGCTTAGTAAGGAGGAGAGTCATGACAAAGACTGAGGACTGAAGACGTGCTAGGATACTAGTCGACTTGACTGGCATTAAAGCTAAGAGAAACTGATAAGAATTGAGAAGCAAACCCAGTGCCCCGAGATCGCTGTCACAGCTTGCAGAGAAGTGATTTTTATGGCGCGGAGGATTGCACACAGGTAGGACACGTGGTATAAATTGTTAGGTCTGTTAAGGTGGAATTTCAACCTAAAATCACTACTGAACATTTTAAGAAGGCACCAGAGTCTTCCACTTCCGCCCAGTAGTAGCTAGACACTGGTTAGTTGAGTGGTAAAGAAAAGCAGTGATTTCCTCTTGGTGGATCTAGTGGTTATTGTTTTTACCATATGGGAGACGATTCACTCTATAATGCCTCTTCCTTTTTAACACCTTTCTAAAGCTGTAGTGTATGTACCATCTGTCTCATCCAGTTAAAATTTACATTCAGGTTGGGCAAAAGGAGAAAAGTGTATTGTGATTGACGGACTTGCTTAGATTTTCAGTGGAGTCCACAATGTGATAGCTAGTTGTTGACTTTAGGAAGTGTATGCGTGAAACTTACAGGATGTTACAGACCATTGCCTCTTCAGTGGAGATAAATGACAGCTCACTGTTTTTAGTCTGTTTATCAGGGTAGACAGTCACCCCTGTGGGTTTCCCATATTCCCGTGCCAAGGGGGAATGTCTAGCCTTTTCTCCCTTTATAAGAACCCCTAGTATGACTTACGTACATAGCACTTGGTGTTTTCACTACTTGACTCCAGGAGTTTTTAGCTCCCATGTTTGGTTGTAGTATAAGAATATTATCTTTGGAATTTGGTTGGTAAGTAGCACAGCAGGTTACGCGTAGGTGGCACAAAGTGCAAGGACCAGCATAAGGATCCCGGTTTGAGCCCCTGGCTCCCCACCTGCAGTGGAGTCGCTTCACAGACAGTGAAGCAGGTCTGCGGGTGTCTTTATTTTTCTCTCCCCCTCTCTGTTTTCCCCTCCTCTCTCCATTTTTCTCTGTCCTACCCAACAATGAGGACATCAATAGCAACAATACTAACTACAACAATACAAAACAACAAGGTCAACAAAAGGGAAAATAAATAAATATAAATTAAAAAAAGAATATTATCTTTGATGTCTTGAAAATCAAGCTAGAAAAAGAACAAAGCAGCTATCATTTTCCTTTATTTTCAAGTTTACTTATGATTCTAGAGCACTGCTCAGCTTTTACTTTTCGTGGTGGTGGAGATAAAACTGGGGCTCTGGACCCTAAGACACGGAAGTCTTTGCATAACCACTATGCTGTCTCCTCAGCCCCTTAAATACTTTATATAATCTTATTTCCTTGGCTTATGTCAAATGTAGTTAAGTTACATATTTGGGAAATGTGAACCATCAATATATATATATATGTATATATATAGTTATCCTGTCACTAACGAACAATAAACTACACTCTAACAATATTGTTATTTTCTTTAAGGTCAGACTTAACGAAGCAGAAAAGAAATACAAGGATATTCAAGACAAACTAGAGCATATTAGTCAAGAGACCAATGCACAAGCACCAGAATGCATGGCACTGAAATTAGACCTGGCCAACAAAAAGAAGGCCTATAATGAGGCCGAGGTGAGAGGCTTCCCAGCCTGGAATATGGGGAAAGCTACGTGGCGAATAGAGGCATTGTTCCTTTGTTCTGGGGGACTCTGACCCAGTAGAAATTGGTCACCTCCTGATTTTTTAATAATGTAACGATCTGGGGGTCAGTTGGTCACACACCTGCTTTAGGACACAGGTCTCCATGCTCAGGTACCCGGGTTAAATAAACCCCCCTCCCCACACCTGCAGGTGGGGGCGCTTCACAAGTGGTGAAGCATTGCTGCAGATGTCTCTCCTGATCGTTCCCTTGCTCTCCTACCCCTGTCAGTTTTTCTCTGTCCTGTCAGATACAAGGCAAGGAAAGGGGATGCCGGGAGCATGGGCATTGGGAGTAGTGGCTTCATCGTGCACACGCCAAACCCCAGCAGTCATTCTGGTGGCTGTATTTAAACAAACAAACAAACAAGCAAATAAATAAATATGATGATTTCTTGTGTCCACTTGCATACTGTATTTTAAACATCTGTTTGCATATATTTAGTCTCTGGTTTGAAGATTTGACAGAATGATGAGATGCTTTGCATTTGCATTTTACTGAAATGTGTCTGCTATATTGTCAGGTTGTATATAATCGTTCCCTAAATGAATATAGAGCTTTAAGGAAAGATGATGAGCAGCTTTGCAAAAGAATTGAGGAACTGAAAAGGTAGGACCGTCGCTTTGCAGTGTTCAAAGATGGCCTCATTTTCATATCAAATAATAGTGAGATGGAACATACATTTTGTGTATTATTTCTAATGTTTCCACATTGCTTATTTTTATTAGCAATTTAATATTGATTTACAAAATTATGAGATAACCTGTAACCGTTCTCACCACCAGAGCTCTGTGACCCTATTCCCTCCATTGGAAACTACAGTACTCCCAAGCTCACAGATACGGGCCAACAATTATGTATATATCTATCTGTATTTATATATATTTCCCCGTTTTTCTCTATGGTCCTGCCTTCTTTCCCTTTTTCACTTATTTATTTATTATTGGGTAGAGATGGAGAAATTGGGGCGGGGGGAGACACCTGCAGCCCTGCTTCACCACTTGTGAAGCTTTCCCCTGCAGGTGGGGACCAAGGGCTTGAACTTGGGTCCTTGTACACTGTACTGTGTGCTCTTAACCACATACGCCACCTCTTTTTTTTAATATTTATTTTATTTATTTATTCCCTTTTGTTGCCCTTGCTGTTTTATTGTTGTAGTTATTGTTGTTGTTGTTGTTGTTGGATAGGACAGAGAGAAATGGAGAGAGGAGGGGGAAGACAGAGAGAGGGAGAGAAAGACAGATACCTGCAGACCTGCTTCACCGCCTGTGAAGCGACTCCCCTGTAAGGTGGGAAGCCGGGGGCTCAAACGGGGATCCTTACATCAGTCCTTGCACTTTGTGCCGTGCGCACTTAACCTGCTGTGTTTAACCCTCTGTGCTACCACCCAGCCCCCTCCCCTTTTCTTGCTTTCTAAGTCACACCTATACCTATTACTACTTTTAGATATCCTTCCTTTTTTTCTTGCCTCTCTCTGGGTCCTAATGGAATTGGGGTTCAGAGCCCTCTGGTCACCTTCCCCCTGTCATTTCTCCCCCAAAATTCTTTTTAGGATGCAGAAGGTGGGAGTTCTGGCTTCTGCTGTTAGGTGGATCAGACTCTTTATCTTTCACTAGTCATTGCTTTGTTTTTTTAAATGTTAGGTTTTTCATCTAATGTTTTCCACTGTACGTTTTTACTACTAGTACTGATCAATCTTTGGAACCTGAGCGGTTGGAAAGGCAAAAAAAAATAGCTTGGTTAAAAGAGAAAGTAAAGACATTACAGGACCAAGACAGTACTTCCCTTCAAGATATCGAGCAGTTTCAGCAAGCCATAGAGAAGGACAAAGAAGAGCACTCCAGAATTATGTAAGTCTCAAGAGCCTCGCGATGGTATTCGCAATCACTTGGAAGCCATATGGGTTTGCTTCTTAATGAAGAGAGAAGACATGTTTCTTCTCTGCTTTTTTTTTTAAATATTTATTTTATTTATTTATTCCCTTTTGTTGCCCTTGTTGTTTTATTGTTGTAATTATTATTATTGTTGTCGTTGTTGGATAGGACAGAGAGACATGGAGAGAGGAGGGGAAGGCAGAGAGGAGGAGAGAAAGACAGACACCTGCAGACCTGCTTCACCGCCTGTGAAGGGATACCCCTGCAGGTGGGGAGCCGGGGTTCGAACCGGGATCCTTATGCCGGTCCTTGTGCTTTGCGCCACCTGCGCTTAGCCCGCTGTGCTATAGCCCGACTCCCCTTCTCTGCTTTTTTTTAAATCACTTTTCCAAAATTTGGTTAAACTTACAACTTGACAATGTCAAGGATGCTAGTTGTCATCACTAACGGATCACTCATGTTCATGCCGATACTCTCTAGCTATATTTCTCTAGCTCCTCAGTCGGTCATGGACAAATAGAGAAGTCTGCCTTCATTTGCAGGGTAGCTGGGTCATCCCTTGGTATGAAGACGTTAGGGGGCAGGATTGACTATCTCGGTGTGACTGTCACTTGCTCTCTGTGTCCCCACTTGCATTCCTAGGAGAGAAGAACTAGATGTGAAGCACACACTCAGCTACAATCAGAGGCAGCTGAAGGAGTTGAAGGACAGTAAAACTGACCGATTGAAAAGATTCGGACCTCACGTTCCCGCCCTGCTTGCTGCCATCGATGACGCTTACCGAAGGAAGCAGTTTGCCTATAAGCCTGTAGGGCCTCTAGGTACTTGTCATCACTTAACCAGGAAATCCTCAGCGTTAGAAATGACTTCTTACTGTCAGGAAGGGGCCTGCTGAATCTGTTAAGACTCTGGTTATCGAAGAGTTGTGTTGTTTGCGAGAACTTGCATGTATTGTAAGAAAACAAAAGAAGAAAAGTTAAACTTTCTAACTTCTGGATATTTAAAACTGTAAACCATTTTTTTCAGAGTACTGTCCTGGGGGTAAAACAGTGCAAGTGCCTGTAGAAAATGATTATTCAGGGAGTCGGGCGGTAGCGCAGCGGGTTAAGTGCATGTGGCGCAAAGCGCAAGGACTAGCATAAGGATCCCGGCTCGAGCCCCCGGCTCCCCACCTGCAGGGGGAGTCGCTTTGCAGGCGGTGAAGCAGGTCTGCAGGTGTCTGTCTTTCTCTCCCTCTCTGTCTTCCCCTCCTCTCTCCATTTCTCTCTGTCCTATCTAACAACAGTGACATCAGTAACAACTACAATTAAACATGGGCAACAAAAGGGAATAAATAAAAAAAATATAAAGCAAGCAAAACGATTACTCACATAGGCCTTGTCATGCTGTGCTTGCTCTCACTTCCAGGGGCCTGCATTCACCTTCGGGACCCCGAGCTGGCCTTGGCCATCGAATCCTGCCTGAAAGGACTTCTGCAAGCCTACTGGTGCCATAGTCATGCTGACGAAAGAGTACTCCAGGGACTGATGAAAAAGTTTTATTCTCCAGGGACCTCAAGGCCACAGATCATAGTTTCTGAGTTCCGGAAGGAGATGTATGATGTAAGGCAGAGGTAATGCACTGGTTGTCGGATCCATACTATTGCTGCTTAGGCATGCACACAGCCAGAGAGAACACAAATGTTTCCATGGGGGCCAGAAGCGCTACTGACTTCTGCAATCCCATGAAGCCTTTTCCCCGCTTTTCCGCCTGGGCATAGGATGAGGAAATGACGTTTCCTGACTTTGCAGTTTTTATAAATATCCCCTCCTTGAGACCTTGTGGTGTCTGCTTTTGTCTTGGTTCTCCTTTCAGATATTTGCAGCCTGCTTCGTGGACGTTTCTTTATCTCCCACTGTTGGATATGTTTGGATATCTGCAAGTCCACTGTTTGGTACTTCCCAAAAGCTTTCATATATTTGGAAACACCAGAAATGCCCTAAATTTTAAACGTGGTTCTTTGCCTTATGTCAGTTTTGAGTGTGGTATTTACTCCCTATTAGAACATCTTTTAAAAAAAAAAAAAAAAAAAAAGACTATTTATTAGTGAGAAAGATAGGAGGAGAGAGAAAGAACCAGACATCACTCTGGCACATGTGCTGCCGGGGATCGAACTCAGGACCTCATGCTTAAGAGTACAAAGCCTTATCACCGCGCCACCTCCCGGACCACTAGACCATCTTTATTACATGATTTTATTCTGAGCCTCTGTATCACCGAGTCCTGTAGTTCTCCTCTGACCTTAAATTGAGACCCACAGTGATTGCTAGAAGTAACGAAACCATTTTCCTTTTTCCCTCCTGCCTTGTGTATGCTTTCCACCTTACCTTGCTGAACCCACTTCATATACTTTTCCTGTCTCCTGTCACTGACGCCTAGTACTAATTCTGCACAGGAATAATTGGCTCTTTCTGACTCATTTTCTAGCATCTCTCAGCGTGCAACTGGTTGTAACGGAGTCAATATGAGAGAAGTCACAGGCTACGGAGCCATGGGAATATGCGGCTGAACTTTGCAGCTCACAAAACTCTAATAGTGACAGTGTCGTCTAGCAGCAGCTGTACCTGCTTAAAACAGTGCTCTTTCCTGACAGAGAGAAGCCTGCTTTCCGGAGACTGACTGGGGACTGCATGTCACCAGAAATCTCCCACCATAACCTCTGCCTTCTCTGTTTCTTTGATGGAGCTGGGCATATCTAGAGTGTGGACACACACACACACACGTTGACTCCCAACACACACACACACACACACACACACACACACACACACACACACACACGGAGCTGGGCATGTCTAGAGCGCCAACACACACGCGCGCCCACACCCACACACACACACCCACACCCCTTTCTCGTTCTTTCACTCCCACCTAACTTTATCATAAGTTGACTACCATAGAAAATACTCCACCAAGTTGCCTATATGTTGGATTTCCTCTTTTCCTCTTCCTTCTCTTTCCTGGACCCACGGTTGTCAAGCTTTAATGATGTCACCTTGTTTGCTGAAGTAGCTCTTGTCAAGGCACTGATGAGTCTTGCTGTGCTTGGTTCTAGTCACTTTCTCCGTTTGGCTAACCTTACCTACCAGTCATAGTTGACTCCGTTACTTATTTCATCCTTCCTAAAATATTAACTATTTCGAAACAGCTGCGGTTTTCTAAGGTGCTCAGAATTGCTCTTAGTGTATGTGGCATTACATAAAATCTTCTGTGTGATAAGCTTACTCCGGATGTATTCTTAGATATTTTCTTTGTCTTAATACTACCGATAGCCCTTCTCCACGTATTTGTACGTATAACTCAGGTTTGGTAAAGTAACTTTTTTTTTTTTTCCCTTAGAGCTGCTTATCATCCAGAGTTCCCAACTGTCCTCACAGCTCTAGAAATAGACAACGCAGTTGTTGCAAATAGCCTCATTGACATGCGCGGCATAGAAACAGTGCTCCTGATCAAAGTAAGGCCAGCTGCTTGCTGAATTTTCTGATACTTGAGTTTTCAGAACTAATTTCCCTTCTGTATCATAGAGAAATAAAATGTCAGTTTGTCATATAATATTATCTACCCTGTCGCAGACTCGGTAATTTTTGTTTGTTTTGTGTTTTTTTTTTTTTGAACTTGAAAGTTGTAAGATTCTTACTATATAGCAGTATTTAATGTGCAGGTTTAAATTAAAATAATCTAACATTAAAATAATAACTAGTAATGTTAAGTTGTGGCATCAGTAATACTCGGACAGGTCTGGGGAAGATAGCATAATGGTTATGCAAAAAGACTCTGATGCCTGAGACTTTAATGTTTCAGGTTCAGTCCCCAGCACCACCGTAAGCCAGAGCTGAGCAGTAAGTACTATGGTGTCTATCTTTCTCTGTGGATCTCTCTCATTAAAGTTAATTAAACTTTTTTTCCCCCCTCATTCTCTTAGAATAATTCTGTGGCTCGTGCAGTAATGCAGTCGCAAAGGCCCCCCCGGAATTGTAGAGAAGCCTTTACTGCTGATGGTGACCAGGTCTTTGCAGGACGTTACTATTCATCGGAAAATACAAGGCCTAAGTTCCTAAGCAGAGACGTGGATTCTGAAATAAGGTTGGTACCCAGCATAATTGTCGTGTTATTCCATTTTCTGTTGGAGTTTAGTTCCATCCCTTTCCTCTAAACTGTTCTTTGAGTGAGGAGTTTGGAATAGATATGAATGATGGATGGTTCTTGAAACATCAGCTAGCTGAATGTGGGGTTCCAAGTTGACAGCTACTTCCCGTCCATCGTCACTTTGACAGCCGTGCTGTGGAGTGAGAAGACAGTGTTCTTGACTGGCTGATCTGCAGAGAAGATGAGCCACTCAGCTGAGAGTGTGAATCAGATCTCTCACTGTGCCCCTTCCTGGTTCGTTCTGCTGCTTTTCTCACAGAGAATACGAGCTTGCTGATTCACATTCTGGCTCCATTTCCGCACTAAGCTTCTGTTACCTTTGAGCTGCACAGTTTAAATGAGAAAATTAAGCAGTGTAGTTTTTTTTTTTTTTCTTAACCTTTTTCCCCTTTATTGAGGGATTAATGTTTTATAGTCGCCAGTAAATACAATAGTTTGTACATGCATTGTTTAAAAAAAAAAGCAGTGTAGTTTGAATATAATATTGGGAAATAATGCTTCTATAGAAGACACATTGATAGATTAAACAAAATGCCACTTAAGCACATGAATAAGATTTTAATTGGGGGGAGGCGGCAGGGTGGTTATCAAGAAAGCTTCCTCCTTGTGTTTTTATAACTCCTGAGTTTTATCAACCCTAAGCCAGGGATGTGTGTCAGTGACAAGACACATGTTTGAGGCCTCACATACCACATGTGAAATACACATGCATGTATGTGTGTGTGTGTGTGTGTGTGTGTGTGTGTGTGTGTGTGTGTGAGCTTCCCGGGTAAGCTACTGTATTGGATTAATTGATGACTTGGAGCTGAATAATGATCTAGAAGACTTTATGTTTTAAGAGCTGGGAGCTTAAGAGGCCAAGAGGCAGGGAGGCAGGGCTGCAGGTGTCCAGCTCGCTCTCTGCCACTGCCCGCCCTCCCCCCTCAGGAGCAGGGGATGCGTCTAGCCAGCACCGAGCCCCAGCAGTGAGCCCTGGCCGCCATAAAAAGAAGAAAAGATTTAAGAAAATGCAAGTTTTGGTTTTGTCTTTCGCCCCCGGCTCTGTGCCTACAGGACTTTACCCTTCCTGGTGACTTGTTTTTCTTTTTGAGGAAGACACACCAGGAGAGATACCTGCAACACTGCTCCATCAGTAACGCACCCCTCCCATGCAGAGGGGGGACACGACACGGGGCTTGAACCCAGGTCCTCACACATGGTGGTGTCTGCACTCTACTGGGGGAACCACCAGTCGGCCCCTAATGTGAAAGTTTCCTAAATGGCTCGAGGTTTGAGAAATGACTGTTGTGTTCATACAGACCTCCCCACTGCAGGTGGAACTAGTCTTCCTTGTGCTGTGAGAGTAGCATCAGGGGAAGTAAACTGTGGGGCTATCGTAAAGTCTCTACCAAATTTTATACTTAGCAGCGGAACAGAATTAAATGACAAGGGAATCAATGTTGTGTAGTCTTCACTTTCTTTCTATTTATTTGCACTGTCGGAGCTCTGTGTCTGCATGCTCCTCTTCCTCCTTTTTCCTTGGACAGGGTGGGGGTGGGATAGGGAGACTCCCAGGCCACCGACTGTGGAACTTCCTTCCTGGTGCCATGGTGCTCCCAGGTGGCACCAAGACTAGAACCTGGGGTTTCACGCTTGGGGAAGCACATGACCTGCCAGGTGAACTATTTCCTAACACCCCCCCCCACCATTTTAATTTGCACAGCATCTTTTGCACAGACTACGTGAAAGTCCGCAATTGCTTAAGTGTGCCTGTGTTAAAGTGGCAGCTTTTTGTCTGTTGTGCCATGAATTTTTTTTCATTCTTTTTTCCCTTCTTCGTTTTTAAATTTCTTTATTTTTTAAAATTTTTTTATATTTATTCCCTTATGTTCCCCTTGTTGTTTTATTGTTGTAGTTATTATTGATGTCGTTGTTGTTGGATAGGACAGAGAAATGGAGAGAGGAGGGAAAGACAGGGGGAGAGAAAGATAGACACCTGCAGACCTGCTTCACTGCCTGTGAAGCAACTTCCCTGCAGGTGGGGAGCCAGGGGCTCGAACTGGGATCCTTCCGCCGGTCCGTGCGCTTAACCAGCTGTGCTACTGCCTGACTCCCTAGTCTTTTTAAGTTCTTTATTGGCGGAATTAATGGCGTACAGTCAGCAGTAAAAATGCAAGTTTGTCCAGTGTCTGAGTTTTCCACATTTCTATTCAACCCCCACTAGGTCCTCCTGTGTCATCATGTCCTAGGACCTGAACCCCAGCTCTACCCCAGAGTCTTTTACTTTGGTGCAATACACCAATTTATTTTCTTTTTTTTTTCATGATTTCATAATGATTAACAGGATTGTAAGATAACAAGGGTACAATTCCCACCACCAGACTTCCACGTCTCCATTGGAAACTTCCCTGTTCTTTATCCCCCTGGGAGTATGGACCAAAATTCTTTGTAGAGTGCAGAAGGTGGGAGGTCTGGCTTCTGTAATTGCTTCTCCACTGGACATGGCCGCTGTGCCATGATTTTAAGTCAGGTCTTCCCAGTTCTTGACTGAGCACATGTAACTAACTATATGGTAGTCAGGTAAACAGAAGTGCTGGACATGGCCGCTGTGCCATGATTTAAAGTCAGGTCTTCCCAGTTCTTGACTGAGCACATGTAACTATATGGTAGTCAGGTAAACAGAAGTGCAGGACATGGCTGCTGTGCCATGATTTAAAGTCAGGTCTTCCCAGTTCTTGACTGAGCACATGTAACTATACGGTAGTCAGGTGAACAGAAGTGCAGGTACATTATGCCAGTGCTACTCTATGTAAAAGCTGGGTGAACATTGGTGTTTAAAGGGTTTTGTTTTTTTGTTTCTTTTTTTCCCCATGCCTTCAAGCTTTCACTTGCTTGAAAGTTACCAAATCCTAATGATACCTAAGTGACTTTCTGCATTTGTGTCGGCCTGAACCAGGCTGGTCCTTTGGAAGCTGAGACACAGTCATTGTCCGGTTGGCGGCAGTAGCTTACCTGAATCGTGCCCAGCTTTGCCCTGGTTTGATCCTGGGCCCCACTGCACTGGAAGAAGAGCTGGTACTGATTTCTCTGCATCTCTAAATGGAAAAGTCCAGAGCACTGGAGCCCTGGAGATGACACACAAAAAGTTGATGGCGATTTTTTAAACTACTGAAAAATCGGAGTCAGAAAACAAAAGCCACTTGTAATCCCTGCATGTCTGAATTCTGTGTCTTCCTGTACTTGTCACTGTGTCACACACACAAAAATGATACATACTGTTAATAAAAGAAGACTTGACTCCAGTTTCCGTTCTTTTTTGAAATCTTTGTATTTTCCTATCATTAACAAATTAGTTTCACAAGTCTATTGTAAATATTCAGAAGATTTAAAGCATTTTATCCTCTTTTTTTTTTTTTCTGTCAAGTGAGTTGGAGAATGAGATTGAAAACAAGAAGGCCCAGATTTTAAATCTCCAGCAGCACTTGTCTACCCTTGAAAAAGATATTGGGCGCAATGAAGATTTTCTGAGAAAGTGTCAGCTGCATTCTAAAGAACTGAAGGTAAGGGGTTGAAGAGGCAGCCCCTGGGTAGGACCCATCAGACCATGTCATGCGTTACAGGTAGGCTGTGTCCTGGTTCCAGCAACGCTGGCTGGGGAAGGGGTGCAGTGCCATCTCTGTCTGAAGGAGAAAAGGTATCTGGAGTAGTGAGATTGTGCTCTACCAAACAAATAGAAGGTAGGGGAATCAGGCGGTAGCACAGCGGCTTAAGTGCAGGGGGCACAAAGCTCAAGGACCAGTGTGAGGATCCCGGTTCGAGCCCCCGGCTCCCCAACTGCAGGGGAGTCCCTTCACAGGTGGTGAAGCAGGTCTGCAAGTGTGTTATCTTTCTCTCCCCGTCTTCCTCTCCTCTCTTCATTTCTCTCTGTCCTATCCAGTAACGATGACAGCAATAACTAAACCAAACTAATCACCAAACAGAACTCTGCTGCCTCTTTCCCCCACGGCGGCACCAAGCACTCTCTAACTCTGGAACTCTCTCGGGGTTCCTTGGGGTGGGGACAAGCGGGCCCGCGAAACTAGCAGGACTGAACCAATTTTCTTGGCAGGGGGAGAGCTAGAACAACCCAATGTAAAGCATACAACAGACTTAAATAGGTTGGTTTGAGTTTACCAGTATTTACACTGTCAAGCAATTTAAGCAAGGCCAGGCAAAGCACAATGGCTGTGCAGTAGAACCTTGTGCCTAAGATTCTGGGGTCCCAGGTGCAATAGAACAAAATTTAAGAATGCTGTAAATATCTTTATGGAAACCACAGTAAAACATTTAGTTTGCATCATTATGCCTCGTACAGTACACTAGTGGGGAGATGGTAGTCAAAATACTCAATGAAACAGCCGTGACCTCATGGCACACATAGAAAAGAAGTATCTCAGAAGTATCTGTCAGGTAGCACTTGGATTGCACTAGTTCATCATGTGAGATTTAGAGTTTCAGAAAAAATGTTTTCTCTCTAGATTCCACATTGTCGTCATCGTAAATGCTAAGATGTGGTATTTCTATCTTTTGCTACTTGAGGATGGATTACCAGGGAGGTTGGTCATAGCAATCTTTACACTTAACTTTGGTTTATTCAGTATCCCTTTTATTATAAAGTCATTTAAGTGAGAACAGAACTTATATATGTTACTAAAATTTAAATACTTTCTTTCCAGATGAAAATAAGGAAAAATTGTTCCGAAATTCGGGAGCTTGAGAATATAGAAGAACACCAGTCTGTAGATATTGCCACCTTGGTAAGAAGTTTTTATTTTCAATTTCTTCTTCTATTTAAATGTAACGTTAGGGAGTCAGGTGGTAGGTAGCACAGTGGGTTAAGCGCACGTGGCGCAAAGCGCAAGGACCAGCATAAGGATCCCGGTTCGAGCCCCCAGCTCTCCGCCTGCAGGGGCGTCACTTCACAAGCAGTGAAGCAGATCTGCAGGTGTCTATCTTTCTCTCCCCCCTCTGTCTTCCCCTCCTCTCTCTGTTTCTCTCTGTCCTATCCAACAATGACATCATCAATAACAGCAACAATAATAACTACAACAGCAATAAAAAAAACAGAGGCAACAAAAGGGAAAATAAATATAAAATGTTTTTTTTTAAAGTAACATTAATGGAAAAGTCTCTTTTAAGTTGACAGGATCTACTTCCTTTTTTTTTTTTTTTAACTTCTTGTAAGTTTTTTCTTTTTTCATTATCAAGGCGTCTCCCTCTCCAGGACGACTTTTTTCACAGTGAGAGAAGCAAAGAGGCAGAGAGATTGTGAAAGACACCACAGCACCACAACTTCCTCCAGTTTGGTGGGGAGTGGGCTACGTTAAGCTACTCTCTATGACTCTACCTTCATTTGGGGGAGGGGACAGAACGTGGCTTTTACTTGCAGAGGAGATATTTTTATTTACAGATAATATAGAACTTCAGATTTCTCCTGATGCTTTGAACATAGAACCGTGTGAAGAGTTACTGAATTTTTCTTGCACTGCGTGAAATAAAACCATCCAAACTTAGTTGTGCTTTCTAGTCTCAACTCTGAAACAACAGTAACAACAACAGTCCTAGTGTAGTGCCTGTTGGTCCTAATCAACGAACGTCATCTTGGTCCATCGTTGCTGACACCCTTACATGCTTTTCTTGTTTCCTGATCGTGTATTGTATCAAGGATTTGTCAAACATACATTTTTTTTTCTTTTAATTGGGCAACTGTTCATCAGTCTTTTCTGAGTTACTGTAATACATAGATTGCTAAGTTTTTTAAGATGAATAAGTATTTGGGAGTTGGGCGATAGCACAGCGGGTTAAGTACACGTGACGTGAAGCGCAAGGACCGGCGGGAGGATCCCGGTTTGAGCCCCCGGCTCCCCACCTGCAGGGGAGTCGCTCCACAGGCGGTGAAGCAGGTCTGCAGGTGTCTGTCTTTCTCTCCCCCTCTCTCTGTCTTCCCCTCCTCTCTCCATTTCTCTCTGTCCTATCCAACGATGAAGACAACAGTAATAACTACAACAGTGAAACAACAAGAGCAACAAAAGGGAATAAGTAAATATTAAAAAATGAATAAGTATTCACTAGGTGTCTATACCAAGAACTGCATGAAATGGTGAAGGCTGGACTATGAGCCTGTGGCTTTACTCTAGCAAGAACTCACCTTTAGCTTTGATTAGTAACCTTAGTTTCTACTTTATTTCTCCTGTCTTCATCAATTATTTCTGTGTGCTCTCTAAATATTACCAGGAAGATGAAGCTCATGAAAATAAAATAAAAATGAAAATGGTTGAGAAAAATATGGAGCAACAAAGAGAAAATATGGAACATCTCAGAAGTCTGAAAATAGAAGCAGAAAAGAAGTATGATGCAATTAAACTGAAAATCAACCAGCTCTCAGAGCAGGCAGACCCGCTTAAGGTAAAGATGAGCTTTTTCCCTGCTACATAGACGTTTCAGTTTGTGTTCATATCTCGGTGTACTCACTAGACATTTCTCTAGAGGAATTTAAAGTTAAACATACATATAACCACAGAAATGGCTACTGGTCAAATTTTTATTACACCAGTTAGAATTAACTGTTCCTGCTCATGTCTTTGGGTGAATAAATTGCCATTTTTTTTTCCTCCTCAGTAGATGACAACTTTTATTACCACTTTCTTAGATCTTTTTTTTTTTCCTTTTCTCTCTCTCTCTCTCTCTCTCTCTTTTTCTCTCTCTTTTATGGCTTATGGTGAGGCAGGGGACTTTGGAGCCTCTGGCCTGAGAGTCTCTTTGCATAACCATGTGCTATCTCCCCCCACCGCCCTGTTTGTTAGACACTTTATCTGTCTGTACTGCTTTATTGCTTGCCTGCTCTGTTGTTTCAGTAGCTCAAGGACTAGAAAATAAAGTGCCACCAGACCCTGCCTGTTGTCATAGCTCCGTTACTTTCCCGAATCTAGTTCACATTTTTCTTTCTTAATACGTGTTTTTGGAAACCACTTTAGGGAAATAAAATCATTTAAGAGTACATTTTAAAATTTTACCTGTGTTGTTTGATAGCTTAGCTGTCAGTCACTTCCTGACTGATCATTAAAAACAACCTACTTCTCAGAGAAACTGTGAACCAGAGCATCACGCCAGTCTCGCGGTGTCAGGGATGGGACTTGGGACCTTACACATGCAAGTCCTGTGCTCTCCCCCTGAGTCACCTCCCCATCACAGCACTGCTCCTGTGAACAACTTGATTATGTTCAGGACTTCAAGTGTGATTTCTAAGTTACTAAGAAGAGTGGGCCGTAGAATTGGAGAGGAGAGGGGTATGCTGCTGATATGTGAGTATACCCTCTGCTTTCTCAACAGGAAATCACACCCATTGAGTTAACGTGTACTCAGATATTTTAGAAGTCTTTAGGAATTTGCATGCATATGAACTTTATTATAACTGTCTTCATTTTCAGTTATTTTTTCTAAAATTTTCAGAGTTGGGAGAATATAAAAGGATGTTAGAGGAGGAGCGGCCTAGCACACCTTTTCCCTGTTTGTGGCGGGTTTCTCCCATATGGCTGGGATGTCTGTCTGCCATTATAACCCAAGGTGGTTTAATATTTTCTATTTGGGATAAGATTTTTTTTTAAATGGGAAAAAAAATAACTGTTTAAGAAGAATATAAAATATAAGTATTTAGACTACGAAGAAGAAAAAGGTATTAAAACTAATACTGAGGATAACATAAGAGTTACTACAGGGAAATAATTAAAATACAGAAAGCCACAGTAATAAACTTTGTCAAGAATATGTTGGTATCTTCTAATTCTGCTTTTAAAAACCCCTTCTGTTTCATTTGGTTTAAATCCCC
Organism: Erinaceus europaeus; assembly: GCF_950295315.1. Lineage (NCBI taxonomy): Eukaryota > Metazoa > Chordata > Mammalia > Eulipotyphla > Erinaceidae > Erinaceus > Erinaceus europaeus. The sequence goes on along the minus strand of NC_080164.1, from coordinate 6,840,437 downwards.
CCTGCTTAACACTGCATTCTATTTACATAACCACTGCCGTCTAGTTACATAAATCACTTTTACATTTACATAAAGCACCACCTTCCCTCCAGGGCATTGGTGGTTTAGTGGTAGAATTCTCACCTGCTCCACCCCCTCTCCTTGTCACACCCTGATCCTCTCCTTGTCACACCCTGATTTTCACCAGTCACTTTTCTCTCCACCCTCTCTAAGTCACATCTGTTCACACCCTACTTGGGAAGTATATATAAAGACAACATTGTTCGTTTTAGTTAGTTGTTAGTTTAGTCTAGCTTGGTATAGATTGCGCTGCGTCCTGCATGAATAAAGAGGTACTGCGTACAGCTCGACCATGAGTCCCTGGTCATCTGTCTCCCGTCAGTGAAGCTCAGCCTGACAAGAATAGACTGGATTTGGTCTGGGGAAATAGCAGAAAAGATAAATAAGAGACACTCGTGTCTGAGGTTCCAAGGTCCCAGTTTCAGTTCCCAACATCATCATAAGCCAGAACTGAGCAGCGCTCTGATCTTTCTCTCATTGTCTTCCGTCTCGTCTCTCCTCTCCTCTCCTCTCCTCTCCTCTCCTCTCCTCTCCTCTCCTCTCCTCTCCTCTCCTCTCCCTCTGTTCCCCTTCCCCCTCCCCCTTTCTCTCCCCCCTTCTCCTCTCTCATATTAAAATGTAATAAAAATATTTTTTGAAAGGAGTAGACAGAATTCAATACTTAGAAACTAGAGTTGTTTTTAAGATTTTTTTTTTCTCTCATGACTAAAAGCTGCCAGAGTACCACTCCGGTGTGAGTATTTCTGGGATTGAATCTGGGGTTTCACACTTGCAACTCTGGCTTATTCCTCCTGCCAGTGACATACCTCCCTGTCACAGGAAGGGGAGAAAAGATAAAGGATTGACTAGCTACTCAATCAAAATGATGAAATATGCTAAGACAATATGGAGAAAAATCTTCCGCTGATTTGCTCATACCAGACAATTTAAAATCACAAACAAGAAGTGATGAGTAAGCTGTGCTTTGCATTTTCAGGGACCAATTGGCTAAAGCAACTCCTGGAACTGGGAGTTCACGAATAAGTTTTTGTTTTTTAATATTTATTTACTTATTCCCTTTTGTTGCCCATATTGTTTTATTGTTGTAGTTATTATTGTTGTTGTTGATGTCATCGTTGTTGGACAGGACAGAGAGAAATGGAGAGAGGAGGGGAAGACAGGGAGAGAAAGACAGACACCTGCAGACCTGCTTCACCGCCTGTGAAGCGACTCCCCTGCAGGTGGGGAGCTGGGGGCTCGAACCAGGATCCTTAGGCCAGTCTTTGCGCTTTGTGCCACCTGCGTTTAACCAGCTGCGCTACCGCCCGACTTCCACAAATAAGTTTTAAAAAGGAAAATGTGGGCAGAAGGCAGCAAGAATTCTTTCTCAGGGCCGGGTGGTAGTGCACCTGGTTGAGCGCACATGTTACAGTGCATAAGGACCCAGGTTCGAGCCCCTGGCCCCCACCTGCAGGGGAAAAGCTTCACAAGTGGTGAAGCAGGGTTGCAGGTGTCTCTCTGATTTTCCCTCTCTACCATCCCCTTCCATCTCTGTTGTTGTGTGCCGCGGAGAAGAGAGGAGTGAAGAGGGAACACAAATCTTTATTTGCGCTGGCACCTCAGAGTTGGGTGCTAGAGAAGCAGGTTGGGCCATGTGGAGGTAGCGAAAATGGCCGCCTCACGCAGTAACCTTTCCTGCGTCTGAACACCGATTGGAGCGCTGGCAAGAGACCGAGGTGTGGAAGAAGAAGGGCTTTTATAGGAGTAGCTTTCACGAGAATGGGAAAAGGGGGAGGAGTAACCAGAGCACTCCAGGATAGGATGATAACTCTCATGAGAATGGGAAGGGGGAGGAGTGACCAAAGCACTTCAACTTTGGCGGGGGAAATAGACAATGCCCTGAGGGCACAACATGGTGGAACAGGTGCTCCGAGAATGTCCCAACTCTCGCATGTCCCAGCTCTAGCGGGAACTAGCAGTAGCTTGAGGGGACAACATGGCAGATGTGACTGCATCGGCACAATTTCCCTGCACATCTCGATTCCTGGCTGTCTCTATCCAATAAATAAATAAAGATGGTTTAAAAAAAATTTTTTTTTAAAGAATTCTCTCTTTAAATCGGCTGCTAATAACCGAAAGCCAGGACCTTGAGCATGGCAGTAAAACTGCATCTATGGTGGCAAGTGTTTTGCTCCCCAGCCTCATGTCACACTGTCACCCTCACACAGCAGGACCGTGAGGCACAGAGCTCTCTGCTTCACTGTGTTCCTGTTGAAGCCCGGGCTTAGGGAATCGCTTTCTCACATTAGACAGTCAGCTGGAACTGATGACTGCAGCCTTCACGCTGGAGTCGCAGAGTTGACCCACGTGCAGTCTGCACTCTGTCGAAGGACAACCTCCCGTTTCTGAACCCCAGAGGGAGTTTGTGCCAAGTCTGTCTATGTTCTCAGCAAGTCTTAAGAACTAGTTTTGGGGGTTGTTCTTCAAACCTTATAACGGATGTAGGTTTTAAATAAGTAGATTCTTTCTAGCCTCTAGAGTTTTGTGTTTGCTTTGAATTGTACGGTAGAGACGGGCATGGATAGTACAAGAAGCCATAGCACTGAGGCTTCCTTCAGGCACTGGGGGGCCAGGCTCTAAACTGGGTCCTGCACACGGCAAAGCGGCGCACTCCTCATGTGGACTAGGCCCCCAGCCCTACTCCATTTTCTTCAAGACTATGTTTTTTTTTTTTTTTTTTTTTTTTTTCTTTCTTTCTATTCTGGGACTTTACTCCAGGCTTTACTTTTTCAGATAGAAGAAAGGACACATCTGGACATCTCAGCATTGAATTTTCCTTCACTGTTATGTGAGGCAGGCTTCAAACTGGAGGACTCTGGCTTATGGTGGTGCTGGGGATTGAACCTGAGACCTCAGGCATGAAAGAAAAGTCTTTGTATGTGACCATTATGCTACCTCCTGGCCCAACTTTAACTTCCTGGAGGCTTAGAAACACCACAAGTTTAGAATCCTTTCAACATTTCAGTTTCAATGTGCTTCGTCTTTGATTTCAGCTCAGAATCAGGATGAGTATCACCTTACTGGCTTTTACTGTCTTTGGATCCCCCTTCGTCGGCAGTAACCTGAGTTTGTTAGCGAACATCTGGTTGGTGTGCTGCTGCCTTTGACCTGAATGACTCCCAGGCAAACAAAGACAAGTCGACTGTGGCGAACGTAGAGAAAGGGATATTAAAAACTGAGGTTCCTTTCACCTTATTTTACAAGTAATTCTCTGCTTCTCCAAAGATGCCAGGAGGAGAGATTAACTGGCAGAAATGTGCCCTGATCAAATTTATCCTTTGACTCCTCAGAGCTGAATTGGTTCTCTAAAGCAAATCTGGGCCTGGATTTTTTTTTTTCAACTCTACCATAGCAAACATTGCTGTCCAGCCTCTGCTATTTAGCAGGCATCCCAACTTTCCAGTTGTCCTTCCTGCTGTATAAACTTGCACTCATTTTCTTTGCTTCTTAGAAGAAAATTGATTAAAGAAGCCACTTACCTCCTCATAACAAGTGTTTTTATTTTTAATAGAACTCTTATAAAACCTCAGCTATTAACCTATAAATCAGGAATGGTAGGGCTCTTTGGCAAGATGAAGAAGATGCATTTAACTGTACTCTCAGGTTAAATAAATAACCTGTCATGTGAAGTAATTCCAAAGACAAATTCTTAGACAGTTTCAAAAGTTCTTTTTCCTTTCGGCGTCTCTCCAGGTATTTTGCCTTTAATGAAACTATGGCTTTAAACTTGCCTCTTTCTGTTTATCACAGTAATTCTTTGAGGCTAAATATGATCGGTGGCAATATATATGACCATGGTGGACTGAGAAAAACAAGTGAATCGACTAGAATTCAGTCCAGTGACTCATGGAAAACAGTGGCCGCACTGCCGCTGGTGTGTGACGAGCACATGCAAATAGAAAAGCTGAGAAGTGTTGGTGTGCACACACCCAGGAACCCGGGTCCTCAGGAAAGGACCATGGCCTTGTCCTTGCGGTTACTTATGCCCCTCCCTGCATACCCCCCCACACACACACACAGCCGTCAGTCTGGCTTTTGTTAAAACTATTGATGTTTCTAGAGTTTTAAAAGACGGAACCACATTTTGTGTACCCTTGCTTCTGGGTTTTGACGTCTTCTCAGAATTGAACGCTCTCCAGCAATACAGCTTGTATTCTGGAGGTTTGGGGAAGAGGGCCACTAGGTAGTTCACCCGGGTAGGTAGGGCCCCTGTTTCGCTGTCAGTGCAACTAGCTTTGACCTCAGCTTCTACCACAGTGAAGGGGACTTCAGTGCTGTGAGCTCTTTCTGTCCTTTGTACTTTCTGTGTCTCTGTGTTTCTCTGTCTGAAAAGGTCAGACTGTAGGAGTGGAGCTCTGGTGATGACCAGGAAAAGGCCAATAAAACAAAAGGGTAAACTTTTTTTTGTTAGAATATTCGTTGCTACTGTTACTTGGATCAGTAAATCGTTCCTTTCTGTTGGTGAGTAGCAATTCATTATGTTTGATTAACTACAACTTGTTTATCCATTTCTCTGTTGGTTGACATCTGGGTCTCTGCCTTGGGGCTAGCATACCTAAAACTGTAACAGTTTTTGTTTAACAAACCAAATGAATAAGTAACTCTTAGATGAAAGGCCAATTGAAAACTCAAGAGTTTCAGGAATTCCACGCCTCCTAAAATAAACTCAACAGTTAATCCAATAGTCTTTTTGTTTTTAGCCATCATGAAATCAAACTAGAAATTAACAACAGAGCGATAAAGGGTAACTTCCAAACATAAAATTAGCATCCTTCTAAATGACCGTGGTCCAGGAAAGAAGTCGTAATTCTTTTTTTAATTTCTTTCAAAACATGAAAAACATACCAGACTTTACAGAATGCCGCTAAAAAAGAGTGCTGAGAGAAAATTCTGTTGCTCTAAACACTACATCAGAAAAAAAAAAAAAAAAAAAAAACCATAAAGATGGTGTACAGCAGAGTTCTGAGAGTATAGAGCCAATCCTGTTGTGTGACAGACTGAACTAAAACCGCATCATCAGCAGTCAGTGCAGAAGAAGCATTTGACTCTAATTTTAATCAAGTTGATCTAAATTATTTTATGGGACTAGGAATCCTTGTTATACTCTGTCCTATAAGGAATTCGTTCAGTATTTCCTCTTAAAAGTGATGGCTAACTGATGTTTGTGTTTTAATGGTTCCTGTTTGCCCTCTGTATTTCCTTCTTTTTGGGTTAGCCAAGTAGGAGTGTGTGTGATGCACTCACAAGTTAAAGCAAATGTGCACTTGACCACTAAGCCACCTTGCTTGCTGCCAAGTGGCACCTAGTTATTGTCTTCTTTTTCAACAACTCTGAGCATTTTAGCGCTCCCTCTTATTTTCCATTTTTCTAGTTGTGTGGTGTGGTGTCTGTTTTTTATCTGATGAGGGTGCGAGCAGAGCTGTGCTCCAGCAGAGATGGTGCCAGGATCCCATCTGGAATCTCTCCCATGTAAGCCCTCCGTTGGCTGTGTCACTTCCTGGGTGCACTACCATTTCTTTGTTGTTGTTGTTGCTTTTGCCTCCAGGGCTATTGCTGGGGCTCAGTGCCTGCACCATGAATCCACTGCTCCTGGAGGCCCTCCCCCCCCTTTTGTTGCCCTTGTTGCTGTAGCCTGGTTGTGATCATTATTGTTCTTGTTGTCGTTCGTTGTTGGATAGGACAGAGAGAAATGGAGAGAGGAGGAGAAGACAGAGGGGGAGAGAAAGACAGACACCTGCAGACCTGCTTCACCCACCACCTGTGAAGCGACTCCCCTGCAGGTGGGGAGCCGGGGGCTTGAACCGGGATCCTTACACCGGTCCTTGTGCTTTACACCACGTGCGCTTAACCCGTTGCGCTACCGCCCGACCCCCACCCCCACCCCATTTCTTGTTAAAGTGATCTTGGAGTAACTTCTTTAGGGTCTTATTTTCTGTTCAAAATTGTGAGGTATTTTTCCTGCAGGAATGATTGCTCAGTCAAAATTAAAGCCCTTCCTCACACTTGGACTTAGCTTTTGGAGAACCAGCTTTCACACTAGGTGACCCGTAAATAGCCCACAGCCTCATTGACCTCGGTCTCGCTATGTCATAGTGATGTCCCAATGAACTCAGTTGATTTTTATAAGTCAAATTGATAGTCCCATGATTTTTGGAAACTTTGGTAAGGTTTTGAAGATAGCCGTGTGACTTCCTAATTTGGGGAAACTCCTCCCTGTGCTCAGAGCTGCATGGATACGGGTTCTAGACGCTTGGTTCTTCAAGCTGAACAGTCAGCCCTCCATGCTTCAGTGAGGTGTCAGTTGTGCCTGTGCTGACAGTTTTTTAAAAATGTTTTCTTTATAGACTATTTTGATTTTATTGAAACAGGATGAATTAAATCTTGCCGATTCTGAAGTAGATAACCAAAAACGAGGAAAGCGGCATTATGAAGAGAAGCAGAAAGAACACTTGGATACTTTGAATAAAAAGAAACGAGAACTCGATAAGAAAGAAAAAGAACTAGAGGTTAGCCATCCTTTTGTTTTCTTATACATTTTGCTTACAGACTTATTCTAGATTATTAAAGTTCCGTTCTCTTAGTGTCTCGTGTCCAGATGCAACCTGTGTAATGCATGGTTTGGTACAGAGCATGTTGTTTGAGTGAATCCACGGACAGAGAGGTGTAGGGACTCTCCAGGTGTGGGATCTTCAGCAGACCCGTGAGGAACGTTCGAGGCAGCCCTCTGAGTGATTTGGAAAGTGGTACATTTCCCTGCTATTACAGCTATATCATAGTTGCCCAGATTGACAAGTGACTGGCAGTTTTATGTTGGAACAGGTGGTTCTGGGCTGAGGTAGATAGATAATGAATATGCAAAAAGACTCTCATGCCTGAGGCTCCAAAGGCCCAAATTCTATCAATCCCCCTGCACCACCATAAACCAGAGTTAAGCAGAGAGTGCTCTGGTTTTTGTTTTTTTTTTTTAAAAAAAAAAAAAAAAAAAAGGTTCTCCCTGTAAGCCGCAGTACCAATTATCTTTGGGCAAACACCGTGGTGCCAGATAGCTATTAATCAGCAGCCATGTTTTTAGAGGAGAATAAATCGGAGGCAACCTTGGTCTGACTTTAAAGGAGATCTATCCTGACTTTGCTTTCATTTATCTCTGTCTGTGCTGAGCTTCTTGGAATGGCAACATGAATTTCCCCAAAAAGTCTTTTAGGGGCCTTAGAAAATGTTATGTATCACATAATGATACAATTTTCTTGAGTATTTAGAATTGCTTTAGACTTGTATATATTCCAAATATGCAACTTAGAGAAATACCAGTGCTATTAAATGTAACTTAAATATATTTCTTAAATGGGATTTCCTAAGTTACTGAGCACATTTGATACAAATAGTACAATGAGTTGTCGAAAAATGGTTTTAAAGTTAACTAAGCATCTGTTCTCTTAGGAGAAAATGTCACAGGCAAGACAGATCTGTCCAGAGCGAATAGAAGTCAAGAAATCTGCCTCAATTCTAGACAAAGAAATTAATCGATTAAGACAAAAGATACAAGCTGAACATGCGAGTCACGGAGACCGGGAAGAAATAATGAGGTAAGGGCTGGGGGCTTTGCGCTTTGTTAGAGCCACGTATATATGGAGGAATGTTTTCCCATCAAAGCTGAGGAGTAGCAAAACCTCCCACCTGGATAGTGTACCTCCTTTCCCAAAAGCACGAGCTAGGTTCTGGCCCACCCACCACTGCATGGGAGGAAGTTTCAGTGCTATGCTGTCTTTCCCTCTTCCTGTCTTTGTCTCTGAAAACTATCCACACTGATCAGTGACACCCGGTAATGATGACAACTGCAAAAATGGCCTATGTGTGAAATCTTGAATGGGGGCAGAGTGCTGCTGGCAGATAAGCTGGATTGACTTTTCCTGTGTGTGTGTTTCATTAATGATTTTTTCCCCCTCTGAATTATTATAAAGCTCACTAAGAAATGGCATTTTTAACATAGCTTATACCACTAAGATTCATGTGGGCATGGAAATGGAAAGTAATCAAAGAAATGGAAATAAAATTAGGGGACCTAGGAGATGGCATAATGTTTATGCAAAAAGATTTTCGTGCTGAGGCTCCAAGGTCCCTGGTTCATTTCTCAGCACCACCACAGGCAAGAGTACAAAAAAAAAAAAAGAGTTAGAAACCATTTCTTACATACATAAAGATTAAAAATAACAGCAACAAACAACAGTACAACCTTTATGTCAGGGAGGTTCATTGAAACAGGTCTTTGGCATTCTTGATAAGTCAAACTATAGTGCAGGTAGAGCAGAGCTATGGTTACAAGAATAACTGATTTCATCCTCATCTCACTACCTACTCAGTGTGATTTTGGGGGGGTCAGATTATCTAGCCTCTAAACTTAATGTTCTCATTTATAAAATAGATATAATTAAAGTACTTAGAGATTAAATAGTGTAACCTATGGTAAGTAATACATGGTGTGTTAGAGTGATCTGACCGTCACCAGGTTTATTTCTGTGGCTCATTGCCGGCTTCGTAAATCCACAGCTCATTGGTAGAATCCCCCTTCTAGAGATGTGACAGTGTCACTCTCCCATGGCTTTTAAGTGGGGAGCCGGGCAGTAGCACAGCGGGTTAAGTGCAGGTGGCACAAAGCGCAAGGACTGGCATAAGGATCCCGGTTCGAGCCCCTGGCTCCCCACCTGCAGGGGAGTCACTTCACAGGCGGTGAGGCAGGTCTGCAGGTGTCTATCTTTCTCTCCCCCTCTCTGTCTTCCCCTCCTCTCTCCATTTCTTTCTGTCCTATCCAACAACGACGGCATCAGTAACAATGATAATAATAACTACAACAATAAAATAACAAGCAACAAGAGGGAAAATAAATAAAATATAAAAAACATTAAAAAGAAAAAAGTAGTTTAGGGAGTTGGGCGGTAGCTCTGTGGGTTAAGTGCATGTGGTGCAAAGTGCAAGAACTGGCAGAAGGATCCCGGTGCGAGCCCCCAGCTCCCCACCTGCAGGGGAGTCGCTTCACAGGCGGTGAAGCAGGTCTGCAGGTGTCTGTCTTTCTCTCTCCATCTCTGTCTTCCCCTCTCCATCTCTGTCTTCCCCTCCTCACTTCATTTCTCTCTGCCCTGTCTAACAATGGTGACATTAATAACAATAACAGTAATATAATAATTAGAAAGGGCAACAAAAGGGAAAATAAATAAATATGAAAAAGTAGGTTAAAGAAAGCAATTATCTTAGATGCATCTTAAATTGAATTATGAATAATACTTTGCTCCTACTAAATTTTTCTGTCTAGAATCAATAAGCTGCTAAAGAAATTGCCTTATTCTTAGATGTATTGCCTGGTTTTGACATAAGCATAATTACATAAAAAAATATCAAAAACAATAAAACCCCATTTTTTTACCTGCATATTCTCTCTCATCAGGGTTATCATTGGGGCTCAGTGCGTACACAAATGGCCTGTACTTCCTATGGCCTTTTCCACCTTTCTCCCTCTTTTCTGACAGGAATGGGGGTTGGGGGGAGACCTTCATCATTGCTCCACCACAGGTGGGGGACCAAGCAGGGTCTTGAGCTTGGGTCCTTGCTCGTGGTGAGGCCTGTGCACCACTGATGTGCCGCCCAGCCCCTGCTTTCTGCTTCTCCCGTGTGATGCGTCTTCGTGTACGTGCACACACGTGCACACCTCGCATCTTGTGTCTGCACCGCTCGAGAGGAGAGGAGGGTCCACGTAGCATGTTGCTCTCGGGACTTGGACATGATTTTCCACAGTGAGTCAGAAAAGCACCCAGCCAAGCACAGCAGTCGCTGGGGCAGTCCGGACCCCTTCCCCAGAGAGGCTCCCCTCCTGGGCCTCTGTCCCTGTATTTGCACCTGTCGCTGAAGGAAGTATTTCTTCCCTTTCTGTGTCACATCACCGTTTCTTCACTCTGAGCTAGTGCCTCCGACATTTGCTGATACTCTTGAGATTTCCCCACCTGGGCACCTCACTTGTAGACTTCCTCTTCCTCAGCCATCTTCCCAGCCCAGCCCAGCAGGGCTTCTCACTTGCAGCTTTGGCTGTCCACTTAGTAAATGTGAGACTTCACTTTTTTTTTTTTTTTTTTGGCCTACTTGTTCATGATTTTAACTGGTAGAAGTTGTAAACATGGAATTTTTTTTTTTCCCCCAGCCTTTGCGTGGTTGTTTATTTTCCTTTTTTTCAGGTACATCCAGTTGCTTTTCATAGCTGAGATGTTTGGGGTTTTGTTTGTTTGTTTTGAGATTTTATTATATTTTTTTAGTGTCTTGTCAAACACATGTGTTGGTATTTTGTTCACAAAACAGGCAGTACCAAGAAGCAAAAGAAACCTATCTTGATTTGGATAATAAAGTCAGAACTTTAAAAAGGTTCATTAAGTTACTAGAAGAAATAATGACCCATAGATACAAGACTTATCAACAGTTTAGAAGGTAAGTGCATTTAAAAATATCACCATATACGAATATGTTTTGTCTTCACACTATCCCTTAAGAATCCTGAGAGATTAGAGACTGTATGAGCCAATAAGAGATTTCCAGAGTTTGCCATTTATTTCGACCAATCAACAGAATTCCGATTGTTAGAATCTTTGTAGCTGGTCCGTCCAGCGCTTCCACACCACCAGAAGTCCTTTGAACGAGATCTCCCTGGTTCTGAGTCCGACTTTTGTGTGGCTTTGCGTGTTGCATCTTGCTGAGGTGTAGAAAGGCTGGAGCCTGAGACTGGTGAGCTGGTATAGAAGAGTGGGGGGCGTTGCATGGTGCCAGGTGATGTTTTCAGCTGGTACAAAATGGTTGAGATCACCTTCACCCTTTCCGCTGCTGCAGAGAGGAGACGGACAGTGATCAGACCCTGGAGCCATCATCTTTGTACTGGCCCTCCTAAAGACACAGTGTTAGTTTCCCATAATCGATGAGAGCAGTGAGGAGCAGTGTATTAAGTGCGTGGGGATATCTTTGTCCACCTTCTAGATATTTGCTGACTAGGAAGTGACGGGCCCAGCCAAACCGCTCCCTTGGGTAGTATGATGATCTGGGTCCTGGCCCACTCCCTTCTCACTGGAGGAAGCTTCAGTGCCACGGGGCCTTCAAAGACCCCGTGTCTCTCTGTCTTATAAAGTCAGCCTGGATCCTTAAAGACCCAGTGATGGCCAACAGAAAAAAAGGAGGGGCAGAAGGGAAGGGTCGGTGAAGACAAAATGATGTGGAAAAATCCTGCCTGTGAAATGGATGGCCACGACACAATGTTTTGCCTATTTCTTTCTGGTCTTACATGCTGGTTTGAAAGCCATGCTTAGTTCTGTATCTTTTTTTTTTTTTTTTTTTTTAATGTGTTCATTCTCTTTATTTCTAGGTGTTTAACTCTACGCTGCAAGTTGTACTTTGATAACTTACTATCCCAAAGAGCCTATTGTGGGAAGATGAATTTTGACCACAAGAATGAAACCCTTACTATATCAGTAAGTATCTCACCTCTACTTAGAGTTCATCATTAGGGGAATTGGCTACTGCTTTCCTCTTGATTGTGTCTTGATACAGTTGGGTTTGTTGGGAACGTCATGATGCTTTTTCTTGCCAAGCTGCATTAGACCATTCCCGACAACCCAGTATTTAACCTTTTGCCTTCACAACACAAAAGAACTTAAGTTAGTCTTTTAAGACTTCACCAGAATGTTGCATTGCTCTTACTGGTCAAAGCTAGACAGCCATATTTTCCTCTGGATCATAATTTTTAATTTGTTTTTATTTTATTTATTTTTTAATTAGGGGTTTTATTTTCAGTGATAAATTTTTACCTTGGAGGCAAGGGTAGAGGTTAGTGGTGACTGGGAGAAAACAGAATCTTAATCTTCTGAGATGGCAGAGAAAGCTGTTTCTGTGTTTGGTCTCAGTTGTGGTTACCTGGGTATGTGTAAAATTTATCTGAACTGCACACTTAAGCTTTGCTCATACCGTCTATGAATCTTAGCTAGTAAAAATGAAAAAAGGAAGAAAGCATTGGGTGTCGTTAACGTTCGGGGTGCCAGCAGGCCGGGCTAGCTTCGCGGCGGTAGACAAAGACTCGGGGACACACTGGTCGTCTCTGTCTACCGCCGCGAAGCTAGCTCAGCCAGCTGGCGCCTCCAAACTCTAACAACAATTGGGTAATTTAACTAAAGGAATCAATGAAGTTAAATTTTCTGACACTCTGGTCCCTGTCATTTGAAAGAATAGTATCGTTTTGAGAACTGTTAAATTATCTAGTCTTCCTTTTACAAATCAGGAACAGAAGACTAAATAAAATTCCTTGGTAATTCAGTAATGGGGCTGAGGTGACATTTCAGCCTCCACAATTTTAGTTAGAGTTTCATCCATTAGATCGATGCATTTTTAGAGCAACAAATTACATCTCCCGCTTGAAGTTTTCCCTTGACTTTTTTACTTGTTGCCTTCATGTGGATGTTTGTAAAGGATATAGACTTAAAGATGATAATTATAAAATTTCAGAGTACACTTAAGGTCAGAATCTTTTTATAATTTGTAGAAGGTTAAAAAATAAATTTCCTTGGGAGTCGGGCTGTAGCGCAGCGGGTTAAGCGCAGGTGGCGCAAAGCACAAGGAGCGGCATAAGGATCCCGGTTCGAACCCCGGCTCCCCACCTGCAGGGGAGTCGCTTCACAGGTGGTGAAGCAGGTCTGCAGGTGTCTATCTTTCTCTCCTCCTCTCTGTCTTCCCCTCCTCTCTCCATTTCTCTCTGTCCTATCCTACAACAACAACAACAATAAAAAACAACAAGGGCAACAAAAGGGAATAAATAAATTAATTAAAAAAAAATAAAATAAACAAATTTCCTTGAGAGCAAGGACATTTTTCAATAGTAGATTGAAAACTGTGCTTCCCTTTGAGATCTGTGTTAACTCTCTCCCTCATGATTCTTGACTGTAATAAGCTAAGACATTTCTTTCTTTCTTTTCCTTCTACCAGAGCAGTGCTCAGCTCTGGTTTATTTAGGGTGGTGCAGGGATTAAACCTGGGACTTTGGAGCCTCTGGCTTGAGAGTCTCTTTGTATAACCATTATGCTATCTATCCCCAAGCTAAGACAATGAAGGGAAGCTTCGGTCTCAGCACGTGACCACTGCTGCTGTTTGAGTGCTCATTATACACAATACAATGTCTATGTCATCTGCGGGAGCTCAGAGCATACAGCATCAAATATTTCCACGTTTGAGAAAATAAGGAGAGCGCAGCAACTTGAAGGACTAAGAGCTATAAAGCACTAAGAACTTCGGCGTATACAGAAGTTCTAAATGGGATTTATTTTTAAGTATATTCTGTTATTTATTTATTGCATAGGAAAAAAAGAGAGAAATAGAGAGGGAAAGAAAGAGACCTGCAGCATAGCTTCACCACTCGTGAAGGGACTTGGCTGTGGGCTCCAGGGCATCGTAACATGTGCACATCGTAACAGATGCGCCACTGCCTGGCCCCTCCAATGGAATATTTTTTAGTTAACGCTATGTTACAAAGCAGAAAAACTCCCAAGAATTTTACATTTCAAATAATCCTCACACTTACACATAATCAAGTTGTATTTCAAAAAACGTAACCTTTTTAAAACATAACATTTAAAAAATATATAATCCTTACGTGACATTCATAGGCATTTCATAGCCACAGCTGTACAGATGTTTCTCTTGCTAATTTCATTTGAGATTAGGGGATTTGTTGATAAAGAAGACTCGTGATTCTTAAACACATAGTAGAGAGCTTTTATGGTTGGTACAGAAATTTTGTGAGAGGTAGTTACTACTTTTATAAGTTTGTTAGTAAAGAGCAGTTGTGAATTTGATTCTTGAAAGACTTTTTAAAATTGGTTTCATTTATTTGTTTTCATGAGAAAGAGGCCAGAGCAGTGCTCATCTGGGGTGTATGGTGGTTCCAGGGATTGAACCTGGACCCTCTGGGGCCTCAGGCATGAAAGTCTAGTGCACTGCTCTGTTATATCTACCTGGCCCAGCTTTGAATTTCCGTTCAGTGCTCTGCTGTTCTTCGGTCACTGTGAGTTTGTTCTTGTTTTTTAGTCACGTTTGTTGAGCAGATGCTGATCAGTAGGATTGTCGACACAGGCGTACATTTCCACATCTTCCCAACATGGGTGTCAGCCCACCTCACCCTCCACCAAACTGTCTTCTTTTGATTCTGTCCTGTTGACATCCGGTAATTGCTTTTAAAGGCCTTTGACCACTAGATGTCGCTGTAATTCAAATAACGGAAAGACTATGGCGGCCCACATAAGTGTTTGAAAAGATAAATCTCATTTCTAGTAGCATCAGGAACGATGAGATACAAGGTGTGAACGTATCCAGAGCTACAAGACATAGATGACACCCCTGGTAAAATATCCCAGGTTCGTGGGCAATTACTATGGATAAAATAACCTTACTGTCTAAAGCAGTAAGTAAATTCATTGCAGTTCTTACTCAGATTCCAGTGTCGGTGAAATGTTCATAGAAATGGAAATGACAGGGGGTCGGGCGGTGGCGCAGTGGGTTAAGCGCACGTGGCGCAAAGCACAGGGACCGGTGTAAGGATCCCGGTGCGAGCCTCCGGCTCCCCACCTGCAGTGGAGTCGCTTCATGGGAGGTGAAGCAGGTCTGCAGGTGTCTATCTTTCTCTCCCCCTCTCTCTCTGTCTTCCCCTCCTCTCTCCATTTCTCTCTGTCCTATCCAACAACAAAGCAACAACGTCAGCAATGGCAATAATAACCGCAACGAGGCTGCAACAACTAGGGCAACAAAAAAGGGGGAAAAATGGCCTCCAGGAGCGGTGGATTCATGGTGCAGGCACCGAGCCCAGCAATAACCCTGGAGGGAAAAAAAAAAAAAAAGAAATGGGAATGACAGTCCTAGAATCTGCCTGACATTTAAGAAAAAGCAAAGCCAGGGAGTCATACTTCTGGCTTCACTGTTACAAAGCTGTGATAATCAAACAGGACAGTACTGACATAAACATTAACACATTGACTGTCATGACAGAGTCGAGCTTGGGAAAAATCATGCAGATATGTCAAGTAATACTTGATGAAAAAAAGTAAGACTATGCAGTGGGGGGAAAGATAGTTTCTTTAGTGAATTGTGTTGGGAAAATCAACTCTGTAGGTAAGAGAATTGATCTGGAGTACCATTTTACACCATGTAATATTTTAAATGCTTTAATTTTTTATTATTATTTTGATTGTCAATATCTGCCTAACACTGGCACTTTTTTTGCTTAGGCCTTTGAAATTTCAATACAGTGGACCCAGCTACAGTGAGAAGACTCCCCTCGTTCAGTTTTACTTCTAAATTTTTTTGTATGAGACAGCCATCGTTTTCATATTATGAAATGATTTTATTAGTTTTTTTTTATAAGCTCAGCCTATGTTATTATTATTTTTTTCCTAAAAAAATGTATCAGGGGCCAGGGAGGTGAGTCCTTGGGGGACTCTCTGGTTTCCATGCTCAGAGCCTTGGGGTTCAGTCCCTAGCACCACCTGAATGCAGAAAGCAGACTCCATGGATGGCAGAGCGATGCTCCTGTCTACCTGCGCTAAAATAAGTGAGATCAGCAAGGCACTTCAGTGGTAGAGGCCCCAAGGTTGAACTCTAGCATTACTTTTAAAAGGTTCAAACACGGGGGTCGGGTGGTAGTGCAGCGGGTTGCGTGGTAGTGCAGCGGGTTAAGTGCACATGGTGTGAATCGCAAGGACCGGCATAAGGATCCTGGTTCGAGCCCCAGCTCCCCACCAAGGGAGGGGTCCTCTTCACAAGCAGTGAAGCAGGTCTACTGCAGGTTTCTGTCTTTCTCTCCTCCTCTCTGTCTTCCCCTCCTCTCAATTTCTCTCTGTCCTGTCCAACAACAATAGCAGTAATCACAATAACAACAACAACAAAAAAAAAACAAGGGCAACAAAATGGGACAAATGGCCTCCAGGAGCAGTGGATTCATGGTGCAGGCACCGAGCCCCACCAATAACCCTGGAGGCAAAAATAAAAAAATAGTAAGTTCAAATACTCCCGGAAGGATAAATAGGAAAGCGGAAGCGGAGGGGATGGGCTGCAGAACTCTGGTAGTGGGAATTCTATGGAATTGCTCCCCTCTTATCCAACGAACCTGTCGTTGATGATTAACTCAATAAAAAAACAAGTTCAAGTAGGAGTTAGGGAGACAGCGTGGCCCGCTAAGCAAAAAGACGTTGGTGCCCGAGGCTCTCATGTCTTGGGCCGTGCTCTGCTTTCACTTCTTGCCTTTTGCTTTGTATCTTTTTCATTAAGGAAGATATTTTTGAAAGTTAAAATAAAAAATGATATGATCTGACCTTTTCTGGACTTTTATTTTTTTGTTGACTGGCTCCAGGTTCAGCCGGGAGAAGGAAGCAAGGCCGCCTTCAATGACATGAGAGCCCTGTCTGGAGGTGAACGTTCTTTCTCCACCGTCTGCTTCATCCTTTCTCTCTGGTCCATCGCCGAGTCTCCCTTCAGATGCCTGGACGAGTTTGATGTCTACATGGTAGCATTCAGTTTCACATTCACTAACTTTGTTGTTGCTGCTGTTAAAAAAATATTTATTCTGGGGAGGTCGGGCGGTAGGTAGCACAGTGGGTTAAGCACACATGGCTTGAAGCGCACGGATTGGCTTAAGGATCCCAGTTCCAACCTCCCACTCCCCACCTGCAGGGGAGTCGCTTCACAAGTGGTGGGGCTGGTCTACAGGTGTCTGTCTTTCTCTCCCCCTGTCTTCCCCATCTCTTGATTTCTCTCTGTCCTACCTAACAACAACAGCAATATCAATAATAATAACGAGAAACAACAAGGGCAACAAAGGGGAAAAAATAGCCTCCAGGAGCAGTGGATTCATGGTGCAGGCACTGAGCCCCAGCAATAACCCTGGAGGCAAAAAAAAAAAAAAACTGAAAGAAAACAGTTGGTTCTTGGATTTTTGCCATAATAGGAAAGCCTCTGCCCAGCAGCTCATTGGGCTGAGCATGGAATCCTCAAGCTCCCTAGTTCAGTGCCTGGCGTGATATATGCCGGAGCAATGCTCTGCTTGTGTCTCTCTCTCTCCCCCCCCCCCACTTTCTCTCCCTCCCTCCCCCTCTCTCCCTCTCTCCCTCTCTCCCTCTCTCCCTCTCTCCCCTCCCACCACCTTCATCCTAAACAAAGGAGGAAAGAAAACTTCTGCCCCAACACTTTAGTTCTTGCTCAGTGTTAGAGAAAAGCTACCGGTTGTCACTCCCCCCCCTCCCCCCCCCCACACACCACCAGTAAGATTGCTTCAAGATAATGGTCTGTGTAAATTCCGCTTGACTGTAGGGGTTAAGTTGTAGTAAGCAGAGCTACCTAGTCACCTTAAATACCATTCCCCCTGCGTGATTAACTCTCACAGTGCAAATTAGATTCAGTCTATAATATTTCATTTTCTTTGGAATCCTTTCTGATTGCTTTATTGCTGAATGCATTTTCAGATGGGAGATAACTTGACTGCAAGAGTCAGGGTCGTTGCTTCATGGTTTCAGAGGTCACCTCCCTGTGTGACTCTGCTGCCACCATGGAGGAAGTAGATAGTAGGTATTTATTCCCTGCATGGAAATCCAGGCCTTGCGCCACTCAGCAGAAGGCTGCTCCTCACGGGAACGTGACTGACCTGACAACAGTCCTGACCTCTGCCTTGCCCTTCAGGACATGGTTAATCGGAGAATTGCAATGGACATGATACTCAAGATGGCAGACTCCCAGCGTTTCAGACAATTCATCTTGCTTACTCCTCAGAGCATGAGGTAACTTTTGTGTTTGTTTGTTTGTTTGTTTGTGTTTGCCTTCAGGGTTGTCGCTGGGGCTCGGTGCCTGCACTAGAATCCACTGCTTTTGGCGGCCATTTTTTTCCATTGTTGTTGTTGGGTAAGAGAGAGAAATGGAGAGAGGAGGGGAAGATAGAGAGGGGGAGAGAAAGACACCTGCAGACCTGCTTCACCACTTGTGAAGTGACCCCCCACCCCCACCCCCGCAGTTGGGGAGCTGGGAGCTCGAACCAGGATCCTGTGCCTGTCCATGCTTTACACTCCGTGAGCTTAACCCGGTGCACTACCACCTGACCCCCTGTGAGGTAATTTTCTTTTAATAATTTTTATATATTTATTTTCCCTTTTGTTGCCCTTGTTTTTTTTTAACTGTTGTTGTAGTTGTTGTTATTAATGTGGCTGTTGTTGGATAGGGCAGAGAGAAATGAAGACAGAGAGGGGGAGAGAAAGATAGACACCTACAGACCTGCTTCACCACCTGTGAAGCAACTTCGGGGGGGGGGGGGCTCGAACTGGGTTCCTTATGCAGGTCCTTGCGCTTTGCACCACATGCACTTAACCCGCTGCACTACCGCCTGCCCCCGTGAGGTAACTTCTTAAACTTCTTCTGTGAATACATATGTACCCAATACTGTGAACATGTGTCTATCTAATATATCAAGAGGAAAAAGAAAGCTTTCCTAACCTTGTTATATTTTTTTAACTGTGACTTGATAGGAAAATCAGCCCCTACACTAGTTTAGAGGATTTAAGATCTTTTTTTAATATTTATTTATTCCCTTTTGTTGCCCTTGTTTTATTGTTGTAGTTATCATTGTTATTGATGTCGTTGTCATTGTTGGATAGGACAGAGAGAAATGGAGAGAGGAGGGGAAGACAGAGAGGGGGAGAGAAAGATAGACACCTGCAGACCTGCTTCACTGCCTGTGAATCGACTCTCCTACAGGTTGGGAGCCGGGGGCTCAAACTGGGATCCTTATGCCGGTCCTTGCGCTTCGCACCACGTGCGCTTAACCCTCTGCGCTGCCACACGACTCCCAATCATTTTCACTTCTAGATACTTAAGTTTTATTCTCTCTCTCTCTTCCATAGTGAAAATAAATCGATTCAGTTATGATCATCACTATCTTTATTTTTGACTCTGTCAAGATCCAAAGATACTCACCACTTCCCCTAGTTGGGGTTCTCTTCTTGGAGACATGCTAGTTAGACCCGTCCTCGTAAACAAAGGGCTCTGCTGTCACCCAGCATTTCCGAGTATAAATGGTATAACGATTGTGTCACCGAGCATCTTTTGGTCGTGTGGAGGGTGTTTGTTTGTTTGTTTTTGGTGAGAGAGAATTTAATGGGGGCAGGGCTCCCAGAGTGTGTAGCTGGCACGTGCAGTGCTGGGACTGAATTGGGAACCTGGAGCATATGAGTCTAGTGCTCTGCTAGTTTTAAACTTATAATTAGGAATATCCTTCTCCCTGGCTAGCTGAGAACAGCTGTTAGAAACAGTGTATAAACCTTCGTTTTCTTTTTCCTCCCCAAGCAAAAACAATACTAGTAATATTTTTCTAAAAAATCATTTAGCAGGAAATAGGTTTTTAATAATGAAGACAAATTATTATTATTTTATTTATTTATTTTGCCAGAGCACTGTTCAGCTCTGGCTTACGGTGGTGCGGGGGATTGAACTTGGGACTTTGGATCCTCAGGCATAAGAGTCTCTTTGCATAACTGTTATGCTATCTGCCCTCCACCCAACAAATTACTTCCTTACAGAAAATTCTATTTCTCTTTAGACTCCAGACAGTAGCACCAGATAAATCTCTCCTAGCACTTCACATTCCCACTCGCAAAGGACAGAGCCATTTTGTGTTTTCACGAGGAAGTATTAGAATGTCTTTAAATGTGAAAAAGTATTTCTGAGGAATTTGGGTAATTATGTTTATTTCCCCCAGCTCACTTCCGTCAAGTAAACTGATTAGGATTCTTCGAATGTCTGATCCTGAGAGAGGACAGACTACATTGCCTTTCCGACCCCTGACTCAAGAGGACGAAGAAGACCAAAGTTGATTTGTAACTGAATATGCCACATCTTCACACTGAAAGGGAAGAAAATCAGGACTTTCTGATGAGAGAAAATGAAACTGGAGACAGTGAAGTTGAAGAAAACCCCGTTCTCTATCTTACCCCAGTAACACATGTACATAGGCCTAGAAAAACCAGCTACGACCGGCAGTTCAAAGTCACTTTACTCTGAGGACATCAGTCTCATAGTACTGGTGGGAAATCTTTACTGGTTTTTTGTTTTATTTTGTTTTGTTTTGTTTTGTTTTTAACCATCTGCTTTTATAGATTCTTTTACAGAAGTGAAATTTTGTACATATTTACATGTACATAATCTGTTTAGTTTGGATTCATTTCTAAAGTGTTTTGTAAGAATTAAAATAAAAGTTTGAGCACGTTTCTATTTAGTTTCGCTTTCCACAGTTGGATTTTCATTGCAGGGGAGGGGGGGCAGCACACAGGCGGTGTATGGACAGGGGCCAGTTTACAGTGGACTTCTTGTCCTTTTCGCTTACTGATTATAAGGTCCCAACACAGGACTGACTATAAATACTATGGACTAAATCCCTGCAGTGGCAGTTTTTAACTCCAGAGATACTTTTAATTATTATATGTCATCAAATTTAAGATACTGTCTGTTTATAAGACACTTTTATGGAACACATACACTGCCAACTCTTGACACAATGCCTTTCTTTCAGTCTGTTAACCATTGTCCATTCAACTAAGTGTCTAGACCACGTCAGGTCTGGATCTCAGCACAGTTCTGTGTCCTTGTCTGCAGTATACTCACCTGGCTTAGAAGCCCAGTTAGTTTACAGTCTGAGAGAGGTCACACTCTGGGTTGGCTGAGACAGAGCACACGCGGGGGACATTGGAGGTGGAGGGTAACTCCCTGGGACTGAAGCAGGAAAAGTCTAGGCTAGTGATTGTGGGTTAGGCTCTACTCTGAGATGAAAGGTGGTTTTGGAGATAATAGATGGAAAGTGTGCTTCTCAGAATGATAAAATACAGAATATTGTAAGAAAATGGTGTTTGTGAACTTTTTTTTTAAAGGAAGCGTGAATAGGACTCCTGCCTGTATTTTGTTTCATACTAAACTTAAAAACAAACAGAAAACATGGTATCCAACAAAAAGCATTCCCTATATTGCTAGCAATAAATATTTATGAAATTCAAGAAGTATTTTAAGGGAAAAAAAAAAAGACAGTATTTTTAAAAAGCAATGGTACTTCTGTAGTTAGTGAGATAAACCAGATTTTGTTCTTTTGGTGGGGAAAGATAAAACTAACTTAGTCTGAAGTGAGATCAGTTGGCAAATCAGAAGTCCAGAATCTTGTGGTTTTCTAAGAATCGACAGAAGAAATATATGCTGAATGTTTTAAACATTCCCCCACTAGCCATACCAAGTCTTTGATTTTTTTTTACCGTTACATTTATAGCTCATTTGTATCAAAGCTATTTTAACATAACAGTGCTTTTTCAAATTAAAAATGAAACAGTATACCAAATATATATATAAACTTGTATTCACGAAATAATTTCAGTGTCTTGTGTTCTTGTGATCACTTTTGAATGTTGTGGGTCTTAGCTCAGAATCGGAAAAATAACCATCCAAGCATTGTAGTTAAGCCCAAGAGTATCTCCATTGCTTTGGCCTGATGAAGCTTTGATTTTCAGCCGCCATAAGTGCAAATGTCAGTTACTATTCTGATTAATTGTCATATTAATTGGAAGAAAAGAAATACAAAGAAATGTTCCTTTAAAACACGTGTAACTTCTCAAAATAAAAACGTTCAACGTGTGAGCCAAAGGCCATGTTTCTGTGCATTGGGGGAGGTAGCACTGACGGAGCTGAGCCTCTTGACATAGGACACATGAGTATAAAGTAAGTGTGAGTATAAAGTAAGTGTGATACACAGGCATCTCGAGCTCCTGGTTTGTCCTCAGTGCTGCCAGGACTGAACTAAAGAACGCCATTCTGGGGAAGGAGAAACTGGACTCTTAGACTTGAGGTTGCTAAGTCATTGCATAGACAGGATTAAAATCACCCTCAGAACCGGTATCTTCGATGAATCTCAGGGAACTTGTCCGTATAATTCCTTACAGTGACAATGCCTTTATTCTCCCAGTTACTGTTTTTCTGTTCTTCTAATCCCTTAGTGCATTTGTTGCAGCATTTGGGGTGGCTTCTGTTTGAGAGAGAGAGAGAGAGAGAGAGTGTGTGTGTGTGTGTGTTTAAATGGAATCTGATTGTAGAGGGATGCAATAAACACCTTCTGTGCACAACTCACCTTCCTCACTGGCCCATGCAGCACTTAGTTGATCCAGGTGAACCCTTCCTGACCCACAGAAGCCATAGGAGGAATAAAAGAGGCCAGCTAGGGAAAGATAGGCGGGGGTCTGGATTGATGTCCCATACCCCGTGTCCAGTGGAGAAGTGATTACAGAAGCCAAAACTCTCACCTTCTGCAGCCCAAAAAGTTTTTGTTCATACTCCCAGAGGGGGAAAAATGGTAGGGGAAGATGATCAGAGGGCTCTGAACTCCTAACTCCATCAGGGCCTTGGAGGGAGTAGAGGGAATTAGGAAGGGCATTTGCAAGTAGTAATAGCTGTAGGTATAACTTAGGAAGAGAAGGCAGGACCATAGTAAGAAAGGGTGAGTATATTTAAATATAGGTAGTTCTAGAAACAATAGTCAACCCATATCTCTGACTGTAGCTTCCAGTGGAGGGAATGGGAATACAGAGCTCTGGTGGTGGGAACACTGCAGAGTTATACACCTGTTACAATTTTTTAAATCAATATAGTCACTAATAAAAAGGGGGGCCAGGAGATAGCTCACTGTTTAATTAGAGCTTATATTACCGTGCTCAAGGACCCAGGTTCAAGGCCCAGGCCACTTCTTGAGTGGTAAGGTGTTTGTATACACACACACACAATATATATATATATAAACTTGAACATCACTCTGGGCACATGGGATGTTGAAAATTGAGTGTGGGACCTCATGCCTGAAGAGTTCAACTCTATCCACTCTACAATTTCCAAGGCCCCCTTTCTCCCTCTGTCTCTTTACACCCTAGCTAAAACAATAAATAGTAAAAGAAAGAGTGGGAGTGGGCCCAGCAGTAACCCTGGTGGCAAGGGACTAATGGAACAACTGAGTCTATTTTATATCACTGGGGGGGGGGGGGTGATCCTGACTGAGCTAATCCACAAGCACTCACCCCCTAGCAGCCACAATGAGATCTTTCTTTTCCCTCTGGTGTTCTTTCATAAGAATGTATTTTTTGGGGGGTCAGGAGGTGGTGCAGCAGGTTAAGCGCACATGTTGCAAAGAGCAAGGACTGACGTGAGGATCCCGGTTGGAGCCCCCGGCTCCCCACCTGCATGGGGGTCACTTCACAAATGGTGAAGCAGGTCTGCAGGTGTCTATCTTTCCCCTTCTCTGCCCTCCCCTCTTCTCTCCATTTCTCTATTGTATCCAACGACAACAATAACAATGATAAACAACAAGGGCAACAAAAGGGAAAAATGCCCTCCAGGAGCAGTGGATTCGAGTGCAGGCACTGAGCCCCAGCAATAACAACAAAAGATTATTTTTGTGTATATAGTCTGTATTACACTGTAAAGTAGATTTTATTTCCTCTTTTCCCTATTCAGCATTTAAAAAATATGCTCGGGGCAGGGGAGATAGCATAATGGTTATATAAACAGTCTCACGCTCTGAGGTGGGGGTTCCAGGTTTGATCTCCTGTACCACCATGAGCCAGAGCTGAGCCACCTGGTTTTACTGCTGCAGTTATGGGAACTAGATGAGCACAGTGCACACTCCTGATTGACCCCATGTGGATATTTTAATCTATGTGCCTTTCCTCTCTGAGATGGAGACATAAAGCCCAAGGCTACATTTCCGTTGTGTTTGCTCTTCAGGCAATTAAAACAGCGGACGTGGTTGCTACCCTTCCTTCCCTCCACATTCCTAAACTAATGGGCCTGGGCCCGAGACAACAGGTGCTAAGGTAAAAGAAGACATGGGAGTAATCCAGGTGTCTCAAGATTGATAATACATGGCATTTGTTCATTGTGGCCTTTCTTTACAAAGGCCACAGATAAGGAAGATGTATAGCAATTACCTGAAAGATTGCCTTTGTCTGTTTCTGCATACTTAGTAACAGTGAGAGAAACCTGCTCCCTCCATCCCTTTGGGGAGGGGAACTTCAATAAAACTGCTTTTTTTTGAAGGTGTGAGGAGAACTTTCTGGAGAGACCTGGAGCCTCCTTCCTACACGCCGGTGTAATAAACTCCTCTCTTTCACCAAGTCTTGTGCTTTGGGGTCATTTCTGTAACACAGTGAACCACTAGGCGTCCACCAATTCCCAAACACAACTGTCATGGACTTGCCAACGTGTCTCTGTCGATGACCCTCTGCTTCTCGGGTGACATACCCAGATGTAGGAATTAATAATAATAATCAGGGAGCTTATTTTGACCAGGTGCCCGGGGACTGCTTTCCTGGCCCACTGCGCCTGTCTGACACAGCAGTGAGGACTGAAGCAAGCACATATTTTCACTTGCTGGTCCAATGCGGTGCCCCAACACGAATGCCAGGGATCCTGACAGGGTCATCTCCTCTGGACCTGCATTCAGACTTAAAGGAAGCTGGGCAGGAGGACGAGAATGGGTCAACACATTCTCCCCCCCGTTATTGCTACAAATAATTATACTATCATAATTGATTAATAGTGCTTTGGCAGTGCTGGTGGGAATGGAGAGTCAGAAGCACCCCCTCTCCCTTACACAGGGGCATATTTGAAAGTTACATTATGAAAGTGGAGAAGGTGGGTCAACATAGATGGACAAAAGAAGTCATGTTATGACTTGCCCCTCATAGAAAGAATGCAGAGATTGAGGCCTCCCAGGTACAAGTTGACATATTGAAACAAAGAAAGATTAATAGTTAAACTGTACCAGACCTAGATGAACAGCGGTCCACGACTAGGCAAAGATCCGGATGCCCCCCATAGAAGATTAATGGTAGAGATAGCCGTCAGCAAAAGTCTAAAACAATTCTGGGTATGACCTCCCCTGAGAACAGGGTGATACTAAGCATTGTACCATTCTTTACAGTTATAGGGGAGTAACATATAGCCTGCCAAAGCCACAAGACTATGATGCTTATTGCTAGTTCCTTATGTTATTGTTATGTTATTGTTATGTTATTGCTAGTTCCTTATGTTATTGTTTAGGCAACCTGAATGTAACCTGAAAAAAGTATAAAAGCTAATGCAGTTTCACTATTAAAATGAGTCCAGATTCACCCTCCAATAGAGTGTGGTGTCTATCTGACCCGCCGGGGAGGTTGCCTTCGAGATCCCTGACCCTCCTGCTGCTCATCCGCTGTGGTGGTCCGTGGCAGTCCAGTTTCCTTATTTTATTTTATTTTATTTTATTTATTATTATTTATTTTTACCAGAGAACTACTCAGCTCTGGTATATGGTGATGTGTGGATTGGACCTAGGACCTTGGAGCCTCAGGCATTAAAGTCTATTTGCATAGCCATTATACTATCCAGCCCCACCCACTGTTCGTGGGCACACCTCCCAGAGTCTAACTTAACTGGGTATCCTCTTAAAGACCCCACCCTGGGCCAGTTACTCGCCTTAGTTGGGGGGGGGGGGGTAGTGGTAAGAGAACTGAAAAGCCCCATTTCTCTACCTGCCCTCTGGACTCACTGAGCCCTCAGGTTGCCCTCAGGTTAAGGGAGCCAGGACATTCTGTTAGGAAGAGCTGTTCTCTCTGGGGCCAATTGTTTCTTTCTATCCATGTTACAGGGACCGCAGGTGTCCTGAGTGCTTATCGTGATGTTTCACTTACTCAGAGTCTGATTAATGTCCTTTTCTGTTTCACCCCCCCCCTCATACACACACCCTTCCCTTTTTTTCTTTTCCTCTTTTAGGAGCAGAGAGACAGCGTGAAAGAGACTACATCACCGATACTTCTTTCAGTGCGGTGAGCACTGCACCCATCCATCCCTGGGTTGTGCCTTTTGCAAAGTACTAGTCAAGTAAGCTATTTGCCCAGTTCCTGATGAATGGAAACATTCTGTCTTTAGGCTCTGAGCTCGAATCTTAGGTATTGATCCTAACACAGACAAAAGAAGAATATGTAGGGGGGGGAGGCATTGGAGGGCCAGAGAGAGTTCACCAGGTAGGACACATGCCTTGCCATGCCCGTGTTCCAGTCCCAGCACCACACGAGAGACCCTGTAACACCAGGGAAAGCTCTAGTACTGTAATGGCTCTTCCTTTCTCTATGACTGAGAAAGTGGTCCAGGAGCAACAGAATTGCTCATGTGTGAGGTGCTTGTTCTGCAAAACAAAGTAAACTAAGAAGGACCTAGATTAAAAAAAAAAAAAAGTGCTTGAGGGGACCAGGAAATGTCGCATCAGGTTACTCACACATAGTGCTAAACGTAAGAACTGGCACAAGGATCCAGGTTCAAACCCCCAGTTCCCCACCTGCGGGGGTGGGGTGTGCCTCATAAGCGGTGCAGCAGGTCTGCAGGTGTCTGTCTTTCTCTGCCCCTCTCTGTCTTCCCCTCCTCTCTCAGATTTCTCTCTGTCCTATCCAACAACGACAAAGGAAGAAAGCTGGCTTCCAGGAGCAGTTGGCTCGTAGTACAGGCATGGAGCCCCAATGATAACCCTGGAGGCAAAAAAAAAAAAAAAAGGTGCTTGAATGAATAACAACACTGCACTGCTACGGTAAATGGCAGCTACAGGTGGCAAACAAAGTCAAATTAAAAAAAAAAACAGTCCCTCAGTCACAGGAGCCATATGTGAGATGCACCTGGGTAGCTGGTACCGACGATGACATTCCCAGCCACCACAGAAAACCCCACTGCGCAGCAGCAGAGAGCCTGCGTTTCCCCAGCCACATGCAGAAAGTGCAAGTCTGTCTTCTAGCTGTTTGTTTTGTTTTGTTCCTTCAGTTTTGGTTTTTTAGTGTTTTGTTTTGCTTTGAGGTACCAGGGAATAAGCCTAGGACTTCACACATGTGTGATATCACTGAGCTGTATACTCAGTTTTAATTCTGAAATTTCTTTCTTTCTTTTTGTATTCTATTTTATTTTATTTTATTTTGAGAGAAGGTGGGGAGAGAGAGAGACCAGAGCACTCCTCAGCTCTGGCTTAGGGTGTTGCTGGGAATTGCACCTGGAACGTTTGGTGCCTCAGGCTTGAAAGTTTTTTCGCAGAACCATTCTGCTGTCTCCTCCTCATCCCCGCTCCGTTTCTACTCTGCATTTTGAGAAAGACACCAGCCATGTCTCCGCCATCTATGGAGTTCCCATGATGCTCCCCTTTGGTGCCCGGGATCAAACTCAGGACTTCATGTGTGGTAAAGTACTTGAGTTTTACCCACTAAGCCACTTCCCCGCTTCTTGAGTTGGCTGGTAGAATCCCTCCTACTAACTTTCCTTAAGGGTACAGGGTCAGAGTTTGGGTCCACCATTTAAAATAACAACTTGCACACTTTTGACCTACAGACAGGGGCCGTTTCCCCACTGTCTTTGTTTGGAGGACACACCTCAGTCTGCTGTGAGGCGCCTCCTCAGCGCGGCTATGGAAGGTAGCTGTGTAGGCAGGGGCCACAGTCACGCGTGACACCTACTGTCACAGAATGGTTTGAGGATGAACACATTTGATATTTTATTGAAACTTGACATGCCACATTAATCACTCCCTCTTTTCAAGAACCAGGATAAAGAGTGGGAACATTGTTATTTCTCCCCTTTCTTCAACCGTCAGTAATCCTTCGAATTCCCAAATTGTGGTTTCAAGGTGGATTTAATTTAGTCCGTGGCTGCGGACTGATTCTTGCTGATTGTGAACATCGGTTTCAGATTTCAAATGATGAAATAATGATTAAGGGGGGGGGTCAAATTTTATAAATTTATTTGGGAAATCTATGACCACCTCTAGAGAAGCCTTTGAAAATGCAA
Organism: Erinaceus europaeus; assembly: GCF_950295315.1. Lineage (NCBI taxonomy): Eukaryota > Metazoa > Chordata > Mammalia > Eulipotyphla > Erinaceidae > Erinaceus > Erinaceus europaeus. The sequence goes on along the minus strand of NC_080164.1, from coordinate 6,812,423 downwards.
GCAGAAAACAATATATTGCCATCTTTTTTTCTTTACTTTCAATAAATAATAGCTTTGTATATATGCATATATAGATATAGATTTACTTAATGACTTGTTTAGCAGGGTTTTCAGTGTTATAATGCATTAATTCCAACACAGCTCTTTCCAGATTGGTAGGATGCTAATGAGGTAAGAATTAAGGCAAACCTAAAAGGCATGCAAACGTAGGCTTTTAGATTCACTGGGAACACAAGCTCTTGTGTGTAGACTGCACAGAAGAGCCGGCGGGCCCTCTGCATGTCTGTCTGTCCGGTAGGTACTCTTTTACAGGAGAATGGTGACATCGCTCAGAATCAAGTTACATTACTTTGGGGGTGGGGCAGGGTTCTCAGTGCTACTAACATTATGGAATCAAAGAGACACAAGCATAAGCGAAACATGAACAAGAAATCAAAGAACTTTTTGCAGCACATTTCTGCCCAGGCTGTGAAGGAAGAGCGTTGTTTATGAAATGATATTATACATATCATCACATTGTGGCGGGTTGGTTTTTAGTTTCATAACAGATGCTTTTAAAATTCATTTAGCGAATGACATTCTCATGCACACACGTGTTTCAAACACAAGAAGCAAGTCCATTTATAGATAGTCCAAGCAATGTGTGTGTGTGTGTGTGTGTGTGTGTGTGTGTGTGTGTGTGTGTGTAGCTGCAGACTGAATGCAACAGTGAGACTTGTGCAGTCCGTAGCATTGACCTCAGCTCACTTCTGAATGTCACACTGCAAAAGTAATACGATGGAGGGGTCACTCTTGGCTGCTTCTTTGAATTCATCCAGTGTGATCTGGTCGTCTTTGTTCTTATCCATCTTGCTGAAAATCTTGTCTACTCGCTGCTCGGGCGTGAGGCCATCTTCATTCATCTTCATCATGATGACAGTGCCCACCATTTTGTAGATGGCCTTGGGGAGACAAGAATCAGAGTGTCAAGTTCTCCTCAGCTGTGACCAGAGAATTGAGATCTCTGTGCAAGAACTGCCATGAGCAGTTTTAAAGAAGAAAGTGATTAGAATCAAATATGTATGAGTCTTGTGACCCATGAGGTGCATAACACGTTGGGAAAGGGGATGGGTTGGTTGGTGGTGCAATCGGCTGAGCACATGTGTTACAGAGCTCAAGGACCTGGGTTCAAGCCCCCGGCCCCCACTTGCGGGGGGAAAGCTTTGTGAGTGGTGAAGCAGGACTGCAGGCGTCTCTCTGTCTCTCTCCCTCTCTTATCACGGTCTTCCCTCTCAATGTCTGATTGTCTCTAGCCAATAAATATGTAAAGATAATAAAAAAGAAAGAAAACTTGCTTATTTAAAAAAAAGTGTCGGATGACTCCCAGGCTTCTGGAGGAAGTAGGAAAAAAGAAAAATTATGATATTAAGAATAACAGATTGTGAGAAAAAAAAATAATAGATTATGGAACTGGCTGGGGGTGTGTGTGTCAAATAATGAGTTCAGTATTGAACCTTCTGAGTTTGAGCTGCAAATGATACTAGCCCTTGGATATTGAGGAAAAGATAAAAATGTGGTCCCAACAGATATGGAGTCTCCCACCTGTTAAGATAACCAAGAAGGTATACCAGTCAGATTTAGCAAGAGTAGAGAGAGCTATGAATTAGGTCTTCTGTTAAGTTAAATAATAAAATAGCAAGAAACCAACTAGCTACTTTAATTAACTCTTCATAATTAATTCTCAATATGGAGATTCCCTAGATAGAAATAAGTGGGGGGCGGGTGGTAGTGCAGCGGGTTAAGCGCTCATGGCACCAAGTGCAAAGACTGGCAGTAAGGATCCAGGTCTGAATCCCCGACTCCCCACCTGCAGGGGAGTCGCTTCACAAGCGGTGAAGCAGGTCTGCAGACTTCTGTCTTTCTCTCCCCCTCTCTGTCTTTCTCTCCTCTCTCGGTTTCTTTCTGTCCTATCTGGCGATGACAACAGCAATAACAACGGCAACAAAAGGGAAAAATGGCCTCCAGGAGCAGTGGATTCCTAGTGCAAGCACTGAACCCCAGTGATAACCCTAGAAGCAAAAAGAGAAATGTTTCTTTCTTTGAAAAGTGCCTTGGAAATGTAAGTGCCCATTTACACAACAGCTCAGAGGTGAATGTTCATAGAAGCATTATAATAACAGCCCCCTAAACTGGTATCCACACAAATGCTGAAAAAAGAATAAGAACAGAAGGGAAAACACTAAGCAGAACTTGAACTGGATTTGGTGTGTTGCACCAAAGTAAAGGACTCTGGGGTGGGGGTGGGGGTGGGGGGGCTCAGGTCCTGGAACGTGATGGCAGAGGAGGGCCTAGGGGTGTGGTTGGACTTCTACGTGGAAGACTGAGAAATGTTACCCATATACAAACCACAAAGTACACAAGTATTTTACCGTTGACTGTAAAACATTCTTCCCCCTCAATAAAGAAAACTACTCCCCCAAAAACATAAACGCTCAGTAACTAGTACATAAGTTGTGAGTACTTTTTTTTAAAAAGATTTTTTCCCCATGGGTTTGTTTGTTTATTTATTTATTTATTTATTTATTTTTGTTGCCCTTGTTGTTTTATTGTTGTAGTTGTTTATTGTTGGGTAGGACAGAGAGAAATGGAGAGAGGAGGGGAAGACAGAGAGAGGGAGAGAAAGACAGACACCTGCAGACCTGCTTCACCGCCTGTGAAGCGAGTCCCCTGCAGGTGGGGAGCCAGGCGGCTTGAACCTGGATCCTTACGTCAGTTCTTGTGCTTTGCGCCACCTGCGCTTAAACCCACTGCCTGACTCCCGTGAGTACTATTTTAATAACAAGTAGGGATGAGTTACTGATAAACATGAAGTACAGTACAGATAAAGAGAGCTGAAGAAAATGGACACAAAAGGTCATGGATTATATTACAGGATTTCATTTAAGGGCAGGGGAGATAGCATAATGGTCATGCAAAAAGACTATCATGCCTGAGGCTCCCAAGTCTCAGGTTCAATCCCTTGGGCCACCATAAACCGGAGCTGAGCAGTCCTCTGGTAAAAATAAATAAATTTATAAATAGAATCAAGTAGCATGTACAGAAAGGAGTATCCACAGAGGCAAAAGTGTGTCAATTCCTGAGTCAGAGAGAGAGAGACAGAGACAGCAAGTGGGAGCAAGGACTGTGCTGGGAGAAAGAAAATGTTTTAAAATTGGAGCTGGTGATGGTAGCACATTTTGTTTACTGAAAATCATTGAATCATACAGTTCAAATGGGTGAATTTATGGTCTGTAAATTATAACACAGTCGTGGTTTTTAAATGCCAGTTAAAGAGAATAAACCACAGACAAGTGCTTCCTCTGGCAAGATCAACTGTCTCTCATGATACAATATCTTTTGTTTGCTCACTGTTTAAACTAGGTTGTGAGGATTGATGGTGGGAAAAGAAACTAAGAACCTGGACTTTAAAAGAAGCAGACAGTAGAGATTTCATTTGGTAGACAGTTTGTCGGTGGGGGTTAGATTAGCCTAGTAGCCTGAGTAGCATGAGGAAAAAAGCAAATACGATGTCTGGTGACTGGTCCCTCTTCCCAGTTAAGAAAATGAAAGAATACATATGCAATTGTATCCTTCCAGTTGTTCTGACTAAATCTTGGAGTCACCCTCAACTTCTCCGTAAAATAAATCAAACAGATAAATAAACTAATGGAGGTGACCTACCACAAGCAGTCACTCTTCCTCTGAAAGGTGAAATCAGGGCTGCGGGAGACAGCACTGCAGTAGAGCACAGGAGTTGCGTGGCTGAGATTCCAGAGGCCTCAGGCTCATGTCCCATCTGCCTTCTGCCAGAGTTGGGCAGTGCTCTGTGCTCACTCGCTCTCCCTCTCTCTCATCGCTCATAAAAATAAATCACTTTTTAGGGTGCACCCAGTTAAACACACATGGAACTAAGCACAAGGACCGCACAAGGATTCAGGTTCAAACCCCCAAACTTCCCAGTTGCAGGGGGGAAGCTTCATGAGCAGCAAAGCAGGTCTGCAGGTGTCTCTACCTTTCTCTCTCCCTCTCTGTCTTCCCCTCCTCTATCCATTTCTCTCTGTCCTATCCAATAAAATGGGGGGGGGGAAGGCCACCAGGAACAGTGGATTCCTGGTGCAGACATCCAGCAAAAAAGCCCTGGAGATAAATAAAAAATAAATAAATAAGCAAAATAAGTCATGTCATTTATTAAAGGTACTGATTAACGAATACTTTATCTCTTTGTTTACTATGTTATTTATTTTGGATAGAGACAGAGAAATCAGGAAGAAGGGAGAGACCTGCAGAACTGCTTCACTGTATATGTGTGGGGGGGGGAATTGGGGGGCGCTTGCACCTGGAACCATTGCCCTGCCCCAATGAATCATTTAAAAAATATTAATATAGAGGTGTGTGTGTAATTTTTTTTAAAAGTATCTTTATTTATTTACTGTACAGAGACAGCCAGAAATCAAGTGGAAAGGCGGGTGATAAGAGAGGGGGAGAGACAGAGACACCTGCAGCCCTGCTTCACCACTCGCAAAGCTTTCCCCCTTGCAGGTGGGGACTGGGGGCTTGAACCCTGGGTCCTTGACCATTATGATGTGTGCTCAACCAGGTATGGCCACCAGCCGGCCCCGTGTGTGTGTGTGTGTGTGTGTGTGTGTGTGTGTGTGTGTGTGTGTGTGTGTGTGTAAAATTAAAGGGGCTGCAGTGAGCCAGTGGGTTGGAAGGAGCTGAGCAAGACAAAGGCTTCACTCCTGAGTGAGTCAGTGATGAGAAGGGGGTCTTTCTCCAGCAGCCCTACACAGGTCCGGCCCTCCGGCCCTCACCCTGCGAGCCCCTGGATTTCACACAGCGGCCACTGAGAAAGGGTCCTGCCCAGCTGACAGTGACCCTCTGCAGCGACACTTGCAAGGGCCACACCAGGCAGAATCTGCACAAGTCGTCACCCCACCCACCCCCACCCATCGACCCTGGCTCCCTGGTGGCATCTGGTGTCCCGGCGGCTCTCCTGGAGTGAACAGAAATGTTGAGCAGAGAGCACTGAAAGCAGGGCATTCTGCCTGTGCTTCCCAAAGAGGAAGAAATGCAGATGCAGACCAGCCAGAACTTGCCACCCGGTAGCCAGGACTTCAGCCTGGCTGGAGTTTTACTGGGTGCTTTTCTGGTCTCTCCACAGTGGACCTGCTCCCTCTTCCCAGCACCTGCCGCAGTCTCTTGTCTGGGAGCTCCTAGGGAGGCAGGCACTTCTGTCTTCATCGCTTTTGTCTTTCTGGCTTCTTCTAGTAGGTGTTTCATGTGCCTGTAGGCCTGATGGCAGGGCCTAACCACGCCCCCCCAGGATAGGCCACGCCCTAGATAAAACCACGCCCAAACACTAAAACCACGCCCTCCATGACTAGACCACGCCCCTAGGTCTAGACCACGCCCTAATGCTAAACCACACCCCCAGGCCTAGACCTCATCCCCAAGCTACCCTCTGGTACTGATCTTGGCTTTTTCCTTCTCTCTCTGTCTCTGGCTCTCTGTCTCTCTGTCTCTGTCTCTCTCTCTCTCTCTCTCTCGATATTTTTCCTTTCTTCCCTCTCTCCCTTTTTCATCCCGTCCTCCCTCCCTCCCTCCCTCCTTTCTTTCTTTCTTTCTTTCTTTAGATATTTATTTATCGAACAGAGACGGGAAAATTGAAAGAGGAGAGATAGAGAGGAAGAGAGACAGAGAGACACCTGCAGCCCTGCTTCACCACTTGTGAAGCTTTCCCCCTGCAGGTGGAGACCAAGGGTTTGAACCCCGGATCCTTGGGCACTATATAGTGTGTGCGTTTCACCAGGTGTGTCACTGCCTGGCCCCTCTTATTTTTCTCTTCTCTTCTTTTTATTTATTTACAAGACTATAAGACAATAGGGGTATACTTCCACACCAGGGCAGGGGAGATAGCATAATGTTTCTTCAAAAAGATTTTTATGCCTGAGGATCTAAGGTCTCAGGTTCAATCCCTGGCAACACCATCGACCAGAGCTGAGCAGTGCTCTGGTCACTCCTTCTTCATCTCTGTATCTCTCTCTTAATAGAAAGAAAAGAAGAAAATGAAATATTGCATACATAATAACTCCACACTAAAGTTCTGTGTCCCCCTGTAATGGTAATCACCATATTTCTCACAAGGTCGTAGATATGTGTTGACTATAAGTATTTTTCTTCTTTTTTCAAGGTTATGTATTTCAATTCTGTTTTTGTTTGTTTGCTTTTTGTTTTGTTTTGACCAGAGCACTGTTCAGCTCTGGTTTATAGGGGTGTAGGGAATTGAACCTGGGACTTTGAAGCCTGGGGCATATAGTCTCTTTGCATAACAATTATGCTATCTAGCTCGGCCCTATTTCAATTCTCTCTCTCCACTTACGAGTGAAATCATCTCGTAGCTGTCTTTCACTTTGTTACTTATTTCACTCAGCATAATCACAGATAGTGCCATCCATTTTGTCCCCAAACATATTATTGTCTTTTTTTTTGTATCTTTAAATGCTGAGTAGTCCTTCATTGAGTTTGTGTTCCCTGACTTAGATTCAATATTCTTTTTTTTTACATTTATTTATTTTCCCTTTTAGTTGGCCTTGCTTTTCATTGTTGTAGTTATTACTGTTGTTGTTACTGATGTCACTGTTGTTGTTACTGATGTCATTGTTGTTGGATAGGACAGAGAGAAATGGAGAGAGGAGGGCAAAACAGAGAGGGGAGGAAAAGACAGACACCTGCAGACCTGCTTCACCGCCTGTGAAGTAACTCCCCTGCAGGTGAGGAGCTGGAGGTTGAATCTGCATCCTTAAGCCAGTCATTGCGCTTCAGGTCACAAGAACTTAAGTGGCTGTGCTACCTCCCAATTCCATTAGATTCAATATTCTTAACTCAATGTATAGACCACACAAGTTCTGGTCTCGCCCCAGGAGCCCAAGCCCAGCCCCCGCCCAGCCCCAACCAAGCCCAGCCCAGCCCAGCCCCAGGTCCAGGTCCAGGTCCAGGTCTAGGTCCTGGTCCAGGTCCAGGACCTGGTCCAGGTCCAGCCCCTGGTCCAGCCCCAGCCTCAGCCCAGCCCAGACACAGACCCAGACCAGAACCAAGCCCAGCCCCAGCCCAGCCCCAGGCCCAGCCCAGCCCCAACCCAGCCCCAGCCCAGGTCCAGCCCCAGCCCAGCCAGCCCCAGCCCAGTCCAGCCCAGGCCCAGTCCAGCCCAGCCCCAGCCCAGCCCCAGCCCAGCCCCAGCCCAGCCCAGCCCAGCCCCAGCCCCAGCCCCAGCCCAGCCCAGCCCCAGCCCAGCCCCAGTCCCAGCCCAGCCTAGCCCCAGCCCAGCCCAGCCCAGCCCAGCCCCAGCCCCAGCCCAGCCCAGCCCAGCCCAGCCCCAGCCCAGCCCCAGTCCCAGCCCCAGCCCCAGTCCAGCCCAGCCCCAGCCCAGCCCAGCCACAACCCAGGCCAGCCCAGCCCTAGCCCAGCCCAGACCCAGGTCTAAGCCCAGCCCCAGGTCCAGGTCCAGCCCCAGGTTCAGCCCCAGCCTCAGCCCAGCCCAGCCCAGCCCAGCCCAGCCCAGCCCAGCCCCAGGTCCCCGTCCAGTCCTTCAGGCTATCGCCTTCAGTGCCGCCTCGCCTCACCTCAATGATCTCCAGCATTTCTACCCGGGTGATCTTGCCGTCGCCGTCCAGGTCGTACATGTTGAAGGCCCAGTTCAGCTTCTGCTCGAAGCTGCCCCTAGAGGTGATGGACAGGGCGCAGATGAACTCTCGGAAGTCGATTGTGCCGTCCCCGTTCTTGTCAAAGGTGCGGAAGGCGTGCTGGGCAAACTTGGAGGCGTCTCCATATGGGAAGAACTGCAAAGCAAAGCACAACATTCAGGGACCAGGAGGGAAAAGAACCACTGGCCAGGTCCAAGCAAGGGTCCAAGCTAGGACCGAGAGGACAGCAGCCTGTTGTCACCCTGCTGTCACAGGAGGCAGCCTGTGGATTCCTGTCCCCAGGACAGCAGTGCTACGTGAACCTCCATGGTTCTGAACTAGTCTCACCACCCAGTGTTCTGGGGGATGGGGATGGGGTGCAGAGCCAGAGTGCCCAGACCTGGTTTCTCCTGACACCTGCTGGGTGTCCCCAGGCCACCGTCATGGCTTGGGATCCCCGTTTAGTGCTGTTTAGAGTCCATCCTTTTTCAGAACAGACACTTAAAAACCCCTTAAAAACAGAACATGACAGGGCTTGTTTTTTGAGGGATATAAAGAAGTTTCTTCTTAGAACCCACAGTGCAGCCAGCTGGGGAGAGAGAACCAACACAGAAGAGGGTAGGACAGCCCCCTCCCGTCACCCACACCACCAGATGAGACCCTGCAAAGTGTGACTTTGTCCTGGCTCCCCGAGGTCAGTCACAAACCGCCGAGAGTTCTGGCACCTGACCCTTTGAAACACATTTTCCAGGGAGAGGAGCCTAAAGAAGACCAGAGATGGTGTCTCTGTGTGTGTGTTTTTCAAGGAACAAATCCAGCAAATACAAGATCCACAGTGGATGTCGGAGATGTCTGTCCCCAGACTCTGTGCACCTGTTTCACACAGGCTCACCCGCCATCACACTGACAGTGGCTTTCTGTCCAGACTGGGCTCTCTCTTCAGGGGTCACTTGTTTCGCTTTGTCAAAGGTCCTGCTGCCCACCCCCCCCCCCACTCGCCTTGAGACCAGGATTATTATCTCTTGGGCTTGGTGTCAGCATTATGAATCTACCACTCCAGGTAACCTTCTACTTTATTTGATAGGACAGAGATAAGTTGAGAGAGGAAGGGGAGGTGTTGGGGGCGGGCAGGGGTGAGCAGTGGCACTCCCAGTTCAGTGCACATAGTTATATGACCAAGGATTTGGGTTCGAGCTCCCAAGCCCCATCTGCAGGGAAGACGCTTCACAAGAGGTGATACCAGTCCATTACAAAGGTATCAGGGACACAACCCAGAAACAGCTCCACGGAAGAGACTTCCAGGGCAAGGCATGTGGGTAAGGGTACAGAGCTTCCACATCCTCTCTGCAGGCCCCACCCTCCCAGAAACCCTTGTGTGCACCAACCTGGAGGCTTCCCAGCCCTGAAGGTTAAAGGTTTTGTGGAGGCTTCACTATGCAGGCAAGACTGATTAAGCCAGTGGTTACTGGAAATGAATCTTCCCTTTCTTTCCTCATTGAAAGGGAAGTCAAGTTCCAACCCTCTAATCATGCCATGGTTTCCTGGTGAGCACCACATACTCCATAGCTACCTAAGGGGAGGTGGGCGGTAGCACAGAGGGTTAAGCGCACGTTAAAGCACAGGGACCGGCGTAAGGATCCCGGTTCAAGCTCCCGGCTCCCCACCTGCAGGGGAGTCCCTTCACAGGCGGTGAAGCAGGTCCGCAGGTGTCTGTCTTTCTCTCACCTTCTCTGTCTTGCCCTCCTCTCTCCATTTCTCTCTGTCCTATCTAACAACGACGACATCAATAACAACAATAATAACTACAACAACAATAGAAAAAAGACAACAGGGGCAACAAAAGGGAAAATAAAGAAAGAAGATAAAGAAAATCATAGGTACCTAGGGTCCTCAGGATCCTGTCTCTCATTAGCCGACAAGTGAAAAGTGCTAGTCACTCCAGAGAGTCCTGAGACTTCTTCTAAGAGTGACCTGGGAGGTGGTGCGGTGAGTAAAACACTGAATCATCAAGCATGAGGTCCTGAGTTTGATTCCTGGCATTACAAGCTCTAGAGTGATGGTCTAGTGCTCTCTTAAAAAGACAGGAAGAGGTGGAGCCAAGATGGCAGCTTGGAGACAAAATTCTGGTGTGACCTCTGCAAGGAAGCTGCTTTCTTTCTTTCTTTTTTTTTATTGCTGTAGTTATTATTGTTGTTGTTGTTATTGATGTCGTCATTGTTAGATAGGACAGAGAGAAATGGAGAGAGAGGAGGAGAAGACAGAGAGGGGGAGAGAAAGACAGACACCTGCAGACCTGCTTCAGCGCCTGTGAAGTAACCCCCCCTGCAGGTGGGGAACCGGGGTTCGAACTGGGATCCTTATGCCGGTCCTTGTGCTTTGTACCACTTGCGCTTAACCCACTGCGCTACCTCCCGACTCCCAAGGAAGCTGCTTTCAACCCGTGAATCCCATGATGCCAACTGGACTTCCCTGGGCAGACGACTCCACCAATGTGTCCTGGAGCCCCACCTCCCCAGAGCCCTGCTCCACTAGGGAAAGAGAGAGGCAGGCTGGGAGTATGGATCGACCTGCCAATGCCCATGTTTAGCGGGGAAGCAATTACAGAAGCCAGACCTTCTACCTTCTGCATCCTACAATGACCCTGGGTCCAAACTCCCATGGGGTTAAAGAATAGAAAAGCTATCAGGGAAGGGGCTGGGGATACAGAGTTCTGGGGGTGGGCACTATGTGGAAATGAACCCCTCTTATCCTATAGTCTTTTCAATATTTCCATTTTATAAACAAAAATAAAAAATAAAAGGAGAGGAAGAAGCTTTTGTGTGGTTGAATAGACAGTTCATTGGGATGGTATCTGTTTATCTATCTATATTTTTAAAATTTCTTTATTGGGGGATTAATGTTTTACATTCGACAGTAAATACAATAGTTTGTACATGCATAACATTCCCCAGTTTTCCATATAACAATACAACCCCCACTAGGTCCTCTGGCATCCTTCTAGGACCTGTATTCTCCCTGCCCCTCCTCCCCAGAGTCTTTTATTTGGTGCAATAGCTATCTCTCTTTCTTTCTTTCTTTTTTTTTTTTCCTCCAGGGTTATTGCTGGGCTCAGTGCCTGCACCATGAATCCACCGCTCCTGGAGGCCATTTTCCCCCCTTTTTGTTGCCCTAGTTGTTTGTTGCAGCCTCCTTGCGGTTATTATTGCCATTGTTGATGTTGCTTTGTTGTTGGATAGGACAGAGAGAAATGGAGAGAGGAGGGGAAGACAGAGAGAAAGGGGGAGAGAAAGATAGACACCTGCAGACCTGCTTCACCGCCGGTGAAGCGACTCCCCTGCAGCTGGGGAGCCGGGGGCTCGAACCGGGATCCTTACGCCAGACCTCACACTTTGCGCCACGTGCGTGCACTTAACCCACTGCGCCACCGCCCGACTCCCTCTATCTCTCTTTCTAACTGCAAAGGTCAGTTCAGAGCCAGATCCTGGTAGTTAGGAACTGAGGACTAAGAATAAATATTTTATCAAAACGCCACGTGTGTCTTGTCCCTTCTAGGGCGGTATTGTTTGCTGGTGTGCTCACTGGCCTTATAGGGCCATGTCTCGACCTAAGAGAAGACAGAGTGGACCATCAACTGGTTCCCAAGTTTGCTTTTTCCCCACCAGCATTATTGCTGGGACTCAGAGCCTGCAAGGATCTAGAGTTTCTGGTGGCTAGTCCCCCTTGCCCTTTTTTCCCCTTCTTTTTAGTAGCGAGTGAGAGAAGTAGAGAGGGAGGGAAAGCCGGAGAGGAGAGATACCTACAGCACTGCCTCACCACTGCTGAAGCTTTCTCTCCTGGATCTGAGGAACACAGGCTTGAGGCCGAGTCTTCACGCTTGGTGAGAGGTGTGCTCTCCGGCTACCACCCAGCCTGATTGCCAAGTCTCTTTTGAGTTCCTTGTCTACCAGCTTTTCTACAAGGCAGTGAGTGACACAGACCTCGGGCATTTTTCTCTACCATGTGGGTTTCTGTGAATGTTGTGCTTTTAGTATCTTTTCTTTTTCTTTTTAATTTTTTTTTTTAATTAAGTTTTTATTTATTTATTTATTTCCCTTTTTGTTGCCCTTGTTGTTTAACATTGTTGTGGTTATTAATGTCGTTGTTGTTGGATAGGACAGAGAGAAATGGAGAGAGGAGGGGAAGACAGAGGGGGGAGAGAAAGACAGATACCTGCAGACCTGCTTCACCGCTTGTGAAGCGACTCCCCTGCAGGTGGGGAGCCGGGGGCTCGAACTGGGATCCTTACGCAGGTCCTGGCGATTTGCGTCACGTGCGCTTAACCTTCTTTTTAATTTTTAAAAAGGGGGTCGGGCGGTAGCATAGTGGGCTAAGCGGAGGTGGTGCAAAGCACAAGGACCGGCATAAGGATCCCGGTTTCAGCCCCCAGCTCCCCATCTGCAGGGGAGTCACTTCACAGGCGGTGAAGCAGGTCTGTAAGTGTCTTTCTCTCCCCCTCTGTCTTCTCTGCCTCTCTCCATTTCTCTCTGTCCTATCCAACAACAACATCAATAACAACAACAATAATAACCACAACAACAATAAGACAACAAGGACAACAAAAGGGGGAGGGGCTCCAGGAGCAGTGGATTCGTGGTGCGGGCACCGAGCCCTAGCAATAACCCTGGAGGCAAAAAAATTTTTTAAAAATATATTTATTGGATAGAAACAAGGAGAAATCAAAAAGGAAGGGGGAGGTAGAGAAGGAGAGAGATAGACACAGAGAGATCTGCAGCACTGCTTCACTACTTGTAAAGTTCTCCCTCTGCAGGGTAGGGACTGGGGGATTGTACCTGGGTCCTTGCACATTGTAATATGTGTTCTAAACCAGGTGCACCACTGCCTGACCCCAACTATCTTTTTTTCACAGTATACTTTTAAGTGAAAGGCTGGCAGTTATATCTGAAAATAGCTGGGAACTTTCAGCCAGTATATTAAAAATTAATTCAGATCTGGAACTCCTTGAGCAAAAGAATTGATTGTACATCTTGAGCTATAAAAGTTCCATGTATGTGCCTTGCAGAAGGTCTATTTGCTGACTTTTATTGCCGCTATGTTTACTTGGAAAGAACTGAGTACGTGCTCAAAAACCCTCAAAGGTTTGCAAGGGCTATTTCCTTTACAGGATCCAACCCATTATGTTCTGAGTGCCTTGGGTTTTTCTATTAATAGGAATATGCCTTCTTTTGGTGAAATAATTCAACCCTGGGTGGCTCATCACAGAAAAATAAAGCATAGTTCTATCAATCACATAAGGGTAAAATTACATCTGGAACTCATATTCACTTATCTGAGAGAAGATGAGAATATCTGAAAAGTGGTAGTACTTTAAAATTTTTTTTCTTTTAAAAATATTATTATTTTTCCTCCAGGGTTATTGCTGGGGCTTGCTGCCTGCACTATGAATCCACTACTCCTGGAGGCCATTTTTTTTCCCATTTTGTTGCAGTTGTTGTTGTTATTGTTATTGTTGCCATTGATGTTATTGTTGTTGGATAGGACAGAGAGAAATTGAGAAAGGAGGGGAAGACAACGAGGAGAAGAGAAAAATAGACACCTGCAGACCTGCTTCCCTGCTTGTGAACCGGTATCCTTACACCAGTTCTTGGCTTCACACCATGTGTGTTTAACAGCACTGCGCTACTGCCTGACCCCCAAATTTGTTTTATTTTTAATATAACTTTGAAACTTTTGCCTTTTTTTTTTTTTAAAAAAAAAGATAAGCATATTTGTTTAATTTCTGTAATCAGGGCTGGTGTACAAGTCACAGTGGTGATATTCTATAGATCTGTTACAATAATGCATTCAAAGTAACCTTGAGATTAAACATTATGAAGATAGAGAGGGAGAGAGATAGATACAAAAAGAGAAATTAAACATTATATTTGTATAGTATTACACACAGTATTCCAGGTTGTCTATATGTGTATGTATTTTTCACCTGTGCCTTGGTAATTGACATTATGACAGAAGATTGCAGACAGCGTGGATCTCAAACAGCAGAAACTGATTCTCAGAGTTTTTCAGAGCTTGGGAGTCCAAGATGGCGACTCCTTTTGTGGACTGCTCACTGTCAAGCTCTTGCTTCATTTCCCACCTAGGCTCCTTCTAGTCTCCCTTGGGAGTGAAACTCTGACCCCAGAGCTCACACGGTGATTGTCCCCTTCACACTGCCGGCCCACACATCCTCTGAAGATACGGGCTTTGGAAGTGGACGCCTGAGGTGGGATCAAGGCCCTAGTGGCCAAGAGTAGCTTGTCTTTTGTAGGAAGATGTCATCCTCGTGCTGAAAGCCAAGTCACAGGACACTCAGTTTCTGACTTGGATCAAATGCCCTATGCATGGACGCCAACGTCTCACGCTCTGGACCCACCAGCGTCTGCACATTCTGATCTCCGTTTCTGCCCACAAGGCTTTTTCTCTCTGTGTGTCTGCCTGACCTTTGTCTCTCCGTCCTCTCCAACTCTGTGTCCTGGCAGTGTCTTTGTGAACCACAGGAGAGAGAGGGGCCTTCACTAGCTGGGAACAGAGGCAGGCGGCTGGGCCAGGCGCTTGGAAACCAGGAGCAGAAAGATGGAGAAAAGTTGAAGAAAACCCGAAGGTGAAGTTGATACCAGTGACTGGCCTGTCTCCCTCTACAGGGCTAGAACCTCTTTTACTTGTAGATGAATCTCTTGCGTCCTCTGCCTTGCACTAGTCCTAGTCTTGTGTCTGCTCCTCCTGGCTTATAGGTTTGAGTAGGGCAGAGAAGGTTTGCTCACCGTTGCACCCCAACTCTGGGTTTAGAGCCTCCCATAGAAGCTCCATAAATTCACAGTCTCATAGATCTTTGTAATTCTTTCCTTCCCTTTCTTTCCTTCCTTCCTCCCTCCCTTTTTTTTTTTTTTTTTGCCTCCAGGGTTATTTCTGGGGCTTAGTGCCTGCACTACAAATCCACTGCTCCTGAAGGCTATTTTTCTTATTTTGTTGCCCTTGTTGTTACCCTTGTTGTTGCCATTATTATTATTGTTGCTGCTGATGTTTTGTTGTTGGGTAGGACAGAGAGAAATCGAGAGAGGAGGGGAGGTAGAGAGGGGGAGAGAAAGATAGACACCTGCAGACCTGCTTCACTGCTTGTGAAGCAACTCCCCTGGAGGTGGGGAGCCCAGGGCTGGAACCAGGATCCTTGCACAGGTCCTTGTGCTTGGCGCCATGTGCACTTAACATGCTGCGCTACCACCTGACCTCTTAGATCTTTATATATTTCATGTCTGTATGTGTCTATGGGTCCCCTTCTCCCAGCAGCTCTTTGTGCTCCACTATTTTCTATTCATTAAAAAAAAAAAATAGAAAAGGAAAGGGAGTTAGGCAGTAGTGCAGTGGGCTAAGCGCATGTGACACAAAACCAAGGATGGGGTAAGGATCCCGGTTCGAGACCCCAGCTCCCCACCTGCAGGGGAGTTGCTTCACAGGCGGTGAAGCAGATGTGCAGGTGTCTGTCTTTCTCTCCCCCTCTCTGTCTTCCCCTCCTCTCTCCATTTCTCTCTGTCCTGTCTAACAATGATGACATCAGTAACAATAACAATAATAACCACCACAACAATAAAAAACAACAAGGACAACAAAAGGGGAAATAAAGAGAAAAGAAAAAAAAAAAAAAGAAACTAGCAGCAACCACAAAAAATCTGATGACCATGCAATCTATGTCTATTTTATTTAGTGATCTGATAATGGTGTAGGGACTATAAGATCGTGGGAGTGGGCTGGCAGCTCAGTGGAAAGTGCTCTGCTCTGCTGTGTGTGACCCAAGTTGGAAGCTCAGCTCCATCACATTGAAGAAGACTTTGATGTCATGGTTTCTCCTTCTTCTTCTTTTTAAAATATTATTTATTTATTTTTTTATTAATGAGAGGATTAGAAGGAAAGAGAGAAAGAACTAGACATCACTCTAGAACATGTGCTGCCAGGGACTGAACTCAAGACTTCATGCTTGAGAGTCCAACACTATATCCACTGCACCACCTCCCGGACCACTCTCCTTCTTCAACTTCTCCTCCTCCTCCTCCTCCTCTTCCTTCCTTTCTCTCTTTCTCCTTCACCTCCTCCTCCTTCTCATTCTTCTTCTTCATCATCATCTCCTCCTCCTCCTTCTCTCTCTCCTCCTTCTTCCTCCCTGTCCCTCTCACTCATACTCCCTTTTATCTTCCCCTAGTTCTGTCTCTGCCTCTTCTGTCTCTACTAAACAAAAAAAAAAAGATTATGGGGTTTGGTTCCTCACCATGCCCACCACCACGGTTTCCTACAGCACGTTGTAAAGGCACATTCCTGGTCTGCTCACTGTGGTTCCATGCTGCCTCCCAGCTCTGTCATTAGGGCTCCATAGTCACTAAGCAAATGGGTGAGGGAACTAGGTCTTCCGTGTGTCACCATCCTTCCTTCCTTGGGACTGTGCTGTGTTGTCACAGCTGACAGCCCCATGAAACACCTCCTCAAATGAGCGAGGAAACCACCTGGATGGCTTGCTTTTTCCAGCTTCTACTTGATAACACAGAAGCAGGTTTTTAGGACAGAGTTTTAATGCAGGGCTAGCATGGGGGTGCCTCTTACCGGGCGCGTACTCCCTGGGTTGGAGAGAATGTGACCGGAGCCAACCTGGGCTGCTACTCACTCAGCAACGTGAGAGATGACCCAGGAACCAAGCTCGTGGCAGAGAGGCAATTCAATTCTCTATTGATCAGGGAGCCCAGGCTTTTAAAAGGCAGACCTGGAAGTGGCAAGTCTGAAACGGAAATGGGTTGACGTGGTTTGGAAAGGGGCGGAGAAAGGCAAAAGGGGCTGGGAAAGGTAACTTCCTTAGCAACTGTTGCGAGGGTTTTAACTGGTAGGATAAATAATAATACCCTGCAGGCAGGGAGGGTCATGAGGGTAGAAAGAAGATAGATCAAAGGTATGGAATGGGTGGAGATCTTTCAGGCAAAACAGTGATTATGTAGATAATAAGGGAGCAGGCAATAGTAACAGGAGTGCAGGGTGGGGCATGCTTAATGTTTTAAGGAATGCCGGGCTCCTGGAGGCAGAAAAATGCAGGGTGCTTCGTGAAGCAACGACATGGCAAACCTTCAAGGTTCCCTTGTCTCCCTTGCTCAGCCTCTCTGTAGAGAGAGAGACTGACAGGACAGACACACCCCTCAGGTCAAGCCCTGCCAGGCTCTACCACATCCTCACAATTTCCCTACACTTTAACACCATCTGCCAGCGATGCTTATTTGGGGGGGGGGGTGAACTATTTACTTCAGATCTATGACTGCACTGCTTTGTCCCAGAGTACACAGTTGCCGTGGTCACCACTGGATCCAGGGCACACAGCACAGTCCCCGAACCAACAGGTGCCTGTTGAGTGGTTGGTTACACAACAGGAGAGGAGGCTGGCAGTGCCAGCTCGGGGGTAACCAGGTGCTGACAGCCTGCTACTAAAAGCAGTTACTTCTCCATGAATATTTTATTCTGCTCTAGAATGTGCCAGTGGAACTCCTTGTGATGATGGAGATAGCCTATCAATCACCTCGTCCAAAAGGATATCCACCGACCACATGTGCCCAGCACTGTGTTAGGGACTAAAACACACACACACACACACACACACACACACACACACACACACACACACACACACACAGACACACACACACACACAGACACACACGCACCAAAAAATGGACACAGAGGTCTGAAGCCAGTAAAGGAAGTCAGTCACCCTTGGCATGTTGTTGGTGGTGTGACTGAGGGGCTGAGTGTTTCACCTTCCCTGACCTTCCATAGTAGCTGCACTAGGCACCTGTGTTCAGCGGTTTCTGTATTGTTGTGATTAGCTGTCTCTTGCTCTCTATACTTACATCAGGTGTTTATCCCCAGGTCCATCTTATGGATGAGGTAATGTGGATTCAGAAAAGTCCACAGAGCCCCCCCCCACACCCCTTTTATTTCCTGAAATCACTGCGCAGGTCTGGAATATACTGAACTGTTGGTATGCATGAGACCCCTTCTGTTTCATTTGGTTTAAATCCCCCCTGCTTAACACTATTCTATTTACATAACCACTTCATTCTATTTATATAACCGCTGTTAACAAGCACCTCCCTCCAGGGCATTGGTTCAATCCCCACTGTTTCATGATATGTTTTTGCTCCACCCCCCCTCCTTGTCACACCCTGATCCTCTCCTTGTCACACTCTGATTGTCACCAGTCACTTTTCTCTCCACCCTCTCTATGTCACACCCTGTTTCCACCCTACTTGGCAAGTATATATAAAGACAGCATTGTGAGTTTTAGAGTACTGTACTTTGAGTTTAACTTAACTCGTCTTAGATTATGCTGCATCCTGCATGAATAAAGAGATACTGCCTACAACCCAGCCATGAGTCCTGGGTCGTCTGTTACCCGCCTGTGAAGCCAGCCCGGAGAAAACAACATAACCCATCGAAAACAACATATGGCGCCTACAACGTGGGACCAGACCTGCGCAACTCCCAGATAAGTGAAGACTTTGCCTACCTATGCATTATGGTCTTCTCTTTTACTTACGAAGAGGTTTGCCAAAGCCTATACTGTTTCATTATGAGACAGTTTCTCTGTCTCTGGAACATTTTACTCTGGGCCACACTTCGGTTCCCTGACTGGGAACTTTGGTTTCTTATGACCAGGATCATAGAGCTTGGGAGATGCACGGAGATTTCTCCTTGGACTTTCTGGATTCCCTCTCCCATGTTTCCTGAGGAAAAGGACTACATTTTGCTCCGGGCCACAGTTTGGTTCTTTATGACTGTGATCATAGACCTTGGGGTATGCATGGGGATTTCCCCTGGGACTTTCTGGACTTCTTCTCGCATGTTTCCCGTGGAGAAGGACTACTCTAGTTTGAGGAGCATTCTCGAGTACCCTGGCAGTTCCCAAGTATGGAGACACGTGGTTAGTTCTACTCTCCTGATTGGATTCTTTCTTCGATGGGAAGACACTTTTAAAAATGGGTGCCTGAAGCAATCCAGCCGGAACAGTCAGAAGCACCCTAAATGGAATTTCGAGGACCTTTTTGAACTAGGACGCCCTCCGGGGATTCTTAATCCTACAAGGTGAGATCTTGATAATCTGGTTCAAGTTGCGTTTCATAAGAAAATGATTTGAATGACTGAATTTTTGTTTGACATTGACTTAAAAAAAAAATGCTGGACACAGCCATGATTTCTAGAGACATCCAGAAACAATTCAAAAATTGTTTTTTCCCTCCTATGATTTCTCTTTTACGTCTTGACATGAATCTGAAACGTTTAATCCTGAAAACTGTATGAGTTATGGGTGGGGCAGATAGTGCAATGATTATGTTAATTATTCTCATGCCTAAGGCTTTTAACCGTGGTTCTTCTGTTTACCTTTCCACATTTTATTGAGTTTAAAGTGTTTTAACAACCTTGAAATGATACTAGAAAGGACTTCCAATTATAATGGAGTTATCAATGATAGTAAACTTCTAATCTGCTACAAGTTTTGTTTGACAAGTAAGTGAATTTCAGCTGTCAAGTCTTCACATGAAAAAGCATCTACTCAAATGGAATTCCCGGAAATCCATTTGGACCCCTGTTCTCTGACATCGCCCCCGGAAACCAATGATGTGACCTGGCACGACCTGAAGAAACAGATTCACAGACTCGAAAGCTCACTCTCTACAGAAAAGCAGAATTCTGGTGGCCAACATTCCCCATCGAGACAGACGTGCAGCGTTTCATCCTCCGGCATTTTCTTCTGTGGTCAGCTACTTTGGACTGACACCTCCATCGGACTTACTGGTACACACAGCTTTGTTTCTCAAAGACTAACTTCAGCCAATTGCCTTGAGACTTTATAGACCATGTCCCCTCGCCTGCAGGCTCTGTCCCAGAGGCAGAAAACTCCCCCTCCTTATTAGGTTATGCCCACAGAGGCATGAAGCGCCCCAAGAGGCAAGAGATGCCCACAGAGGCAGGAATCGCCCTTTGAGGCAAGAGATGCCCCCAGAGGCATGAAGCACTCCCAGAGGCAAGAAATGCCCTTTCGCCTGCTAGGCCTTGCCCTTTGAGGCAAGAAAAGCTCCACTTGGCATCACACTGGTTATTGCTGCTCGCCTATTTTGTTTTCCATGTCATATGCCAGTTCTTTTGAAAACGCCCGTACAATATACATTTCTGTTCACTCCGCAATGGCCATTAGTTAAAAAGAAAGGGGGAATTGTTGGTATGCATGAGACCCCTTCTGTTTCATTTGGTTTAAATCCCCCCTGCTTAACACTATTCTATTTACATAACCACTTCATTCTATTTATATAACCGCTGTTAACAAGCACCTCCCTCCAGGGCATTGGTTCAATCCCCACTGTTTCATGATATGTTTTTGCTCCACCCCCCCTCCTTGTCACACCCTGATCCTCTCCTTGTCACACTCTGATTGTCACCAGTCACTTTTCTCTCCACCCTCTCTATGTCACACCCTGTTTCCACCCTACTTGGCAAGTATATATAAAGACAGCATTGTGAGTTTTAGAGTACTGTACTTTGAGTTTAACTTAGCTCGTCTTAGATTATGCTGCGTCCTGCATGAATAAAGAGATACTGCCTACAACCCAGCCATGAGTCCCGGGTCGTCTGTTACCCGCCCGTGAAGCCAGCCCGGAGAAAACAACATAACCCTTCGAAAACAACACTGAACCTGGGACTTTGGAGCCTCAGGCTTGAGAGTCTCTTTGCATAACCACTATGCTATCTCTCCTGCCTTTAATAGACTCTTAATTAATCTCTTTTCCCACTATGAATCACTGCTACATTATGCAAAGGCAAGAACTGTCCACACCCTTCAAATCAGAACATAGAAAACAGACAAGGGTAGGAATTTAGGAGTTTTGTTTGTTTTATTTATTATTGGATAGAGACAGAGAGAAATTGAGAGGGGAGGGAGAGATAGAGGAGAGAGACACCTGCAGCACTGCTTCACCATTTGTGAAGCTTTCCCCTGCAGGTGGGGTACCAGGGGCTTGAATCTGGGTCCTTGTGCACTGTAATGTGTGTGCTTAACCAGGCGCACCATCAACTGGCCCCCGAGTTTTTTTAAATCTGTCTCTTTGTTTGCTGCAGGGTTCATGACTACTGTGCAGCACAGAAAAGGCTCTGTTCTACTGCTCCTGGTATGTGATTTCACTTCACCCTTTAATAGTGCTCAGTTTACAGACAAGACAGATACACGTTAAGATATTTGCCAGGGTTCCTGGTTGGGTGTGGCAGGGTCAAGACTTGATTGTGCATATAACTGACCATTTCTGCAACAGCTTACTGTTTTTCTTAACAAAGTAATATTGGAGGAATTAAACCTAGCCCCACATTTGATGAAGCAAATACATTTGTTGCATTATGTAATTGTTGGCAGCCAAATCCCCTCCGGTGGGTCTCTATCGCCACCGTCTGGCAGTAAGCTTCTACTGCAGGGATGATATGAAAATGCTACCAAGGGATTTTTTTTTAAGTTGAAATGATTTTTTTCCTAAGGTTTTACAAATTAAGTCAGTTTTATAATACACTGTTTCTATTTTCTAATTCAAATATGTTTTGGTATTTAGAAAAATAAAATTATCTATAGTTTTGTAAGTATTTTTACTGATTTTTAAAAAATGTCTTAGTGATTTAATATTGATTTACAAAATTATGACATAACAGGGGTATAATTTCACATCGTTTGCACCATCAGAGTTCTGTATCCTCATTCCCTCCATTGTAAACTGCAGTCATTCTCCCAAGGTCACAGATATGGGTTCACCATTATTTCTATAATTATCTTTCTATATATACTTGCCCATTTTTTTTCTATGGTCTTGCCTTCTCTTTTTTGCTAAGTCACACCTACACCTGTAGTATTTCTGGACATCTTCTCACATTGCTAGCACCTGCATAAAGCTGTTTTTTTTTTATTGATCATCCTCACACTCACAGTGGCTAGGGGATGTGTTGAGGGTCAGCACAGGGGCATAGGGAGACCCTGGAGAGCACAGACATTTGTGCACTGTGCACAGTGGGAGGAGTTTCAGCAGGCCAGGGGAAGACTGGCCCAGGTGTGACACAGAACAGAGGGGGCTTTGCTCCCCGGGTGTGACACGGAACTGAGGGGGCTTTGCTCCCCGGGTGTGACACGGAACTGAGGGGGCTTTGCTCCCCGGGTGTGACACGGAACTGAGGGGGCTTTGCTCCCCGGGTGTGACACGGAACTGAGGGGGCTTTGCTCCCCGGGTGTGACACGGAACAGAGGGGGCTTTGCTCCCCGGGTGTGACACGGAACAGAGGGGGCTTTGCTCCCCGGGTGTGACACGGAACAGAGGGGGCTTTGCTCCCCGGGTGTGACACGGAACAGAGGGGGCTTTGCTCCCCGGGTGTGACACGGAACTGAGGGGGCTTTGCTCCCCAGGTGTGACACGGAACTGAGGGGGCTTTGCTCCCCGGGTGTGACACGGAACAGAGGGGGCTTTGCTCCCCAGGTGTGACGTAGCACTGAGGGGGCTTTGCTCCCCAGGTGTGACACGGAACTGAGGGGGCTTTGCTCCCCGGGTGTGACACGGAACTGAGGGGGCTTTGCTCCCCAGGTGTGACGTAGCACTGAGGGGGCTTTGCTCCCAAAGGCATTTGGATGTTTTCCAGAGCTCTTAGGAAAAACTGTCCTGAGTTTCATTTACTCTCTAGTCTCACTTCTGCACAAATCCTACCTCAGCACCCAATAAAGGAAGATCTGGAAATTGCGTACCTATCACGCAAAGTGTTCTCTTGTCATTCTTTCCAGTGGATTTCGTTCATGTCAAGCCCACAGAAGGGAAGTCTGTTCTCTGTTTTGCTCTTTCAGATTTCTGCGAAGTGAAAGACTCTGGAGGGGGTGGGAGGGGAGTGCTGGGAGTCCTGGAGAGCGAGTGGTGTGAGACACTTTTCACGGGGAGGGAGGATGCTGTACCCATGTGTCAACTGTCCTAGAAATCATTATCACTCCCACTAAAATCATGAAGAAGAAGAAAAAGGAGGAGGGGGGGGAGGGAAGAGGGAGAGGAGAGAAAGAAGGGGAAGGGGAAGGAGGAGAAGAAAGAGGAGCAGAAGGGGAAGAGGAAGCAGAAGGAGGAAAAGAAGGAGGAGGAGGAGAACAAGAAGAGGAAGAAGAAGGAGGAAGAGGAAGAAGGGGAGCTGGGGGCTGGGTGGTGGCATACCTGGTTGAGAGCACATGTTAGAATGGGCAAGGATCTGGGTTCAAGCCCCTTGTCCCCATCTGCAGGGGGAAAGCTTTGCGAGTGGTGAAACGGCTGCAAGTCTCTCTCTGTCTCTCTCTCCCTCTCCCTCTCCCCTCTTCCCTCTTGATTTCTGCCTGTCTCTAGCCAATAAAGAAATAAGCACACACACTCTTTACTGTTGGCCAAGATGGTGCCAACTTAGCATTAAGTTTGGGTTTCAGGCTCTTAATGCCCCTGGGCCTCTGTCAGAAATAAGATCCCGTTCTCTGGGGATCCTTACTGGCTCCACTGACGTTATATTCTTTGCCTCCTGACTGCTCTCCCTTGTACACAGTCCCTTCCCCTCACAGGGCTAGGGGGAGCTGTCCATTCTGGCCTGCTGACATCTACTTCTCAGATGGTCAGGAGCATCTAGTTATCATGAGAAGGAGCACAGCTACCCCCAGGCCTCAGAGCCCTTCCAGGTCTGGTCTGTCCTCATCTCCACTTCCGGTTCCTGTTCTGATCTGCTCCCCAGGCTTCTTTAGCTACTTGGGGGTACATACTATGCCCCCAGTTGCAGCTGGGGACCTCTACCATGCTGTTCCTTTGCCTTTGCTGTTGCTTTTGTCTGGAATGCTCCTGCACTTCCCTGGACCCAGTTAACTCTGTCTTGTCTCTATTTGCCCAGAAAGCCTTCTCTCAGTCTAGCTCACAACCGCCTCCTACGGCCATGCACAACCCTGAGTTCTGCCCTGGAGTGGCAGTTGTTATAAATGTGAAGACATGATCACAGGACCCTGCGATTCAAGTCTTCTTTCCTAGTTGGCTGAGCATCTGCTCGGGGCAGGGAATGACCTGGTTTTTCCCACCATGGTCAAACCTGGACTCCAGCAGGGTGCCTGGGACACAGAATGGAGGTCTTCCCTAAGCACCTGTGGCATGAACAGGCAACCCAGTATGGCTGGTATTTTTCAAACCTAGGAGACCAGGACACGGGCACTCAGTGACCAATTAAAGGGTTGAGATGGGTCCTGAAGGAGGTTTTAAATCAAGTCTTCCAAGGAGGGCTGGCCTTAACGCTCACTGCTCTTTTTTTTTTTCTTTCTTCATCTTTTTATTTTCCTCCATGGTTATTGCCGGGGCTCGGTGCCTGTACTATGAATCCACTGCTCCTGGAGGCTATTTTTCCCCTTTTGTTGCCCTTGTTTTATAATAATTATTGTTGTGGTTATTGTTGCTGTCGTTGTTGGATAGGACAGAGAGAGGAGAGGAAGACAGCGAGGGAGAAAGATCGAAACCTGCTGACCTGCTTTACTGCTTCACAAGCGATCCCGCCCCGCGCCCCCTGCAGGTGGGGAGGTGGGGGCTCAAACTGGGATCCCTACGCCAGTCTTTGAGCTTTGTGCCATGTGCGCTTTTAACCTGCCATGCCACCGCCCACCCCACCCATTCACTTTTTTTGCCTCCAGGGTTATTGCTGGGGCTTGGTGCCTGTGTTATGAATCCAAAGCTCCTGGTGACCATTTTCCCTCCCATTTTATAGGATAAGAAAGAAAGAAACTGAGAGGGGAGGGGAAGATAGAGAGGAAGAGAGAAATCTCGACACCTGCAGACCTGCTTCACCACTTGTGAAGCTTCCTTCCCCCTTGTAGTTGAGGAGCCGGGGGCTCAAACTGGGATCCTTGCACGGGCACTCTGTGAGCTTAACCCTGTGCGCTACAGCCTGGCACCAGCACTCACTGCTCTCATTCCTCTGTGGGCTGATGACTCAGGGGGGTGTTAATCACACCCCAGGCAGTACACACACTGGCTCACATGGTCGGGAAGAGGGAAGAGGGATGAGACAGGTCCCCTTAATCAGGAAAGATGAGCCCCAAACTTGTTTCCTTCACCACATTCATTCAACAGATCCTCACAGAAGCTGAGCAGTTCCAGGCTCTGTGTTAAGCTCTCTCTGTCTGTGGAAGTGTGTGTCAGGGAGGTGTGAGTGGAAGTAACACAGAAGAAAAGTAAAATGCAGGACACCTGCTTTCTGACCTCTAGCGAGTGGACCAGCCAAAGGCGGCACCAGCTGCCTTCCACACCTGAGCTCTCTGGGGAGCGACTGAAGATGCACTCACCCTCCTCTGCCCCATAGGACACACCCAGGTCATTTCTAGAAGCTGCAGGTGTCTGTCTCTCTTCCTCTCTATCCCTCCCTCTTCCCTCTTGATTTCTGGCTGTCTCTATCCAATAAATAAATAAAGATAATAATAATAAAAAAAGAGTTGACTCTCTGAGCCCTGGGGGTTCCACCAACTCCTAACATTCTAAATCTGCTCAGCTCTCAGCACTGCACTTGGTGGCAGACCCTGTTCTTTTTTTTTTAAAAAAAATTTTATTTATAAAAAGGAAACATTGACTAAACGATAGGATAAAAGGGATACAACTCCACACAGTTCCCACCACCAGAACTCCATATCCCATCCCCTCCCCTGATAGCTTTCCTGTTCTCTATCCCTCTGGGAGTGTGGACCCAGGGTCATTGTGGGATGCAGAAGGTGGAAGGTCTGGCTTCTGTAATTGCTTCCCCGCTGAACATGGGTGTTGATAGGTGGATCTATACTCCCAGCCTGTCTCTCTTTTTCCCTAGTGGGGTGGGGCTCTGGGGAAGTGGGGCTCCAGAACACATTAGTGGGGCTGTCTGTCTAGGGAAGTCTGGTCGGCTGAAAAGAGAGTTAACATACAAAGCCAAATAAATTGTTGATCAATCATGGACCTAAAGGCTGGAATAATGCAGGTGAAGAGTTGGAGGGGGGGAGGTCTCTATTTTGTAGATAGCTAGTAGGCATATTTTAGTTATATTCCAAAGGGCCTGTGGCTATACTAGTGTTTTTTTTTTTTTTTTCTTTTGCCTGAGCTCGAAATCTGATATGCAGGTGAATCCTAATTATTGTCTGGGGAGATGATGTCATGGCTGGCAGAAGGACCAGAAAGCTGGATCAGGGAAGAGAGTAGCTCCCCAATATGGGAAAGGTGTATAAATATTGTTGACTGTAAACCCCATCAATTTGATGTAATCTGGGGCCCATAATCAGCTTAGGAGCCTATGTGACCTCTGCATCCCTGTAGATCTGAGCTCACATTCTGTGGTCATGAGTAGGAACATTCCAAGCTGCCCCGGTATCAACCCATCTTCCTCAGATGTAGCATAGAGGCAGACCCTGTTCTAATTAAATGTGAACAATGCCAGGTAGGGCCCGAAGCTCAGTGTCAACACCTCCCCATGTGATCATCTCATCACTCTCTGACTTGCCACATTACACAGATGGGGTAAACAGAGGCACATGGCCTGTCCTGACATCACACACTTAGTGCCAGAGTTTGTGCATGTTTGGCTCTAAGTGCTATTTGCTTAATCACCAAACTATTATGGACGTCTCCGCTCTAAGGAACACAGGAACAACAAGGGCACAGTTCCATTCCTCCATGAGCCTCACCACACACTGCCAGCAGGCACACACTGTGTACGCACACACAGAAAAGCAACGGCAAAAGTGAGGGCACTTCTTCCAATGGTCCCAGTGACCAAGTCACTGTGATCAAATAATCAAAAGGGCGTACAATGGCGTACAAGAGGCTGGCTGCACCCAGTCGAGTGCACATATTGCCACAAGCAGAGATCTGGGTTCAAGTCTCCAGTCCCTACCTGCAGGGCCAATTTGGAGGGGGTAAATTGGCATTTGGCTTTAGTTTTAGGCTCTTAAAGCCCTTGGGGCCTCCTCCAGGAATAAGACCCTGTTCTCTGGAGTAGACACCTCACTGGCTCCATTGAGTTATGTCCCCTGCCTCCTAACTACTCCACCTCAGTGCTGCTGGTGACTTTCTTAATCACTCCTTCTTTTTCTCCCTTCCCCCCTCAGTTTCTTTTTAAAATTTTTAAAATTTATCTTCATTTATTGGGTACAGACAGCCAGAAATCAATAGGGTAGGGGGAGATAGAGATAGAGAAAGGGAGAGAGAAAGAAAGACAGAGAGACACCTGTAGCTTCCTCTGTGAAGATGGGGACTGGGGGCTTGAACCGGGGTCCTTATGCATGGTAACACGTGCACTCAACCAGGTGTGCCACCACCAGGCCTCTCCCTGTCTTAGTTTCTTTCTGCCTTATCAAACAAAATAAACACATAAAAAGATTTTTTAAAGGGGACAAAGTCTGGAGAGGCCAGGGGAGGGGCAGGTGGGCTGGAGCAGGGAGCTGAAGGTGGCGGGTGTGTGTATGCATGTGCCTGCATATTGCTTGGGGATCAGCCTGGGATAATGCCTGGGGGTCTGCTGAGACAACCTGGGGTTATTACCTTGTCTGAGAGAAGATTGAGTTGAGAATTAGGACACTCACTCAGTGGGTGCCAGGAGCCAGGAGGCTCCTAGAGAAGCTCTCTGCTCACAGCTCACATTTCCATATTTATCTCCCCGCAGGGAAAGCAGAGAGCAGCCTCCTGACAGGCTCCCAGGGCTCCCCTCTGCCAGGCTCATGAATAAAGATGCGAAGACTCCCTAGGAGAATCCTCCCAGCCTCCCCCAGGGAGGGAGGGGAAGGGAGGCCGGTGTGCCAGAGGTGGGGACATGGGCGTGAGGCTGAGACACTTGCACTTCAGAGCCATGTCTTGCCTCCAAGCTTCGGTTTCTATGCCTGGAACCGGGAGACTGAACAGAATGGTTTAAGGGTCCTCCCTCATTCCAGGTCTGACTTTCTGTGATTCTCTCATAAAAAAAGGAGAAAGGCTTTATGTCAGTTGTGGGTATCTTGCAAATGCAAGACCAGTGAAGACCTTCCAGAGGAGCCTTGTCCTGTAAGAAAATACTGAGCCATACAATGTCATTTGGACATCCCCATAGCAAAAGGCTTGGAGAGATGGCATCATCGTTCTGCAAATAACTTTCATGCCTAAAGCTCTGAGGTCCCAGGTTCAGTCCTTAGCACAACTATAAGCCAGAGCTGAACAGTGTTCTGGCTAAACTTCATTTTCTCTTCCTCCTCCTCCTCCTTTTATTCTCCTCCTCCTCCTTTTTCCTCGAAGGAAGAAGAACAGGAGGGAATGGGGGACTTTGGGGTCCTTATGCACCATGGTAGAAAAGGGTCTACATGGGGGAGCGTGTTTTGTAGAAAACTATCATGGGAGTTGAGCTACTGTGCCCATTTGCATCTACAATTGTACTGTAAACCATTAAACAGCAATGAAGTGATTTAGAAAAAAAGTTTTTAAGTAAATAAGATAAAACAGAACAAGAAAGACACTAGTGACTACCACAGATTGCTTAGCCCACTAGACTCAAAATCACAAATGACATCATTTTAATGTGTAATCTGTATTAAAACTATTAATGAAATGTCTTACATTCTTTGGACTAAATCTTTGAATTATATTTAAAAGATGTCATTTTTAATTTTATGAGTTAGAGCACCCTTCTGGCATATGTGGTGCTGGGGATCAAACCCAGGGCCTCAATCATACCTATCCCATGTTCTTTTTTGTTAATATTCTTTTCTTTCTTTCCTCTCTTTCTTTCTTTCTTTCTTTCTTTCTTTCTTTCTTTCTTTCTTTCTTTCTTGCCTCCAGGGTTATAGCTGGCACATGGTGCCTGCATTATGAATCCACTACTCCTGGAGGCTAGTTTTCCCATTTTGTTGCCCTTGTTGTTACTCTTGTTGTGGTTGTTATAGTTGTTATAGCTGTTGTTGTTAGATAGGGCAGAGAGATATCGGGAGAAGAGGGGAAGACAGAGAGGAGGAGAGAAAGTCAGACACCTGCAGACCTGCTTCACCACTTGCAAAGCGACCCCTGCAGGTGGAGAGTCTGGGATTCGAACCAGAATCCTTATGCCAGTCTTTGCGCTTTGTACCATGTGCGCTTAACCCGCTGCGCTACCACCCGACTCTCCCATCCCATGTTCTATCTCCTTGGCTTGCACACAGTCATTGAAACTGGTGTTCATGTTTGTAGCTTGTGGCTACTGAAAGGACCCTTACAGCTCTTGACAGTGCATAGAGTACCAGAGGAAGTTCAAGCCCCCGGCTCCCCACCTGTAGGAGGGTCGCTTCACAGGCGGTGAAGCAGGTCTGCAGGTGTCTGTCTTTCCTCCTTTCTATCTCCCCTCTTCTCTTGATCTCTCTCTGTCCTATCCAACAACAAAGATAGCAGTAACAACAATAAACAAGGACAACAAAAAGGGAAAAAAATAACCTCCAGGAGCAGTAGATTCATAGTGCAGGCACCAAGCCCCAGCGATAACCCTGGAGGAAAAAAAAAAAAAGAAAAAGAAAATGGCGTGGGTTTGTGTGACTGTGTTTTAGGAATTCGACTTTGCCCCTAAAAGGATGTGTCTGGGGAGGGTGGGTGACAGTTACGAGGTCCCAGCTTCACTCCCATCACAATCACAAATGCCAGGGCTGAGTAGTGCTCTGGCCTGTCTGTCTTGCTCTTAAAAGACAAAATAAACCCTTAAAGTAGTAAGTGAAAGGATACGTTTTAACTACGCAGATTCTAGGAATGTAGGGGGAGGTGCCACACACGAACTTCAGCAAGGTATGCCTGTCAATGCAGGGGAGCAGTGTTTTGTGTCAGCCAGAAAAGCTGTGAGCTTCTGAGCAAAGGCTGAACCCTCTTGGTGAGGACATGGGTCTGTCTTCCTGCCTGTGGACACGCTGGGCTACCAGGTTAGCCAGAGACCGACCACACACAGCCGGAGCCTCCTGCTCAGCTGGGATGGTCGCAGGAACCCATGGCTTCCTCTCCAATCTAGATACTCAGATGCTGTCATATTTTGGTCCCATTTCCCCCGATACTGGCTAATATCCATCCAGCCCAGCAGGGAGTGCTGTAGTCATCACACGGGGCTTTAAACAATATTTCTGAGATATTCCTCCGGGGGACTCACTCTTCCCAGCAAATCCAGTGAGAAATCAGTACATTTATTTATTTTTCTGTCTGAGCGGCAGTGGAGTAGACAGCTTGCTTAGGACGCAGTGAGAGCCTCGGGGCTTCATGTCTCCATCCTGACTCCACCCATGCAGAGGCCACGTGGCCTCAGTTCCCCTGGGTGTGAGAAGACTAATCCCATGCGAAGTTGAAGCAAAAGTTTATGTCAAGGGCTAGGTGCAGTGCCTGGTATATAAAAGTTTTCTTTTAAATTTTTAAAAATATTTACTCCCTTTTGTTACCCTTGTTTTATTGTTGTAGTTGTTATTGATGTCGTCGTTGTTGGATGGGACAGAGAGAAATGGAGAGGAAGACAGAGGGGGAGAGATAGACACCCGCAGACCTGCTTCACCGCCTGTGAAGCGACTCCCCTGCAGGTGGGGAGCCGGGAGCTCAAACCGGGATCCACTGGTCCTTCCGCTTTGCTTTGCGCCACCTATCTTAATCCACTCCGCTACCACCCGACTCTCCCCCCCCTTTTTTGATTTTTAAATAGTCTATAGGATAGAGACAGCCAGAAATCCTGAGGGTAGGAGGAGACAGGGAGAAAGAAAGACACCTGCTGCCTTGCTTTACCATTCTCAAAGATTTCCCCCTGCAGGCGGGAGCTGGGGGCTCGAACGCGAATCCTTGCGCATTGTAACATGTGTGCTCAACCCAGTGTATCACCCACCACCTGGCCCCTAAAACATTTTTTAAAAGAGGATGACTTACAGGGATGGGGAGATAGCACAATGGTTATGCAAAAGGACTTTCATGCTTGAGGCATGAGGTTCAATCCCCAGTACCACCATAAGCCAGAGTTGAGCAGTACTCTAGCCTCTCTGCTTCTCTGTCATTAAAATAAATAAATAAATAAAAGTGTCTTACATTTCCGTTTCTTAAAAATATTTATTCCCTTTTGGTGCCCTTGTTGCTTTATTGTTGTAGTGATTGATGTTGTTGTTGGATAGGACAGAGAGAAATGGAGAGAGGAGGGGGAAGACAGAGAGGGGGAGAGAAAGACAGACACCTGCAGACCTGCTTCACCACCTGTGAAGCGACTCCCCTGCAAGTGGGGAGTCGGGGGCTCGAACCGGGATCCTTACATCGGCCCTTGTGCTTTGCGCCACATGCGCTTAACCTGCTGCGCTACTGCCCAACTCCGATGTCTTACATTTTCTATCCCCACCCTGTACCCCATCAGGGACTAGATGCTCCTTAGCCCCCTTCACCTGTTTTTAGCATTTCACAGCAGTCCTATGTGTGAAGTCTTCGAGGGCAGCAGCCAAAACACAGAGAGATAAGGTGACTTTCTCAAGACCACACAGCAAACCTCAGCGCTGAGCTGTGAATGTTAGGACAGCCGAGTGGAGGGGCTCAGTCATGCAGCTATCACAGAGGCAGGATTCCCAAGAGAGGGTGTTCTTGACCTTTGAGGTCCGAAATCAAGGAGCGCTGAGGGCAGCCACCGGCATGATGGGAGTGGAGATGTTGCCAAGGCAAATCCCACCATCGGACGCTTTTTACACGTTGCAGGCCACCTGTTCGCAGCTTCCCCTCCACCCACGGTTTTCTACCCGATTCTGTTTTCTACGGCTTCCTTCTAGCAGGAATCTCAGAGGAGAATTCTGTCACCACATTGGAACCATGATAGTCTGGGGTGGGGGCCTGTGAGGGTGTCCTTGTGCCTCATCCCTTCAGCTGCAGCCCCTTCTGTGGACCCCTCCTCTCCTGAGGGGCACGTGTGGGTGCAGAGCTGAATTCCCAGCTCTGCCTAACAGCTTGTTGCTAAGCAGCTGGGGATGTATGGTAGGATCCCTCATGGTGACAAAAACAAACGCTCATGTGCCCAGGGCTGCACGTGTGTGTGTGTGTGTGAGAGAGAGAGAGAGAGAGAGAGAGAGACAGAGAGAGAAAGAGAGAGAGAGAGAGTCTAAAGGAGGTAGGGGCTGAGCTGCCTGCCCACTGCACCCACCTGCCAAAGGGTTCCAGATGGGGCAAGGGGGGCGGCAGAAACAGGCAAAATAGCAGGTCCCTGAAGAAGGACCCCAGGATGCCAGCACACAGTGGCTGGGATAGAGCTTAAAGCACATGGAGAACCGCGTTCTCTCCTTTGATCCTGATGCAGATACAGAGCACACCTGTCTCCCCCATGCCCAGCTTCTCTTACCTTTGAACCTTATTCTCACCCTTGGCAGTTAATCTCAACTTCTCTGCAGAGACACAAGGGTGTGTGGATGGAGGGCCAAGAGGATACAGCTAGTCTTTGTTTTCAGGCTCACTTTTACCATTCACGCATAGCTGGGCAAAGTCACACAGTGCCAGTTGATTGATTTGTTTATTTCTTAATGCTTTTTCTCTGAGGACAGTGTTCAAGAGCCAACAACAGGATACAAAGGCCAGAAATCCGACACGTCCTCTCTTTGACCAAGTGTAATAACAAGCCAGTCTCCAGCCATGCCAGAGTCCCTTCCATCAGTTTCAGTATAAAATGAAAATTGCTAAATGCAGAAGCTTGCTAAGATTTTTTTAAGTTCCTCGATTTGTGTGTATGTGTGTGTGTGGGGGTTTGGGCAGTGGTGGACCTGGTTGAGAGCACACTTACAGTACACAAGG
The DNA here is from genome assembly GCF_950295315.1 of Erinaceus europaeus. Lineage (NCBI taxonomy): Eukaryota > Metazoa > Chordata > Mammalia > Eulipotyphla > Erinaceidae > Erinaceus > Erinaceus europaeus. Next base: position 6,779,899 of record NC_080164.1, on the reverse strand, counting down.
AAGGAATAGGGTTCAAGCCCTTGGCCCTCACCTGCAGGGGGAAACCCTCACCAGTGGTGAGACAGTGTTGCAGGTGTATCTTTTTCTCTCTCCCTGTCTCCTTCCTCTCTTTGGATTTCTCTCTGTCTCTATCCAATGAATAATAGATAAATTTAAAAAAAGAATGTCTAGACAGAAGCAGAATGTCTAGACCAGAAGAGCATTATACCCAGGCTCTGCTCTGTGCTGACGGCGGGGCCCATGCCACAGGTCACATCACTATGCAGACAGCTCGTGCTCTTGTTTCTGCTGGGAGAACGTGCGAGAATATGGGCAGAGCTAATCCTTTTACATCTCCATCGATTGAATGCCCTCTGGTCCCTTCTCCAACAAACGCTTCTATAACCCTGGGGCCAGAACTGCCCTGCGGAGCCCAGTCCCACAAGTCTCTGCTGAATTTGGGCCTGCACATTTCTCTAGCTTCATTTTCCAGTCTGCACATGAGGCATTCCATGCCCACACCCAAACTAATGATCCCTTGGGAATCCTTCTGACATGGTCTCTCATGATTTGCCTACAATTTTTTTTTCCTCTCTCTCAGTTAAAGAATAAAGAATTGGGAGTCAGGCAGTAGTGCAGCAGGTTAAGTGAAGGTGGCGCAAAGGCGCAAGGACCGGCATAAGGATCCCAGTTCCAGCACCCGGCTCCCCACCTGCAGGGGAGTCGCTTCACAGGCAGTGAAGCAGGTCTGCAGGTGTCTCTGTCTTTCTCTCTCCCCTCTCTGTCTTCCCCTCTTCTCTCCATTTCTTTCTGTCCTATCCAACAATGATGACATCAATAACCACAATACTAAAACAACAAGGGCAACAAAAGGGAATAAATAAATAAATTTTTAAAAATAATCAAACAAAAAAAAATTCCCCTATGCCACCACCAGTCCTACTAGGCTTTATTACTCAGCTCATGCTTCAAAGCTCACCTCCTCCCTTCTGTCTTCCAGGACTGCTTATTCCTTCCTTTTAACCTTTAATGGGTAGGAGGGATGGTAGGGGTGATACCCTTCCACATAGAGGCTTCCCCTCTGAGTGAGCCCAGCCTATGTAGCTAAGTACAGGAAGGACACACACTTCTCCACATCCTATCCCTGCCCTCCAGCTCTGCTGTGAGGTCCTGCAGGGTTGGGTCTTATTCATGAATCTCAAGAGTGGTACCCAGTGAGAACTCCGTCAGTCATTCTTGACCAATATAATGGTGAACACAGCACTTTATCAAGACTGTCACATACAGTTGAATCTTGTTCTAATATTAAATTACCCCTAAGACCTATTTCTGACTTTTTTTTTTTTTTTTCTTTTCTTCCCCTCCAGGGTTATTGCTGGGGCTCAGTGCCTGTACCATGAATCCACTGCTCCTGGAGGCTATTTTCTCTCCCTTTTGTTGCCCTTATTGTTGTAGCCCTTTTGTGGTTATTGTTATTGTTGATGTAGTTCATTGTTGGATAGGACAGAGAGAAATGGAGAGAGGAGGGGAAGACAGAGAGGGGGAGAGAGAGATAGACACCTGCAGACCTGCTTCACCGCCTGTGAAGTGACTCCCCTGCAGGTGGGGAGCAGGGGTTCAAACTGGGATCCTTCCGCCTGTCCTTGCGCTTTGCACCACGTGCGCTTAACCCGCTGTGCTACCGCCTGACCCCTGACTTCTTTTTTTTAAAGTCAGTCCTCCTCCTTCTTTTTTCCAGAGCACTGCTTAGCATTGGCTGATGGTGGTGTGAGGGATTAAACCTGGGACTTTGGAGCCTCAGGCATGAAAGTCTCTTTGCATAACCATTATGCTATCTCCCCCTGCCCTTCAATCATCTTTTTCTTCTTCTTCTTTATTTTATTATCTTCATTTATTGGATAGAGATAGCCAGAAATTGAGAGGGTAGGGGGAGATAAAAAGGGAGAGAGACAGAGAGCGACACTTGCAACACTGCTTCACCATTTGCAAAGCTTTCCCCTTGCAGGTGGAGGACTGGGGGCTCAAACCTGGATCCTTGAGCATTGCACCATGTACACTCAACCAGGTATGTGCCACCACCGATACCATCACTTGCTGATTTCTATATCCATTTTCTAATTCTTCTCCAAATAATGATCTGTATACCTCTGTATGTACAACCAAAGGAGACTGATACTTTTGAAAAGAACTATGAATTTTCCTTTAATGAAACTGCAGAGTTTTTCTGACTGACACAGATAAAATACATACATGAAAAAAAACTATTTAAATATAGCCATGAAAACTAAAACTCAGACAAAAATATTATTAACATTAAACATTATTCTAGACATCCATCTAGACAACCCTAACCCTAACCCTAACCCTAACCTTAACCCTAACCCTAACCCTAATCAATTCAACAAGTTACTTACTGAACAGTGACCATATTTACACCACATGGAAACACTCACAAACATGGATTTGTGATTTCTAACTCAGTTTGCTCATTTAATGGGATGACATGAAAAAAAAATTTTTTTGCTCACCCTTGATGATATGAAAATCTTTTTCCATGCCACCAACTTTAAATGTATAGTTGTTTTTTTTCAGTTTTTTAAAAAAATATTTATTTATTTTTCCTTTTGTTGCCCTTTTTTATTGTTGTTGTAGTTACTACTGTTGTTATTGATGTCATTGTTGTTAGATAGGACAGAGAGAAATGGAGAGAGGAGGGGAAGACAGAGAGGGGGAGAGAAAGACAGACACCTGCAGACCTGCTTCACCGCCTGTGAAGCGACTCCCCTACAGGTGGGGAGCTGGAGGCTCGAACCGGGATCCTTCCGCCAGTCCTGTGCTTCACACCACGTGCACTTAACCCACTGCGCTACCGCCCAACTCCTGTTTGTTGAGTTTTAAAAATATTTTTTTGTTGGATAGAGACAGAGAAACTGAGAGAAGAGAAGGAGGGAGACACCCTTAGCCCTGCTTCATGACTCAAAAGCTTTCTCACTGCCATTGGGGCCTGGGGACTTGAGCCTGGGCATTTGCACATTGTAACATGTGTGCTCAATCAAGTGTGCCATCGTGTGGTTCCTTTTTTTTTTTTTTTTTTGTAGAGCCAGGGGCATGGGGGGCAATGTTATTGATCTGGGTGGGCTGCTTATTCATTGAGAGAGAAGGAGAGACATCACACCACTAGAGTTTCCCCTGGTGCTGTAGCATCCTCTGTATGATGCAGGGGTTCAAACCTGGGCTGTGCCTGTAGCAAGGCAAGTGACCTACACTGTAAGCTATCTCTCTAGCCCTGCTAACATTACCCTCAGTCAAGCAAACTTGACTTAGAGAGTAGGGGTTCCAATTGCCAGTGGGAATTCTAACCCCGACCACTCCTGGATCATTCTGAGAGCTCACTGCTTCCACTCTGTAACTTTAAGTTTCATGGCTAAGTGGGGAAAGGAGAGGGTTTCTGACACTGCAGAGGCCTGGTCAGTCAGGCAGACAGTACCAAGCAAAGGGACAGTCCTTGTTTGCCAATGGGAAGAGTCAGTGTCGCAAAGATGCCAGTTGTCCCTAGATGTTAGCCCTTCCTTGTTCTTGGGTGGGAAGACTGCACTGCAGAGCTGCAGCTTCCCCCCAATGAATGTAACAGCTCAAAGCAATTTCAAGCAGAATCTCATTGGGTTTTTCTATGTCTGGTTGCTTTGACACTTGACCTAATTATTTTGAAGTTCCTTTGGAAGAAGATGGAAGCATTACCATAAGCCAGAGATGAGCAGGGCTCTGGGAAAACAAAACAAAACAAACAAGCAAAAATTAGAAAACATACAAATGCTAAAAGGCAAAACCACCTTAAAAAAAAAAAGAGAAATGTCTGAGGGGCTGGGTGGTGACACATCTGTCAGGGTGTGCATGGACTTAGATTCAAATGGCCAGTCCATACCTGCCAGGGGAATGGGCATGAGCAGTAGAACAGAGCTGAGGTATTTCTCTCCCTCTCTCTCTCCTCTTCTCTTTCTACTTCTCTCTGTCTGTATCCAAGAAATACTACCTTAATGAAGTAGGTCTAAAAATTGACATGTCTCTACAGAAATAAATTATCAGTACACCTCCTTGTGAGTTTCCCAAGAGAGATACAAAATGATAGCCAATTGTCACTAGAAGTCAGAGAATTGCCCAAGTGTCTGGGTAATCATATGTTAGCATTTTCCTTCTGTCCCAGGAGAGATCAGGCAGCCTGCTGACGCCAGCACTGTCAAAGGTACAGAACAAATTCACGCTCCGATCTACTACTGGAGTGACCTTTTGGCAGTATGTCCCTGGACTAATACCCACAAATTCTGCCACAGAAAATTTATCTGAAAAGATAAACACCTTTTTTTTTTTTTTTTTTTTAATCACTAAGGCATGGACGGCAGTGACGTTTTAAACAATTGCCTGTAAGTTACTAAATAATAAATGATTCACAAATTCAATAAATAAATGATTCACAAATTCAACAACACAGGGCTAGAGAGACGGCTTACAGTGTAGGTCACTTGCCTTGCTACAGGCACAGCCCAGGTTTGAACCCCTGCATCATACAGAGGATGCTACAGCACCAGGGGAAACTCTAGTGGTGTGATGTCTCTCCCTCTCTCTCAATGAATAAGCAGCCCACCCAGATCAATAACATTGCCCCCCATGCCCCTGGCTCTACAAAAAAAAAAAAAAAAAGGAACCACACGATGGCACACTTGATTGAGCACACATGTTACAATGTGCAAATGCCCAGGCTCAAGTCCCCAGGCCCCAATGGCAGTGAGAAAGCTTTTGAGTCATGAAGCAGGGCTAAGGGTGTCTCCCTCCTTCTCTTCTCTCAGTTTCTCTGTCTCTATCCAACAAAAAAATATTTTTAAAACTCAACAAACAGGAGTTGGGCGGTAGCGCAGTGGGTTAAGTGCACGTGGTGTGAAGCACAAGGACTGGCGGAAGGATCCCGGTTCAATCCTCCAGCTCCCCACCTGTAGGGGAGTCGCTTCACAAGTGGTGAAGCAGGTCTGCAGGTGTCTGTCTTTCTCTCTCCCTCTCTGTCTTCCCCTCCTCTCTCCATTTCTCTCTGTCCTATCTAACAACGACGACGACATCAATAACAACAGTAATAACTACAACAACAGTAAAAAAAAAAAAGCTCTGGTTTATGGTGGTGCTGGGGATTGAACCTGGGACCTTGGAGCCTCAAGCATAAAAGACTTTTTTGCAGAGTCATTACACTATCTCCCTTGCCTTTTCCTTCTCCCTCTCCCTCTCCTTCTCTGTCACCCTCTTTCAAGACAGGAAGAAAAAGGGAAAAACAATGGCTTCCAGGAACAGTGGAGGTGTGCAAACACGGAGCCCCAACAATAAGCCCGGTGGAAAAAATATCTTGCCTCTGAAAAAAAAAGTGTCTTTCTCTGCAGCCAGGGAGGTGACTCAACAGTAGAGCATTTGCCTTACATGCATCGGGTTCAACCTATAGCACTGCATAAAAACAAGAGAGACAGAAATAGAACAAGGTCAAAATGGTAGAGCAGTACTTATCTATCAGCTCACCGTCCTCTCTCCTTTTCTTCTTCTTTTTTTTTTTTTGTAATTTTATTTATTTATCTTCCCTTTTGTTGCCCTTGTTGTCTTTTAAAAAAATTTTTTTTATTGTTGTTGTAGTTGATGTTGTCGTTGTTGGATAGGACAGAGAGAAATGGAGAGACATGGGGAAGACAGAAGGAGAGAAAGACAGACACCTGCAGATCTGCTTCACCGCCTGTGAAGCGACTCCCCTGCAGGTGGGGAGCCGGGGGCTCGAACCAGGATCCTCATGCCCGTCCTTGCGCTTTGCGCCACCTGCGCTTAACCCGCTGCGCTACCGCCCAGCTCCCTCTCCTTTTCTTCTTTCCTTTTCTCTCTCTCTCTCTCTCTCGCTCTTTCTCTCACTCAATATTGTTTCAGTCTAGTTCTCAGTAAGGAGGTCCCACTCTCACCTTTGTCTTGTGTGTTTCTCTCAACACACACACACACACACACACACACACACACACACACACACACACACACGAGCTCCTATATTTCTTTGGAGACATTATCATGGGCTAGGTCTCTGTGGGGTGGCACAAAAGGCCTTTCCTTAGAAAAGTGAAGGGCTGCTAATTAAGGTGCACCCCCAAGGGTAAGTGCTTTGTATAAGCACTCCAGTTCACTCCTTTCCCTTCTTTTTTTTTCTCCAGGGTTATTGCTGGGGCTCAGTGCCTGCACCACGAATCCACTGCTCCTGGAGGCCATTACCCTCTCCCCTTTGTTGCCCTTGTTGTTGTAGCCTTGTAGTTATTATTGTTGAGGTTGTTCATTGTTGGATAGGACAGAGAGAAATGGAGAGAGGAGGGGAAGACAGAGAGGGGGAGAGAAATATAGACACCTGCAGACCTGCTTCACCACCCGTGAAGCTACTTCCCTGCAGGTGGGGAGACAGGGGCTCGAACTGGGACCCTTCCGTGGGTCCTTGCGCTTCACGCCAAGTGCGCTTAACTCACTGCGCTACTGCCCGGCCCCCTCGTTTCCCTTCTAACAGAGAAGGAGCCCAGTGTTCAGTGACCTGCCCAAGCTTACTCTCTGGGAGCCTGATAACTTGGGGGGGAGGGAAGCGTAGGGGACCACAGAGGAGACTAAAAGGCAGCACAGGTGCTAAAAGCTGGAAGCCCAGGGAAAGGGGCCTTGGAGGCTGATCCCTGGAAGCAGGAGATGCTCTAGGGGTCTCACTCAGCCCCACATTGCAGGCAGACATTCTCTTGGTCTGGCAGGAGCCAGTTTGGAAGCACAGGCAAGAAAGTGCCCTGGCTCTGTGACTGTGGAGATGAAAGCAGGAGGTGGGGCAGAACCAAGAATGAGGATTCTGAGGAGCAAGAGGAACAATGTATATGCACGAGGCAGTGAGAGGCTACTGCTGAGCCCAGACCTCTGAGATTCCTGCAAGGCTGCAGGCCAGGAGGGAGGTCAAGTTTCCTGCTCAGGTCAAGGTCCAGCATGTCAACAAAGATGTGTTTTTAAAATAAAATACAATTCTGTCTTGAGGCTCACCCCATCCTGAGTCTCTGAGCGAGTTGCTGATAAGAAAAATGAATCCCTGGGGGACGGGGATGGCACACCTGTTTGAGCGCACATGTTACAATGTGAAAGGACCCAGGTTCAAGTCCCCAGTCCCCACCTGCAGGGGCAAAGCTTTGCGAGTGGTGAAGCAGGGCTGCAGGTGTCTCTCTGTCTCTCTCCCTCTCTTTCACCACTTCCCTCTATCCAATAAATAAAGATAATAAAAAAAAAGAAAAAGAAATCCTGACCAGTGTTAAAGAAATGGAGTTACTAGAGGGTCTGCTTTCATTCCAGATAGTTTAACTTTAAGTGGTAGCTTTCTTTGGAACAAGGAGAATGCATCCCCTTTACATGAGGCTCTGGGCTTCATTCCTGGAATTGCATCAGGGTAGTGGTGCTTAAAACCCTCCTCTCTCTCTCTCTCTCTCTCAAAAAAAAAAAAAAAGCTGCTGCTTCTAAGAACCTATCAGCAAGGTTAGGTGATATCATTCTGTACAACTTGATAGAAGGCAGCCTGCATTTGCAAAGTACAAGCACTGACCCTCCAATGCTCAGAGCTCTGTGGAGAGATGTGCCTCGCTCCTGTTGGCAGAGTGTATTGGAGTCTTGGCCAGTCCATAAGGAGCCCCAAGAAAGGGAGTCAGATTTGCTGAGCAGCCATGGAGAAGATGATAACCTGCCATGGATGTAAGGAAAGGGCTCTCTTTTCTCTCCTTTCTCTCTGTCCAATACAGAGAAGGAGCGGAAGAGAAATGAGTAGCAGAAGAAGGAAGGATGGATGCTGTGTCAACAGCTGATGGGTGAAGTTTACCACCTCTACATCCTTTCCATCACCTCTGACAAGTTCATCTCTGCTGGGCCAAGGAAGGAGAGCTTGGACTTCAGTTGGGACAAAGGATATATTTTTAAATAACAGGGACTGAGTCTTAAATCCTCCTAAAGAATCTAATAACCAAAGGTGACTTCAAGCTTAGGGTACCATGCCAGATTTGCTGTCAAAGTAACTTCTATGCATGACAGTTGCTCCTGTTGTGTGGAATAATAATGATAATGATAATAATAATGTCACTTCACATTAAAGAGTGGTGTGTATAAGAGTGGAGACTTTTCAGGAAGCCTAACTACTAGCGCTGAATGCCACCACTGTTGCTACTATTATGGTAACCAGTATTACCATAGTTATAGTCAATTATATACTATTATGGTAACTAGTGTTACCATAATTATAGTCAGTTATACTATTATGGTAGCCAGTGTTACCATAGTTATAGTCAGTTATACTATTATGGTAACTAGTGTTAACATAATTATAGTCAGTTATACTATTATGGTAACCAGTGTTACCATAGTTATAGTCAGTTATACTATTATGGTAACTAGTGTTAACATAATTATAGTCAGTTATACTATTATGGTAACCAGTGTTACCATAGTTATAGTCAGTTATACTATTATGGTAACCAGTGTTACCATAGTTATAGTCAGTTATACTATTATGGTAACTAGTGTTAACATAATTATAGTCAGTTATACTATTATGGTAACCAGTGTTACCATAGTTATAGTCAGTTATACTATTATGGTAACTAGTGTTAACATAATTATAGTCAGTTATACTATTATGGTAACCAGTGTTACCATAGTTATGGTTAGTTATACTATTATGGTAACCAGTGTTACCATAGTTATGGTCACTTATACTATTATGGTAACCTGTGTTACTCCACAGAGGTTCTCTTATTTAATGGTCTAATAGATAATTTGTTGCATTGGTTTCCTACTACCGTTGTAACAGATGCTTCACACCTGTTGGTTCCAAGCATTAGAAATATATTCTCTTCCTACTATGGACTGCAAACCCAGACTGACAAGGACTCAGTGCTTATACAGGCCCCCTGAGCTAAATATGAATATACATGAGCCCTGGGTCAGACTGATGGGGCAAACAGTCAACTGTATTCATATATTTTCTTCAAGTTTGGGAGCCACTCTTTGCCCTGATCCAGCTGTCTAGTTCTAGTCTCAAGTCTGACTACATCTTCTCAGATAATATTTTTAGTTCACCTCCATGGTAACTATCAAGCTCAAGGAAAAATTACTAAGGTCATGGGCCCCTAGGAACATCCTAAAACATCCTAGCTTCTCTCCACCTTGAGATCCTTATTATCACCTGCTCTATTCCTACTTTCTGGTTCCTGTTTCTTAAATATTTTGTTTTGCTTTCTATCTTACCACCTTTCAGCCACCATGTTGCAGATGGTATCATGATTCCATCCTGACTTCCCTGGGAAGACTACTTCACCAGTGCGTCTCAGAGCCCCACCTCACTAGGGAAAGACAGAAACAGGCTGGGGGTATGGATCCACCTGCCAACACTCATTTCCAATAAAGAAACAAAAGAAAGAACTACAGAAGCCCAAACTCTTATCTTCTGTACCCCAAAAAAGAATTTTGGTTCATATTCCTGGAGCCGGGGTGTGCAGGAGGGGGAAGAGGAATGTTAGGGGAAGATGACTAGAGGGCTCTGATGTAATTCCATCAGGACTCAATGAGAAGAGGAAAAAAGGAATCAGGAAAGGCATTCAGAAGGTGTAGGTGTGACTTAAAAAGGAAGAGAGGGCAGGGTCATAGAAAAAAGTGGGCAAAGATATAGATAGATATCAAAATAATAGTTAACCCAGGAGACATAGAACTCTGGTAGTGTGGGAGTCAGGCTGTAGTGTAGCGGGTAGGGCAATGAAAAGGAATAAATAAATAAAATAAATATTTTAAAAAACATTATAAAAAAAAGAACTCTGGTGGTGGCAACAGTGTGGAATTGTACCCCTGTTATTTATTTTATTTTTAAAAAAATATTTATTTTATTTATTTATTCCCTTTTGTTGCCCTTGTTGTTTTATTGTTGTAGTTATTATTGTTGTTGTCATTGTTGGATAAGACAGAGAGAAATGGAGAGAGGAGGGGAAGACAGAGAGGAGGAGAGAAAGATAGACACCTGCACACCTGCTTCACCGCCTGTGAAGCGACTCCCCTGCAGGTGGGGAGCTGGGATTCGAACCGAGATCCTTATGCCGGTCCTTGCGCTTTGCGCCACCTGCGCTTAACCCGCTGTGCTACAGCCCGACTCCCTGTACCCCTGTTATTATGTGATTTTATAAATCACCAGTAAATGAGCTGGTCCTGATTTTAGTAAAAGTTTATTGTTAAGGATGCTATCGCCATTTTAGGTTTAAGAGAGTAAACCTTCCATTTCTGGAGGTCAGAAGTCTGAATGGCCCTGGAGCTCTGCTTCCCCAGAGACCCACCCTACTAGGGAAAGAGAGAGGCAGACTGGGAGTATGGACCGACCAGTCAACGCCCATGTTCAGCAGGGAAGCAATTACAGAAGCCAGACCTTCCACCTTCAGCAACCCACAATGACCCTGGGTCCATACTCCCAGAGGGATAGAGAATGGGAAAGCTATTGGGGGAGGGGGTGGGATATGGAGATTGGGTGGTGGGAATTGTGTGGAGTTGTACCCCTCTTACCCTATGGTTTTGTTAATCTATCCTTTCTTAAATAAAAAAATATATTAAAAAAAAACAAAACAAAATTTAAGATTAAAAAAAAAAAAGAAGTCTGAATGGCCAACATCAAGGCATTGGCCAGGCTTCATTCCCCCTGGAGGCTCTAGGAGACGCCAGTCTTTTCTTCTCCTGCTCCCCTGACTTCAGCGGCTGCCAACATTCTTTGTCTTGTGGGCCCTTCTTCCACTTTCAAAGCCAGCAGTGGCTGAGGGAATCCTTTTCACATCTCTTTTTTTTTTTTTTTTTTTTGCCTCCAGGGTAATCACTGGGGCTCAGTGCCTGCACTATGAGTCCACTGCTCCTGGTGGCCATTATTTCTGTTTTTGTTTGCTTGTTTTTGTTTTTTATTGGATAGAGAGAAATTGAGAGAGGAGGGGAAGATAGAGAAGGAGAGAGAAAGATAAACACCTGCAGACCTGCTTCACCACTTGTGAAGCGACCCTCTGCCAGTGGGGAGCTGGGGGAGGGGGGGTTTCCAACCTGGATCCTTGTGTGGGTCCCTGCACTTCATACCATACGTACTTAGCCCGGTGTGCCACTGCCATCCCCCTCACATCCCATCTCTATGACCTGTTCAGCCTTCCTCTTTCATTTCTGAAGACCTTTGTAATTCCAATGCCTCCCGCCAATAGTCCAGGAGTTTCTCCCCATCATAAGGTCAGCTGACGAGTAGACTTAGGTCTACCTGTGACCTTAACCTCCCTAAGCCATGTATCCTAGCATGTGCTAGGTTCTAGGGGTCAGGCTCTCTTTTGGTTGGGGGCACTATCCTACCAACCACATTTGCTATTTCCCATGAGGCAAAAGGCACAGAGAGGTGGAGTGACTGATCCAAGTTCACTCTATTAGTAAGCTGCACTCCCCAGGCACATCAGGGCCACATGTGGGTGGGAGTGGCTGGCTCCCTAAGGGCAACAGGTCTGCCATTTGTCAGTCAAAATCAGCCCTGGCAGTAACCCAGAAACAAGTCTGGGAGACTTAGATTCTCCCTTTCCCAGGTGCATCCTTGCCTTGCTTCACCGCTTGGGAAGCGACTCCCCTGCAGGTGGGAAGCTGGGGGCACAAATCGGGATTCTTATGCCAGTCCTTGTGCTTCACGCCACATGCGCTTAACCCGCTGCGCCTCCCCCCTTTCAGTGCCTGTGGTAAGTTATGACAAGTTTTTTCCACAGCAGAATTCCAGTTGGCTCTTGGCTTTTCATTTGACTGGTAGTGTCTTCAGGTCTACACAATCTCTAGTTAAAGAGTTTAATTATGGATTTAATGGTTAATCCCCATTACTTTTACTCTTAAAAAATTTCACCCCACCCAGACAGCTGAAATCCACTTTTCTTTCCTTGAACTTTCTCTATTAGCCAATTTAGACATCTCTTCAGTAACTAGAAAGGCTCTGAATTTATTTCCTATGCTTTCCCCACAGAAGGCTGACCACATATGACAGCAGTGACTAGTCCATGATAACATCTGATTATAATCATATTTTGTATTTAGATGTCAGGGGATGACCTAATTGTGTCATTATTGTTTTCCCTCTTGTGGCACTCATACCATACTTTTAGTTACTGAAGTTTTAAAATATGTTTTTGTATCTGGACAAGCCTTTTGTATTCTTCAAAGTCAGCTACTAAGTAGTCCTAGAATAAAAATCTAAAAGTTACAGTGAAGTTACATACTGAGTTCTCTCTTTTTAATACTTCTGTTACTTAGAAATATTGTGATTATTTAAAGAAATATTTGTCTCTCAATACGATCTTCTTAAAAATAAAAGTTTTTAAATACTCATTCCAAACCTTTTTTAATTGCTCCAAGATAGTCTATTTTATTCTCTTTGTGTTATCCTTTCCTGAAATATTTTCTGATCAACTATCGATGTTACTAGAAAGAATGACCTTTATATCGTAACTTATGCTTAATCATTTAAAATTAATCTGCCTAATTTGTGTTGACTCTTATGAATTTTGAGTTACATAGTTTCTCAAGAATGATCAATATATCTTTTAATTTCTGATAATGGCACCATTTCCTGTTTCAATGGATGAAGGAAAATTTCCATAACAAAATGAAATAACAATAGTTAGAAATCAAGATTCCCCTTTCTTCTGTCTTGATTTTAGTAAATTTTTTTCAAAGTCATTAATTTTTTAAATTGTATTTTTATTTATTTATTATTGGATACAGACAGAAACTGAGAGGAAAGAGGGAGATAGAGAGGGAGAGAGACAGACATCTGCAGCCCTCTTTCACCCCTTGTGAAGCTTTCCCCCTACAGGTGAGGTCCAGGGGCTTGAACCTGGGTCCTTGCACACTGTATTGTGTGTGCTTAACCAGGTGCACCACTGCTTGGCCCCAAATTTCGTAGATGTTTGTTGTTAAGTATATTACCACCATTTTAGGTTTAAGATACTAAACCTTCTTCAAATTATAGGAGATCCATCAGTTACTAGATTTTTTTTTCTTTTAGTTGATGCTACCATTTAAAAAGCAGCCAGGTGATAGTGCAGTGGGTTAATTGTACATAGACTGTTGTAGTGATCCTGGTTTGAGCCCCCGGCTCCCCACCTGCAGGGGGGTTGCTTCACGGGCGGTGAAGCAGGTCTGCAGGTGTCTATCTTTCTCTCCCTGTCTCTGTCTTCCCCTCCTCTCTCCATTTCTCTCTGTCCTAGCCAGCAACAATGACAGCAGTGACAATAATAATAATAACAACAACAACAATAAACCACAAGGGTAACCAAAGTGGGGAAAAGAGCCTTCAGGAGCAGTGGATTCTTAGTGCAGGCACCGAGTTCCAGCAATAACCCTGGAGACAAAAAAAAAAAAAAAAAAAAAAGAAAAGAAAAGAAAAAGAAAAAAAAAAGCAAGCTGCTATTCAAATGATTCCTTTATAATGTGTCGACAAGATTATATTCTGAAGTATTTACGGCTTCTCTGTTGCCGAACTCTCCTGAAACTCTTGTAGGGAAGGAGTGTACTTGATTGCCATGATTGTCTTCATGTACATTAAATATGCATTACTAGGGTTCACTGTCTTAGAGATGAAGCTTAGTGTTTGCTGAAGAGATAAACTGGAAGGAGGTTGGGATCTGAATTCTGTGGTGAATAGGTGGAAAGAACAGGGACCCAGAAAAAAATGAGAAGAATGAGAACATAAAGCAAGCATTATCTATTCAGTTGTTCCTCTCTTGGGACTTGTCAGAAAAGTCGGTATTCAGAAAAATTTAATTAAAAAAGTGGTAGTCTTCCCTACCCAGAAACAGCTGACTTTTCAGTTTGACCTGATAAATGAGAGTCCCTATTAAGTGACATACTAGATGTTGTTATAAGACATTGTAGTGGTATTTTAAATATGTACTTATACACAGTGGAATACAACTCAGTTTAAAAATAAAAAGAAACACACGGGAGTTGGGCGGTAGCGCAGTGGGTTAAGTGCACGTGGCGCAAAGCGCAAGAACAGGCGTAAGGACCCCAGTTCGAGCCCAGGCTCCCCACCTGCAGGGGAGTCGCTTCACAGGCAGTGAAGCAGGTCTGCAGATGCAGATGTCTATCTTCTCTCCCCGCTCTGTCTTCCCCTCTTCTCTCTATTTCTCTCTGTCCTATCTAACAACGACGACATCAACAACAACAACAATAATAACTACAAAAAAAAAAAAAAGAAGGGAAAAAAAAAGAAAAAAAGAAACACACATTACCATGCACAATTACCAAACAGGTACCTGCAGGGGGAAAGCTTTGTGAACTGTGAAGCAGATGTCTCTGTACTTATCTCTCTGCCTCTCTTCCTATTTCCTCTCTCCTCTTAATTTCTCTCTGTCCTTCCAAATAAAAATAGAAAAAAAAAAGGAAAAATTGGCCACTGAGAGCAGTGGATTTGTAGTATAGGCACCAAACCCCTAGCAGTAACTCTGGTGGCAAAAATAAATAAATAAACACAGAAAATAAATTAAACCCTCTAATTGCAAGAGAGCATGAATGGATCTTGAATAAAGTAAAAGAAGTCAGATGGAGAAGACAAACTTCATATTATTTCAATCACATATGAAAAAGGAAAACAACAACACCAAAGCAATATAAAGACAAATTCTTGAACTACAGGAAGAAAATAGTGGTCATCAAAAAGGTAGGCGCCATTTAGGTAAGTAAACTGGGTAAAAGGGTTAATTACTGTTATGTTCCCTCCCCCACACACCGAGGCTTCACCACTCCAGAATGCAGATCAACTTTTTCAGAGAGAGAATAAAACCACAGGGGTGAACCTTCCCTCAATGCAAAGGGGTGGGGCTCAAACCTGGGTCATGACCAGATCCTAAAGAAATCAATTTTTCTGTACAGCACACCCTAACAAAAGGACTTTTCAAAGTTAACCCAATTACCAAATAATGTGAGGATAACATTAACTATCCATTGTCTTTTGGAACTCTAAGACAGCAGGAACCTCACATCTTCACCATAGAGCCCCTACTTCCCCCAGTCCTGGAACCCTTGGATAGGGCCCACTTTCCCGTATGCCTCTCCCAATCCATATCAAATAATATTGCATCCACCGATCACAACCTAACCAACGCAACAATTGCCACCTCAACATGCTTCACCTCAGATTGTGTCCAGAGACTTCACGTGTGGAATGACAACCCTTCAGCTTCATTACTCGGGTGAGACCTTTCCTTTCATAGTGTACTCTAATTTCATCTCAGGTGGTTCACTTTCTAACAAAGTCCCAAAACCTAGATATACACCAGTTTCTGTGAGAGAGCGCTTATGTTCACACGTATCCATAAACTACTGCAAAATATATACCTGAAAGCAGAAGTACACTAGAGTTTGCAGTGAGTACCTCCCTAACACTTCCTCTCCACTATTCCAAGCTTTGGGTCCATGATTGCTCAACAATTTGTTTGGCTTCGTACGTTAACTCTCTTTTCAATCACCAGGTTCCAGATGCCACCAGGATGCTGGCCAGGCTTCCCTGGATTGAAGACCCCACCAATGTGTCCTGGAGCTCAGCTTCCCCAGAGACACACCCTACTAGGGAAAGAGAGAGGCAGACTGGGAGTATGGACCGACTAGTCAATGCTCATGTTCAGCGGGGAAGCAATTACAGAAGCCAGACCTTCCACCTTCTGCAACCCTCAATGACCCTGGGTCCATGCTCCCAGAGGGATAGAGAATGGGAAAGCTATCAGGGGAGGGGGTGGGTTATGGAGATTGGGTGGTGGGAATTGTATGGAGTTGTACCCCTCCTACTTTATGGTTTTGTTAATTAATCCTTTCTTAAAAAATAAATTAATTAATTTAAAAAAATCAGCCCCATCATATAGATGGAAAGTGAGAACAATAATTACATAATGAAAATAAAAAAATAAAAGAAATCAATTAAAAAAAAAAAAACCAGAGCACTGCTAAACTCTGGCTTATAGTGGTGCAAGGGGATTGAACCTGGGACTTTGTATCCTCAGGATGACAGTCCTTTTGCAGAACCATTACCCCAACCTCAAATGGATCAGTTTACGGTAATGGGTAGAATCTGTACTTCTGGGAGTGAACACAAATGAACAGATGCTGATGTACAAGACTGTATTCTTCAGGTTTGTGTAATATTATAAGGCAATGTTACTTCAAGGAAAAAAATTACCCATCCATCATCAGAGGTTTATTCTTGTCTGTCTTGTCTATAAAAGTGAATAGACTGGGGGTCAGGCGGTGGCGCAGCGGGTTAAGCACATGTGGTGCCAAGTGCAAGGACCAGCGTAAGGATCCCGGTTCGAGCCCCTGGCTTCCCACCTGCAGGGGAATCGCTTCAGAGGCGGTGAAGCAGGTCTGCAGTTGTCTGTCTAGCCGTGGAGAGGAAAACAAGGACCCACTCCTGGAGATTTGACTCTCCAGAAAGTGACAAAAACTAGGCCAGGCTCTAGTAAGATCACTCCAAAGATATGTACTTATTTTATTTATTTCACCTGAGATACATAAAGAAAGTTTTATGCAAGAACAGGCAGAGCCCAGTGCTTTCTGCTACATGGGACTCCAAAGAGGAAGAGCCTCAGGTAGGGTGAGTCTCTCCCAGTCCCTGGAATTTTCTCTGTTTTGAGTAGCCCATCCTGGCATATGTGAACAGCGGACTGGCAAAGTGAAAGGGACAGACAAAGATGTCAGCAGGTGTTCCGGTGGGCTATGGGAGAGACCCCCTGCTCCCCGGGGAAGATCGTTCTCAGATGTTTCAGGACGAAAGGCTGTCTCTGGCTCCAGCTCACACTCCCTCCCTCCCAGATCAAGTCTCTAATTAAAACCAAGGGGCCACCAGGTAGTCAGAGTGGGTGGGCAGGTGTGCTGGTTGCTAGCCATGGTATTATCTTTTGAGAAAGAAGGATTTCACACCCACCATTGTCTTTTATCTGGTGTCATGACAAATAGATTCGAAGCCTTAGAAATCAAAGACAAGATGGTGTCTAGTAAAAAACAGCAAAGGTCACGGTCTTCACTTGCTTGTGCAAAAAAGAAAAGAGAGAGAGAGAAAGAGAAAAAGAGAAAAAAAGAAACCTTCCCATTTAAAATCACTGGAGCAGGCTCAGTTGAAATGTATATTGTCTCTAAGAATTACAGGCATGATCTCACATCTAAGCCTGATAAAAAATGTAAAGAGAATGTTTGTGTAGTCAAATGCTAATAAGCAAATTAATAAGAAAATTAGAATAGACTTGTATTACATAATAGTGAATCATGGTCAGTCTATTCCCCTTTTTTTTCTTTTGCCTCCAGGGTTATTGCTGGGGCTCAGTGCCTGCACCATGGATCCACTGCTCCTGGAGGCCATCCCCCCCTTTTTGTTGTGCTTGTTGTAGTAGCCTTGTTGTGGTTATTATTGTTGTTGTTAATGTTGTTCATTGTAGGATAGGACAGAGAGAACTAGAGAGAGGAGGAAAGACAGACAGAGAGAGAGAGAGAGAGAGAGAAAGACAGACACCTGCAGACCTGCTTCACCACCTGTGAAGCGACTCCCCTGCAGGTGGGGAGCCAGGGGCTCGAATTGGGATCCTTACACCAGTCCTTGTGCTTGGCACCACATGTGCTTAACCTGCTCTGCTACCACCCAACCCCCACACTTCATTATATATATATATATATCTGAAGCTAACTCATCTTTGAATCCCAGGGATCAAGTACAGTTTTTGGCCATAGTAAGCACCCAATATATGATTTTTTTTGAAGATTCATTTACTTCTTGTGAGAGAGGGAGAGAAGGAGTGGAGGAGAGCAGAACACAGCTCCACTTTGGTGCTGAGAATGGAACTCGGGGCCTCATTCTTGAAAGGCCTGGACGCTTTTCACTGAATAAATCTCTGTTCAGCAGATGAGTGAGTGACTCTCTCCTTTCCAGCTGGGTAGAGCACTTCCAGAAAGGAACAGGGCAGCAGAAGCAGTCAGCACAAGGAGTTCTGTCATGGCTTCTGTCCTGGCTACTCTGCTGTTCTGCTTAAATGAGACTCTTTTCTTTTCTTTTCTTTTCTTTTCTTTTCTTTTCTTTTCTTTTCTTCTCTTCTCTTCTCTTCTCTTCTCTTCTCTTCTCTTCTCTTCTCTTCTCTTCTCTTCTCCTCTCCTCTCCTCTCCTCTCCTCTCCTCTCCTTTCCTTTCCTTTCTTTTCCTTTCCTTCTCTCTTTCATTCATTCATTTTTTTTCCCCCACCAGGTTATCCCTGGGGCTCGGTGCTGGCACTATGAATCCAGCATCTCCAGAGAGAGGCCATTGTTTCCTTTCCCCCCCCTTTATTTCTATTTTTATTTAACAGGACAGAGAGAAATTGAGAGAGGAGGGGAGGTAGAGAGGGGGAGATAAAGATAGACACCTGCAGACCTGCTTCACCGCTTGTCAAGTGCCCCCTGCAAGTGTGTATGTGTGTGGGGCTGAGACCGTTTCTAAAAAGGTGAATGTGAAAAGATCTGTGTAGCTGAGCATGTTAAAGTCTCATACTCCCCATTTCCAACTAAGGTATCCTTACAAGTGAAGAATCCCAGAGGGGAACATCAAGTTTGAAGCTTCATATTCTCTTCACTGCCTTTTAAAAAAAAATCATTTTAGTGTTTGTGTGGGTTAATGGTTTACAGCACAGTTACAGAGACTGGGGTATAGTTTCTTATATCACTATGATAGGTGTCAGCAGAACACTCTCACCTCAGTGTAGGCCTATTCACAATTTAAGTGAAATCTGCATTCTCTGGTCAAAAATGCACCCTGACTGGGGTATGGATCGATCTGCCAATGCCCATGTTCAGTGAGGGAGCAATTCCAGAAGCCAGACCTTCCACCTTCTGCATCTCACAATGACCCTGGGTCCATACTCCCAGAGGGTTAAAGAATAGGAAAGCTATCAGGGGAGGGGATGGGGTATGGAGTTCTGGTGGTGGGAATTGTGTGGAGTTGTGCCCCTCTTATCCTATGGTTTAGTCAATGTTTCCTTTTTATAAATAAAAAATAAAAATTAAAAAAATGCACCCCTGAAAAAAGGAAGCATGCAATCACTTCAAAGTCCATTAGGGGCAGGTGTGTAAAGACAAGGGGGTATAAACAAACAATGGCAACAAGTTAGCCTGTTTACAAAATAAGGAAAGCCTACCATTCCTGAAAACACGGCCAGGCCTGGAAGGTGTTATATTAAGTGAGAGATGTCCATCATAGAAGAGCAAATACTAAATGATTCCACTTATAGGTGCTATCTAAAATAGACTTAAAGAAGAAGCAGATAGAATGGCGGTTTCCAGGGAATGGCGGGGGGGTGGGAGGGGGAGACAGGAGATTGTTGTTCCGTGATATAAAGTTACAGTTATACAAGATGACTAGTTCAGAGGTCTGCTTACAACATCATGGTTAACAATACAGTTGAGAAGAGATACCTTGCACTTGAATACTTGGGGAGGCTGAACACTTGTGAAGGCAAGCAGTATTCTGACCTCACAGGTACAAAAAAAAAAATTGTAGCAGAGGGGAATATGGAAATTTTTGAAGAGGTTTAGTATATTGATGACCTTGATTGTGGTAGGAAGATCTGCATACAGATGTGTACATATCAAACGCTGTGTGTTCCACACATTAAAGCATGTGCAGGTTTTTGTAATTCAGAGACCTCAGTACAGCCTTAACATTTCCTGAAACATCTTTAAAATTTTTTTTATTCAGGACTTAATTATTAACAAGATTATAAGATCACAGGGGTACAACTTCACACAGTTCCCACCACCAGAACTCCATGTCCCATCCCCTCTCCTGATAGCTTTCCTATTATTTTTTTAAAAATATTTATTTTCCCCTTTGTTGCCCCTGTTGTTTTTATTGTTATTGTTGTTACTGATGTCATTGCTGTTGAATAGGACAGAAAGAAATGGAGAGAGGAGGGGAAGACAGAGAGGGGGAGAGAAAGATAGACACCTGCAGACCTGCTTCACCGCCTGTGAAGCGACTCCCCTGCAGGTGGGGAGCCAGGGGCTCAAACCGGGATCCTTATGCTGGTCCTTGTGCTTTGCGCCACCTGTGCTTAACCCGCTGCGCTACCGCCTGACTCTCTTCCTGAAGCATCTTTACCATGCCGGCATGTACTTAGAGCTACAAAGTGTTTGCAAAGGTATCTGCATTACCCACAGCTGCTCAAGCACCCTTCAACCCTCAAGTGAGGTAAGCATTTGGAGAAGACAGACCCTGATTCCCCTGTCCTTAAGGGTGCCTGGCTCTCTACTGGGTGGGGGCTCAGTCACACACATCTGAGGGCAGAGAAAAGAACACTAATCTGAATTCAGAAAAGGCTGGACCCAACTCAGGTCTATTATTTATCAGCCATCCTACTTAGAATGAGTTGTTGAAACTTTTGGGAGCATATGTGGTCCACCTGTAAGCTGGGTGATGGAAATGCCCTAAACTCTCATGAGGAGTCAGGGGCAAATCCTGGGAGAGCACTCCACACATGGGTGGCAAGGTGGGCGCTCAGCATGGTTCTCTTCAGAGACCTCTCCCATCCACCACTACCTACCACTCATTTACTTGTGAGATAATGATTATAGGCAATCACTGGCCTCAGGTGCTGGGAGAAGGTGGGCTTGAGGGGGCTGGATGGTGGGTGGCGCACCCGGTTAAGCACACATAGTACAATGCACAGGGACCCACACAAGGAACCGGCTTCAAGCTCCTGTTCCCCGCCTGCAGTGGGGGTGCCTCTCTCCCTATCTCCCTTCCCCTCTTAATTTCTCTCTGTCCTACTGAATAAAATGAGGGGGGAAGGGAAGAGGAAAAAATGGCTACCAGGATTGGTGGCTTCCTAGTCCTGGCACCAAGCCTAAGCAATAACTCTGGAGGCAATAAAAAAGGAAGATGAGGAGGAGGAGGAGGAGGAGGAAGAGGAGGAAGAGGAGGAAGAGGAGCAGCAGGAGGAGAAAGAGGAGGGGCAGGAGGAGGAAGAAGAGGAGCAGGAGGAGGAAGAGGAGGGGCAGGAGGAGGAAAAGGAGGAAGAGAAAGAGGAGGAAGAGGAGGAGGAGGGAGAGAAGGAGAAGGTGGGCTGACACAGAGGAAACATTCCCATGTACTTGTGTCCATCCCTTTCCCTCTCCTCCCTAACCTCAACTCCCTGGGACAATTCATTGAGTGTCCACATTATGTCACTTTATTCATGTGTAAATTAGAGTGATCATGTCATTCTTGTTGATCTTTAATCAGGATTAAATAAGGTAATAGGTACAGAAATCTAGCAGAGTTTGTCATGTTGGGTATTTGATGCGTGGGAAGATTATATCCCTTACAATAATGGGTGACTAAAGACGCACAAGTACAGAACCTGGGGTGTATCAAGAACAATGCTCCACAGTGATGGCTACGCCCTCCTTCCTGGCCCCTCTGAGTGTATTGCCTTACACAGCAAAAGCGGACTTTTCACATGTGGTAAGTTAAGGAGCATGGGGAAAAAGTTCTTGGATGATCCAGAGGGACTCAATCAAAGTGCTAAAGAGTCACAGCAAAAGGTATGACAGCATAAGTAACAGTCAACAGGGATTTGAAGACAGGGGGCCAGGCAGTGGCACACCTGGTTCAGTGCAAGGACCCACTCCAGGATCCGAGTTCACCTGCAGGAGGGAAGCTTCACAAGCAGTGAAGCAGGTCTGCAGGTCTCTCTTTCTCTCTCCCCCCTCCTCTCTCAATTTCTCTCTGTCCTAGCCAATAAAATGGAAAATAAAAAAGTCCACTAGGACCAGTGGATTTTTAGTGCTAGCACTGAGCCCCAGAATAATCCTAGAGGCAAAAAAAAAAAAGGGATTTTGAAGACAAAGGAGCAACCACAAGCCAAGGAATGCAGACAGTCTGTAGGCGATGGAGGAGGTAAGGAAATGAATCCCCCCCAAAAAAAAACTTCAGAGGGAATCCAACCCCACAAACACATTGACTGTCAGATTTTGGATCTATAGAATCACAGGGTTCTAAATGTGTGCGGCTTCTAGCAACTTGCTTTCTGTTAATTTCTTACCGTAGTCGTAGGAAACAGACAGACTGTGGAGAGATCCTGTCACAGCAGCCATGACCCCGATGGTGGGCACTACTACCCTCCCTTCCCCCTCTCTGTCCCCGTCTTTGTACCCCTTGCCCAAGTTGGTGATGATTTCTAGGTCTGGGACTTGCCAGTGACTCATTTCAGATGAGTCACCGGGAAGCATGCTTCTTCCATGGGCAGTGTGGACAAGGCACCAGGGTGTGTGTGTGTGTGTGTGTGTGTGTGTGTGCAGGAATTTCAAAACTGAAAAGGTCCCACATGATGGGGGCAACAGTTCATCCCTGCTCAAACTCCAGACTGCCCGACCTAGTGAGCTGAAGGTGAATGGTGGTTGTCATGGCAACAGCATCCCTTGGCTTTGGCTCACTGCCTCCGACCACAGCCCTGCTGCTCTGCAGAACATTCTGCTCACTCCCCAGTGCCTGGCAACTCTGCACCAGGAGAGAGACCCAAGGGCACTTCTGCTTTCTTCTCTCTTCTGAACTACCTGCCTGGAGCCTGGAAGCCAGGGACTCCACAAACAGGGATGGGGGTTATCAGGTGCACTGGGCAGCTTCTGAGCTGAAGATCTCCCCGCGAAAGCCCAAGCCCTCGCCCTACCCCGTGCCTTGCTGTCCTCTTGTGTGTGTTACACAGTGGTTGACCCCCTGAGGGCTCCTCTCACAATAGGGAGAGGATAAATTTAGACCGAGGAACACAGAGGAGCTAAAGAAATATCAGGTTGATGTCTGCTTTCTTCCCTCCCGGAGGGGAACATTTCAAGGGCAGCCTGATGGAAAGAAAGCTGATCTCAGGGGCCAGGTGGCGATGGACTCAGTTAACTGCATATATTACCATGTGCAAGGGCCTGGGTTTGAGCCCCCACTCCCCACCTGCAGGGGGAAGCTTCATGAGCAGTGAAGCAGGTCTGCAGGTGTCTCTGTCTCTCTCCCCTCTCAATTTCTCTCTGTATTATCAAGTATAACAGAAAAATTAAAGAAAGGAAAAATGGCCACCAGCAGCAGTGGATTCATAGAGCCAGCACCAAGCCCCAGCAATAAGCCTATGGAAAGCTGATCTCTATGTGATTACTTTTGTCCAACTGCACAGAGAATGAGGTGGGAGAGCAGGTACTGAATCTCCCCCTGAATCCCACCCACTAGAGGACCCTCCGCCTTTGGGGGCATTTGCTTTCTCTTCTCTTTCCCAGGGACCCTATTGTAACATTCAACAGTTAGCCAGGATGGACTCTGGGCACAGAAGGCATAAAGGAGAAGGAAATAACCCTCCCATCAACCGGAATTTTCCTGTGGATGCTCAATTCACTCCTGGCTTCCAGGACCTATAGTCAAGCTTGGGAACTGATGCTCACACACACACACACACACACACACACACACACACACACACTCTCTCTGAATCTTCACGAGTGACTCTAGGAAGTTTCCTAGAGGCTAACTGATGAAAAAAAAAGAATTCAGGGGACCAGGTGGTGGCACACCTTGTTGAGTGCATGTTACAATACACAAGGACCTGGGTTCAAGGCCCCAGCCCCCAAATGCAGGAGGAAGGCTTTATGAGTGATGAAGCAGGGCTATTGTTCTCTCTCTCCCCCTTTCTGTATTACCCTTCCTTTTGATTTCTGGCTACAATAAAGATAGTAAAAAAATTAAAAAAAAACATGAGTTAAGTTCCTATGATATATTTCTGGTCACAAAAACAGAACCAGACTTCTCCATAAAGATGCTTCCGATGGGAGCTGGGCGGTAGCGCAGCAGGTTAAGCGCACATGGCACAAAGCTTAAGGACCAGCATAAGGATCCTGGTTCGAGCCCCCCGGCTCCCCACCTGCAGGGGAGTCGCTTCACAAGTGGTGAAGCAGGTCTGCAGGTGTCTGTCTTTCTCTCCCCATTCTCTGTCTTCTCCTCCTCTCTCCATTTCTCTCTGTCCTACCCAATAATAACAACAGCAGTAAAAATAACAACAACAACAACAATGATAAACAAGGGCAAAAAAAGGGAAAAAAGATGCTTCTCATTTCTATGATGAGACAATCACCTCTATCCCTTTGTCCATTAATTTTCCAACCTGCTCCTTGCAGTTCAGGGCCACAGGGAGCTGGAGACTGTCATCAAAGCTCAGGGCTCAGGGCTGGATCTTTGCGCAGGGCCTCCTCTGCACACACAAACACTGGGCCAAGTAAGGAACTGGACAAAGAACCTCAGGTGCGCCTCTCTGGGAGCGAGCTAGAAAATCATCCAGAGACTGGGAGATGGCTCACCCCGTAGGGCCTTTCATGTAAGAGATGCAGGTTTGAGCCCCAGCACCACATGGGAGTGCCGTAGCAATAAGGGAAGCTCAGATGCTATGGCCCCTCCCTATCTTTCTACTGCTCTAAAGTCCAAGGACTAATGACTTTTCTGGTTTATCGGGTGATCATCTGGACCAAGTTTCTCGGCGTAGACAGCAAATTTGCTTTTCTCCAGAGGTGTACAGATCCCGCGGCATTCCCGGCTTCCTCATCACCACGGAGCACAGAGTCAGAGAAGCTCACCCTGCCTTTGCTTGCCTCTGTGGGATTTGCTGCTCAGGGGATCCAGGGAGTTAGCTGTGCTGCCAGGGCAAGTTCTGCTGTGCCATTTCACCACACTTCGTCATAAATAAACGGAGCTGCACCAATTAGCCATGACAGCTGAAGAGCTGCTGCAGGACCACCCTGTAGTGATGTTCACAGCGTGGGGCACCTTGTTCCTCACTGGGGCCTCCTGGAGGGGGCATGTCACAGGCCAGGGGAACAGCTGGAGACGATGCTGGAGGTACCATGAGGAGGGCTGTTTGGTGGCTCTGAGTTGCCTGAGTTAGCTGGTGATAAGGGAAGGCCATTAGCCCTGAGCAGACAGTCTAAGTCATCCATCAACTATTCCTTCCTCTTTGTTGTTTTTTAAAAATATTTATTTATTTATTTTCCCTTTTGTTGTCCTTGTTGTTTTATTGTTGTTGTGGTTTATTATTGATGTCATTGTTGGATAGGACAGAGAGAAATGGAGAGAGGAGGGGGGAAGACAGAGAGGGGGAGAGAAAGACAGACACCTGCAGACCTGCTTCACCGCCTGTGAAGCGACTCCCCTGCAGGTGGGGAGCCGGGGGCTCGAACTGGGATCCTTACACTGATCCCTGTGCTTTGCGTCACGTGCACTTAACCCACTGCGCTACCGCCTGACCCCCATTTCTTCCTCTTTGAAATGACTTCTGTTCACTGTCCCCAGCCCCAGGAAGTAGATGATGTGATCAAAGTTAACCATGACAAGCCTGTCCCTTGCTTTTTAATTTTGTTCCCTCCTCCCCCCCTGCCCGCACTCCCCCCCTTTTTTTTTTGACCATGTAAAACAGTTTAGGTCAAAGAGACAGGAGAGGAAGTCATGAAGAAATCAGGTGAAGTGAGATCAGCCAGAAGAGGATGAATATGGTATGATCTCACTCATGGGCAGAACTTAAGAAACAAGAACAGAAAGGGGAACCATAAAGTGAAACTTGGACTGGCCTGGTGTACTGCACCAAAGCAAAGGACTCTGGGCAAGGAGGGTGGGGAGACAGGTGGGGGGGGCTTTGAGGTCCTGGTGTTCAATGACATCTATCATGGGGAGATAAGAAGTTGTACCCACTCAAAGCGCAAGGATCCCGGTTAGAGCCCCGGCTCCCTACCTTCAGGGGAGTCACTTCACAGGTGGTGAAGCAGATCTGCAGGTGTCTGTTTTTCTCTCCTCCTCTCTGTCTTCCCGTCCTCTCTCCATTTCTCTCTGTCCTATCTAACAAAGATGACATCAATAAGAGCAACAATAATAACTACAACAAAAGGGAAAATAAATATTAAAAAAATTAAAAAAAAAGTTGTACCTATGTGCCAACAACTGTATTGTGAACCCAATTAAAAAAGAAAAAGGGAGTCGGGCGGTAGCGCAGTGGGTTAAGCACACGTGGCGCTAAGCGCAAGGACTGGCCTAAGGATCCCGGTTCGAGCCCCTGGCTCCCCACCTGCAGGGGAGTCACTTCACAGGCGGTGAAGCAGGTCTGCAGGTGTCTATCTTTCTCTCCCCCTCTCTGTCTTCCCCTCCTCTCTCCATTTCTCTCTGTCCTATCCAACAACTACGACATCAATAACAACAACAATAATAACCACAAAAATAAAAAAACAAGGGAAACAAAAGGGAAAACAAACAAATATTTTTAAAAAAATTAAAAAAAAAGAGAAACAGAGAAAAGAAATGAAATGAAAAAGAAGAGCAAATCACCTGGACATGGGTGAGTAGGAGACACTTCTGAGAAATGTTTTGATTACCTGATGAAAAGAGATTGATGTAACAGATGCCCTTAGCCTTTCTCTGGCAGATCTGAACAGTGATGTGATGCCCAGAACTACAGCAGACAGTTTGCAACAGTGAGGAAATAGTGCAGGGAATCTGACAGATGTTCACAAGTCATGATACTAGAGAAATGTTCATCTCCAAGCTTTTTTTGTATGTAAGCAAAAACCAGCTCTCGAGTGTCTTTAAATCTTTGTTGGACTTTCGGTTACCTGTAGTCAAAGACCTGAGACAGGCCCCTGGAAGGAAATGTATTTTTCCTTTTTTACTTTTTCAAGGGGATCCATAGGAGCCCTTCACTTCTTTCAGATTACTTTATGGTAGAAAGCAAGATTTGGGTGTTGTGAAAAGCTTTACACAGCCCAGGAGTGAGGCAGCACAATGGTTATGCAAACAATTGTCATGCCTAAGGCTCTGACGTTCCAGGTTCAATCTCCAGCACCACCATAAGCCAGAGCTGAGAAAGGCCCTGGTCTCTCTCTCACTCACTCTCTCTCTTTCTCTTCCTTTCTCTCTCTCCCTCTCTTTCTCTTCCTCTCACCACCATAAGCCAGAGCTAAGAAGGGCTCTGGTCAGTCCCTCTCTCTCTCCCCACTCTCTCTTTCTCTCTCTCTGCCTTTTGTATCTGTCTCATTAAAAAATAAATAAAATAAAAATCACTTAGGCTAGAGAGACGTGTATGCAGTAAGGAGAGAACCCTTCACTCAGCAGACCGACTTGTTGGAAGGTAAACACCATGAAGGAGAAGGACTGTGGAGAGAAATCAGTGCTTGCATTGTAAACCAGGACTAAGCTATACTGCTCTGTCTACTGATTTTCTTCCTTTAGTGAACCATCACGGATAAAGGATGCTCTGGAGAAGAGGCAGGATATCGTGGGAACAGCTTTTAGGGGGAGATGAAGCTGATATATTCAGTAATCCATAAATAGAGGACAAACAGCGAATGAGACAAAACATTCTCTCCCTCTAAAAAGAAACGAGAGAAAGGGATGTATTGGTGACTTCCTAAGGGCGATCATAGAGACTTCCTACTCAATCCTGACTCCTTCTTGAGTCTGGATGAGGAAGCAGAAGTTTACTTGGAGTTGGAACCCACGAAGACAGCAAAAACATCTCCCTTGGGAGTGTGTAGTTTTGGCATGCACGTGACTCAGGCTTGAGCCTGGTCCCCACCGTGTTGAAGTTTTGGTAATGTGATCTCTTTCACTTTTTCTCTCTACTTTTTTGTTTTTTTTTTTTGCCTCCAGAGTTATTGCTGGGGCTTGGTGATTGCACAATGAATCCACTGCCCCTGGAGGTCTTTTTCCCCCTCTTTGTTGCCTCCCCCTTTTTAAAATTATATTTATTTATTTTCCCTTTTGTTGCCCTTTTTTATTGTTGTTGTTGATGTCATTGTTGGATAGTACAGAGAGAATTGGAGAGAGGAGGGAAAGACACAGAGGGGGAGAGAAAGACAGACACCTGCAGACCTGCTTCACCATTTGTCAAGTGACTCCCCTGCAGGTGGGGAGCCAGGGGCTCGAACCGGGATCCTTATGCCTGTCCTTGCACTATGCACTGTGTGCGCTTACCCCCCTGCGCTACTGCTGGACTCCATCTCTCTACTTCTTTATCTCTGCCTTTCTCCCTATATCTGAAAAAAAAAAATCATCCTGGAACAGTGAAGCCCCAGTGATGAAAAAAAAAATGAGAAAGAAAGATAGGAAGGAAAGATAGAAGGAGGGGAAAATTGGGACACAGTTGTCTGACCAGAACCTTCTTGGTAGCTCTGCTCTGTCCCACCAGCACTCCAGGTAGTATTTTGTTGGGCAGTACGCCAGCTCCCCTGCTCCATTGCTTAACGCTGTGGTCTATTTACATAATCACTGTTTTACCTGAGCCCCACTGGTTAGAACCTGCAACAGCTGGAGACCCAGCCTGCCTGCAGGGCATTGGTTTAATCCCCACTGATTAGATGTAACCTTCACACTCCTTTTTCCCTCTCCACCCCCTATCCTACCCACTTCCTTTTCCGGCCTGGCACTTCCACTCTGGAAGGTATAAAGCGGATCAATGAAGGCATTCCATTGTGTTTCGCTCAGCCACGAGAGTTCCTGGTTCCTCTCCTGTGTTGTGGAGTAAGTAGCAGCCTAGGTTGGCTCCAGCCGAGTTCTCTCCAACTCAGAGAGCACGCGCCCGGGAAGAAACACCCTCAGGCTAGCCCAGCAGTATTTTTCCAGGGGTTGCCTGCCACAGCTACACTTGTGCTTCCTGCACATACTTGAGTTACCTTGGTAGGAAGCATCATGCAAAGTGAATGTCTAGAGAACCCTCTTCCTGGTGGGCTCTGCTCAGAAGTCAAAAGGCTCTGCACCTGACTTTGAAGGAAATATATACCCCTTTACTTATTTATTTATTTATTGGATAGAGACAGAAATAAATTGAGAGGGGAAGGGGAGATAGTGAGGAAAACAGACAAGAGACCTGCAGCCCTGCTTCACCCCTTGTGAAGGTTTCCCCCTCCCTGTAGGTTGTCAGGACCAGGGGTTTGGACCCAGGTCCTTGCACACAATAAGGTGTGTGCTTAACCAGGTGTGCCACTGGAGCACATGGGCAAGAGTGTGGAGGAAAAAGGTGGGGGGGAGAGGATGAGAAAGCTGGAGGAAATGTGGAGTCCTTCAGACTGGCTCCCTGCTGACAGCTAAGCAAAGCTCTTGGGGAAATGACAACTGGCACAACGCATATCCAGGGGTAATTATGCTGTCAGAGGCACTCACTCTCTGGTGCTCAGAGTTGGGAAGATTTGCCAACAGAATTTATTGTGAATCTGTAATTTGCTCAACCTTGTTCAGCCAATGTTTCCCTCAACTGGGCCATTTGACAACAGGAAGCCTAGTTCTGATGTTCCCTCCTGGGCTGCAGCTCAGGCAGAAGTGGTGAGAGCCTCTTTCCGGAGGGCATTGCTTAAAGGGGGAGGGGGTTGTCTTGCTATAATGCCTCCCCACCACAATCCTGGGGGATTCCATGCCTGTTCAGAGCCCACTTCTGATACTTCTCCTTTGAAGGGGCCTTTGCGGACATCCTCCTCCATCACACCCCACCTCCCACCCTGCTCCCCTCCCCTTACATGACTTTCCTTCTGAAAAGAGCTAACACACATTTTGTTTTGTAGTGTGAACTGGCTTAACTTTTTCTCTCTAGACTGGGAACTCTTTGGGGGCAAGATTTTGTCTAATTGATTTCTACTTCTTGAACTCCCTACAGAGATCCATTTAAATGGTAGGGAAGACTGACATTTCTCTGCAATGAATGAATGAATGAATGGATGGATGAATGAATGAATGAGCGAGTGGTAGGGGAGCAATACATTCTTTGCTTATGGGCAACAGGATGGAAAGTAAGAAGATGATCACATGAATTGTGGTGTAGTTAGCTCTGCTCAGCTCAAGGGAAAAACAAACAGCTGCTCTTCATGATGACAGACAGGCTCAGGGAAGAGAAATAGCTGATCTGTGGTCTCATGGAGCACATTGGTGGGGCTGAAACCAGAACCCTTACCTGCCAATAACGTCCAGGTCAGAACTTACGCAGAGGCCCAGGCTACTTCAGATCACACCCTTGTGGCCACTGGCGTCTGAATCTCGCCATAATGATGTAGACACGGGAATAATTCATCAGATGTTTTCCAAGAAGTTCACTGTACATTTCAACCAATCTCTTCGCTTTCTGGAATTTCTATTTACAACCTTAGTTGATACTTTTTTCAGCATTTGCCAAAAAGCTCTCTGGGGGCGGCAGCTCTCTTAGTAGAGTGCACACCTTACTGTGTATGAGGGCCTCGGTTTGGATCCCTGGAATCATTTGGAAGCACTATGCAGGGAACCAGGAGATGCTTCCTGAATGTTGGAGCAGTGCTGTGGTATCTCTCCTTCTTTCTCTGTCTCCCTCTTCCTGTCTCAATCTTAGTTAAAAAAGAAAAATCCTGCAGAAAGTAATGAACTCGCACAGACAGGAAGCTCTACAGCAAGTAACCAAAACCAAGCAAACACAAACAACAATGAAAAGCCCTCACTGCTGAAATGTGCTGAAAAGTGCCTGCCTCTTGTGTTTTCAAATAGCCATGTTTTCTCTGCTCCTATGAGAGTGAACCTCCTGGCCATCTGGGGCTGTCATGGAGCATAGGGGGAAGGTGCCTTTCCAAGCTCCAGAAAGCAAGAGAGGAGAGAGGAGGAAGTGAACCGTGTTTTTGGGGTGAGGGCTATGAAAAAGGGGGTAGTCTTGGGTACAGAGTCTTCAGGAATGGAGACAAAATACATTCCTGGAGCAGGGGTGAGGGTGTTACCCCAGAAATGGATTCTCTTCCTCTCATTGTGTTGTTTCCTCTTCTGTAAATCCAAGGCAGTAAGGGTACCAAACTCAAAGGGCAGTACCGTATGAATGAAATGGATCCGTGCACAGGACACACACAGACTAGGCCCAGTGAGTGCTCAGCCAGTGCCTGCTATTATTAGTGAGCTGGTGACTGTCACTGTTTGACACTGCCTTCTGCGAGTCCTCTCTTCTGTTTTCCTCCAGGCAACTATCAGACACTTGTTAGGAACTCCCCACCCTTTCACTATTCTTTATCTATCTGAAAACCACCACCAAGGGGTTGGATGAGCACACACATCACAATGCACAAGGACTCTGGTTCCTAACTGCAGGGGAAAGCTTCAAGAATGGTGAAAACAGTCCTACAGGTCTGTCTCTCTCTCTCTCTCTCTCCCCCCCGTCCTTCTTTCCTCTCAAGTTCTCTCTATATACCAAATAAATAAAATAAAAGTTTTAAGTCTCCAGAACCAGCAAAATGCCACAACATTTGGTTTACAGCACAAAGATGTTCACGGTCCCTGGAGAGAAAGAGCCAAGACTGGCACCACTGGATCAAAGCAAGCAGAGTTCAGGGCCAGGAGCTGTGACTCTCATCTGGCTAGAGTTCAGAGGAAGGTTCCTTGGAAACATGCAGTAGAGACAAGGAGCCAAGGCCTCAATCACCCGGATGCTTCCGGTCCCATATCAATGACACATCGAGACCCAGCCTCTTGTTCCTGGTCCTCCACAGAGCTGTCCTGATCAAGGACTGACGAATGGACAGGAAGAGGCACATCTTGCCGACATGCTTGTTTCCATTAGATTATGGATGTGTTTTTAGTGGAGCTGAGAAATATCTAGGATCTTGTCTTGCAAGATGATTTTGTGGACTAGGATAAGGAAGAAATAAATCTTAGCAAAGAAAAAGAATTGCAAATGCTCTCTGCTGCCAGGAGAGCCTTCTTTTCATTCCCACTGGCTTGCAATGTTAAGATGGGGTGCTGGTATTGTCTCTTCTGAGAAACTCCCCTAGGGCCTCTTCTTGGAACTATCAATTCTTCACTGCAGCCAACACACTTACCTCATGGCATTTGCATCGCTGTTTATCTGCTTTTGTTTTTGGCCACCAAGATGATCCCTGAGGGTTGGGGCCTGCATGACTCCACCATTTCTGGCTGCCATTTTTTTTTTTTTGATATAAGATGAGAGACAGAGGGAGGTAGAAATGGAGAGAGATACAGAAAGAAGAGATACCTGCAGCACTGCTACACTGCTTGAGAAATATCCTTCCCTGCAGGTGGAGACTAGGGGGACTGAACCCAGGATCCTTGCACTCCACTGGGTGACCCGTCACCTAATCCCCATCTTCACTGGTTTACTTACTCAACAGTTTCCACCATTAGCTGAGGTCATGGAGACTTGGAAAAGAAAGCAGGTTCATGTTCAGTATCTTTAGCTCTTAATTTGGAATTTTTGTAGAGTAGATGCTCAATAGTGCTTAGTGGATGGAAGCAGGGATAGATGGATGACAGAGAAGATGGATGGATGGATGACAAAGAAGATGGAACACAAGATGGATGGATGGTGGGATGATCTCACTCTCAGGCAGAAGCTGAAAAACAAGATCAGAAGAGCAAACACAAGTAGAACCTGAACTGGAATTGGCGTATTGCACCAAAGTAAAAGACTCTAGGGGGGAAGAGGGGAGAATGAAGGTCCAAGAAGGATGACAGAGGACCCAGTGGGGGTTGTATTGTTATATGGAAAACTGGGAAATGTTATGCATGTACAAACTATTGTATTTACTGTTGAATGTAAAACATTAATTCCCCAATAAAGAAATTAAAAAAAAGATGGATGGATGGATGGATGGATGAATGGACGACAAAGAAGATAGATGAATGGATAGAACACAAAGATGGATGGGCAGGTGGACACAAAGATGGATGGATGGACGGATGGATGAAACACAAAGAGGATGGATGGACTGATAGATGGATGGACAAATGGATGACAGTGGTCAAACCATTACTAAGCATCTATAAATCTTACTACAAGTGTTCCAATGTCTAGCATCTCACACCTGTTAGCAGGTTTTCACCTCTCACGCCCTATGATGCTGTCTCTGCCTCATGTCACCCAGACCCACTTGCTCTACATGTCATGTGGGCGAGTCAGTGCCCCTGCTGCCAACAGGATCCACAGAGAGAAGCCCCAGCCCCAGCCCCAGCCCCAGTGGAGGTTTACCACCAGGCCAGCAGCACACCCTTCAGGGGGCCAAAGTTTTAGGAAGCAGATACAGGAACAGGCTAGAAGCAAAAGAAGCTCTTACAACAGGAAGTGACATAGGACGACTTCCTGTTTTCTTTTTTTCCAACACTTTTTTTTTAAATTAGTGATTTAATATTGCTTTAAAGAAATTACAAGATAACGGGGACAATTCCACACTGTTCCTATCATGAAAGTTCTGTGTCTCATTCCCTCCACTGGAAACTGCAGTAGTTCTACCAAGGTCACAGATATGGGATGACTATTATTTTTAGAATGATCTGTATTTATACATATATTTGCCCCCCCGTCCTGTCCTCTCTTCCTGTTTTTTTTTTAAATATTTAGTTATTTATTCCCTTTTATTGCCCTTGTTGTTTTATTGTTGTAGTTATTCTTGTTGTCATTGTTGTTGGATCAGACAGAGAGAAATGGAGAGAGGAGGGGAAGACAGAGAGGGGGAGAGAAAGACAGACACCTGCAGACCTGCTTCACTGCCTGTGAAGCGACTCCTCTACAGGTGGGGAGCCAGGGGCTAGAACTGGGATTCTTACCCTGGCCCTTGCACTTTGCATCACGTGTGCTTAACCTATGATGCTGTCATAGCTGAGCTACCTCCCGACTCCCCTGCCTTCTCTGCCTATGTCACACTTACACCTCTTACTGCTGCCTCTTCTTTCTCTGGGTCCTGATAGAATTAGATTTCAGAGCTCTCTAATCACCTCCCTCTTATCATCACCCTCCATTTTAGGGGTATGGACCAAAAATTTTTATGGGGTGCAGAAGGTAGGAGGAGTTCTGGCTTCTGTAATTGTCTCTCTGCTGGACATGGGCACTAGCAGGTAGGTCCATACCCATATCCAGTTTCTTGTGTTTTAGGGACAAACCCCACCACAGACAGGACATGAAGTGATTGAGTGGTGGAACCCTTAGGGTCACAGTTTGACTCTATTGGGATGGAGTTTCCATCAGGTTCCAGGGTGTCAGGCAAAGCTGAGTCTTGCAGCTATCAAGAATGGCTATCAGGTACCAACTGCTCACATGAAGAAGGAACTCATGCAGGGGGAGTTCATTTCTGCTGGACAGACTCTCAAATTCCATCCTCAATGAGGCTGACACAGTAGCCTGTCCTGTCGCTACCTGTAGAAGAGCAGTTGACAGAAGGCAGCCCTGAAAAAAATGTACCCTCTGGGCAAAGACTGCTTCCTGCCCCGTTTCCTAATCCTTTCTCCTCCCACCAGAGCTGACTTTTTAATCTGGGTGTAGAGCTGCTCAAATTAAGGTCACTTCTCCAGTGTCCCTCCCTGGAGCTAGGTGTTGCCATGAAACTCCGATCGAGACTTGGGCTGAGGAGATGCTTCCTATTTCTGGGTCTGGCCCTTAGGGATCGTATCCTCCCATCCCTCTGTCCTCTCCTACTCTCGGGCTGGAATATTATGGTGAGGCAAGCCTTGGGGACTTCAGAGTCAGAGCAGCTCCCTGGGGGAGCCAGAGAAGAGGCCTGAGTCTCTGAGGCTTGTGAGGACGTCTGCCAGGCCAGTGTACACTTAAAAGCAATCTCTAGTCATATTGAGCCTACACCAGTTTCTTACATCCAGCTTAAGTTTAACACACCCAGGCACATGCACTAATGGACTGAATGTGTAAACGTATGTTAGTGTAAAATCACTCACACAGGGACACCTACTCAGAGGACCATCATGTCTCTCCCATTGGTAATGAGGGACTTACTGATTTTTAGTCCTTTGAAGGGAGCATTCATTGCTAGGAACCATAAATACACATTAAACCCTTATGTCCCTAGCATGGAATAACAGGAAACTTCAATATCTCTGAAACTGTCCAAGGAAACAGGCATGGCCATCCTTGCATGATCGATGCAATATTATTATTATTATTATTATTATTATTATTTATTGCCACCAGGGTTATCCCTGGGACTTAGTGCCTGCATGACAACTGCATCGCCCTCTATAGCCATTTTTTCCCTTCTTTCTTTCTTTCTTTCTTTCTTTCTTTCTTTCTTTCTTTCTCTCTTTCTTTCTTTTTTAATTTCTTTATTGGGGAATTAATGTTTTACATTCAACAGTAAATACATGCATAACTTTTCCCAGTTTCCCATATAACAATACAACCCCCACTAGGTCCTCTGTCATCCTTTTTGGACCTGTACTCTCCACCCCACCCACCCCAGAGTCTTTTACTTTGGTGCAATACGCCAACTCCAGTTCAGGCTCTACTTGTGTTTTCTCTTCTGACCATTTTTTCTTTTTATGAAATTTTTTTTTTTCATTTGATAGGACAGAGAAAAATTGAGACGGGAGGGGTGAGGTAGAGAGGGACAGAAAAGAGAGACACCTCCAGCCATGAAGCTTTCCCTTGCAGGTGGGGAGTGAGGGCTTGAGCCTTGCAGGAGGGGAGTGAGGGCTTGAGCCTAGGCCCTTCGCATGGTGACACGGTGACACGGTGACACGTGCACTCAGCCAGATGTGGCCCTGCTATAGTCTCCTCCCACCACTCCCACCCGCCTCCCTGCAATATTAATTCTTTATCAGCTGGTCAACTAGAAACACTACTTATCCAGTACTGTTTGCCAGTCTGATCACTAAGATTTCTCTATCCAGGTCTCTCTCTTTTAATTTTTTTTTAATTGACACCAGGGTTATTGCTGGGGTACTATGAATCCAGAGAAGGAGAGAGAAAGACAGACAGCTCATGAAGCATGCCCTCCCCCCACCACCCCGCAAGTGGGGAGTGGGGACTTGAACCTGGGTCCCTCTGTACGGTGATATATGTGCTTAACAAGGTGCACCACCATCTGGCCTCTCTATGGAGTGCCCCTCTAATGCCACCCACTTCCAAATGCCCTGGCCACACCCTCAGTCCCAAGACTGCAGGGACAACAGCCTCAAACTCCTTTTACTCCTTTGACTTCAGGACATCCTTTGTCAGTGGGTCCTGTTTTATGTAATCTCTCCTCTAGCGGGTTACCCTGGCAACCCAGCGGTGTCATCTGGAAACCTGTCTCTAGGCAGCAGCTTCGGAGTCTGCAAGAGATTTGACTGGGGCCAAGCCTTGAAGCCACAACATATTAGCTCTAACACGATGTCATTACTTAGCGTGCCACCGATAGGCAGGTCACTTTTTTTTTTTTTTAAATAACGGATAAAAATAAGTCCTACCTTGACTCTTAGGGAGATTGACTTAGAAAGCAGCTACCTATTTTCAGAGCCCACCTCTGTGGCCTCGCGGGCTTCCTGATGCTCCTTCTGCAATGGGTCTTCACATGTTCTTCGGACAATCTCGTCACAGACTCAGACACAAACAGCCTAATGTCCAATCCACTGATGGATCGCTTTTACGTATCAGACATCCTGAGTTTTCCATGTTAGCCTTCCACGTCTCCTCTTTGGGGAAAATGGTGTTTACGGAAGTTCATTGACTACTCTTCTTTTGCTGGCACGTATCTCACGGATTCATAAGAAAATTAGTTGCTCATGTGATGCTGTCCTGCCTATTAGACTTTTTTTTTTTTTTTTTTTTTTTTTTTATCCAAGTGGTTCCTTTTGATTCCCTGGAGGTTTATGATTCCAGATGACACACCACAAAATGCTTCATTCCTTTCACTTATTTTTCCACATGGAATTTGGGTTAAGCTGTAAGAGTAAGTTCTTTCTTTATTAATTTGTTCTGTCAACCAATTAATTTCTATGGGTATTAGAGATAACAGCAATGAGAAGAAGGCACTGCCTCTTTCTGTCAGTGGATGGATAGGAAGAGTATCAAGTGGTTTATAGCAGCTCTGTTTGAGTTCTAGTATCTTCAGGGTAGAGAGGAACTAAGAGGCCATATGGTTCTTTCCGTTTTCAGAGGAAGAAACTGAATTCACGCCTTTGTATCTTCCATCCAGCTTCTCCCACTCGCCCCCTGCCCTCTGTTGAGACATACTGAACTTTTCTCTGGCCGTGGACATACATCTCATCTCATTTCCCTCTCTCTCTCTGTGCCATTCCCTCCCCCCATTCATGTCCATATCTCCAAAACAAAAATAGGAGGGAAGACTTTAAAATAAAAAGTTCCCCGTGGTGGTCTCAGAAATGTTCTGAGAGGGAGGTGGGGGTGGGGGAAGAGTATACCAGATTCTAGAAGAAGTTGACACCCTGTGACTCGGATGGTTGTATCTGGCTAACTTTGTTAGCTACTGCTTGTGACTCTCAGCTCCATTTTCCTTTGTGTTAATTAAGCAGGAAGCAGAAGATCAAATAAAGGTGAGACCTGAACTACAGACAGTTGATGGCCTCACACAGCATGGGGTTCAGATATTGTTTCAGGACTACTTTGGCTCAGGGACATCCTCACCCAGGCCTTACTTTCTGTCAGCTTGAGAGCTGCAAGAGGCATGTGCAGAGATCGTGAATACCAACATATTAATCATCCTATGAACAAAGTAAACCTTTTTCCAGAAGCTTCCCCAGCCTGTTAGTGCTATTCTCGGATCTCACTCGATCAGGGCTGGATTACAAGTCCCTATCCTAGACGCAAGGAAGACCAGGAAAGCAGGTGCTTAAAACGTTACCTTCTGCACTAGGAGGTGGGCTTAGGGCAGAGAGGATGGCATGAGAAGCAGGGATGCCCACTGAGTGGGAACCAAGGCTTTACGTCATCTCATTAAGTCAGGTCACCCCTCTGTCTCAGGTAAGTGCCACGCATTGAGTGAAATCATCTCATAACCTGTAGTCAACTAATAGAATTCCTCATTGTAGGTGGGCTTTTCTGACCTCATCATCCTAGTCAATCTATTCTGGTTGTCTACTCAACTAACATCAGCACTGACGGCAGGACCCTCTCGTCCTAGAAGTCCTTATGCCCCTGGCTGGCAGGCAAGGCAGGCATTTTGCTACCCTGTTGAGGTAATGCCTGCAGACAGTGAAGGGCCCCACTGATGGCCCAACGGTAGGTAGTGGCAAAGGCAGGACTTGGACTTGACTCTGTCTGACTCCTTATTCTTCCCACTTATCTAGATCCACCAGGAAGTTATATGGACCCACACTGGTCATGGATTTTAATTTTCTTTATCTTTTTTTTGTTTGATGTGACCCTGGGGAATGAACCCAGGGCCTTACACATGCTGAGCAGTGTCTTTGCCCCGACTTTATATGATTCATTCTTTTTAAGGGGAGGGGAAAGGAGAAAAGAGGAGAAAGATATAGACAGAAAAGAGACACCATCATCCATCAGCCATTGGCTTCCCTGGAGACATTCATGGTGCTCCCATGCGGTGCCAGGACTCAAACCCAGGTCCTCACGCATGGTATGATGTGCACTGTAGTGGGTGAGCTACCTCCTAGTACCTACTTGTTTCTAATTAAAATGTACAGAGCAACAGGGTGGCAGTGCACAAAGTAGAGAGGACACATTAGCATGAGCAAAGACCCACGTTCAAGTCCCAGGTCCCTGACTGCAGGGGAAAGGTTTACGAACTGCGAAGCAGGGCTACTGGTCAGTGTCTCTCTGTTTCTCTCCCTCTCTATCTCCCACTTCCCTCTCCATTTCTCTGGGTCTTTGTAAACCAAAACAAGACAAGGAGTTAGGCAGTAGTGCAGCGGGGTAAGCACAGGTGGCACAAAGCGCAAGGACCGGCTTAAGGATCCCAGTTTGAGGCCTCAGCTCCCCACCTGCAGGGGAGTCGCTTCACAGGTGGTGAAGCAGGTCTGCAGGTGTCTATCTTTCTCTCCCCCTCTCTGTCTTCCCCTCCTCTCTCCATTTCTCTCTGTCCTATCCAACAACAACGATATTAACAACAACAACAATAATAACTATAATAATAAAACAACAAGGGCAACAAAAAGGAATAAATAAATATGAACAAAAATTAACAAAACAAAAGAAAACAAACAAACACGAAGAAGAAAATGGCTGCCAGGAATGGTGGATTTGTCATGCAGGCACTGAGCCCCAGGGATAACCCATATGGAAAAGTAAAGTCTCACAGGGTCACCTGAGATTTCCATCTATTACAGAGTAACAGAGCCCAGCTGCCTAGGCTCCAATAGTATCGGAGCCTATAAAATTTTTTTTTTATATTTGTTTATTTTCCCTTTTTGTTGCCCTTGTTGTTTTTCATTGTTGTTGTAGTTATTACTGTTGTTGATGTTGTCGTTGTTAGATGCGACAGAGAGAAATGGAGAGAGGAGGGGAAGACAGAGAGGGGGAGAGAAAGATAGACACCTGCAGACCTGCTTCACCGCCTGTGAAGTGACGCCCCTGCAGGTGGGGAGCCAGAGGCTTGAACCGGGATCCTTACGCCGGTCCTTGCGCTTTGCGCCACATGCGCTTAACCCGCTGCGCTACCGTCCGACTCCCGTACGTGCACTTTTGTACCTCACAACTTGTGAAGATGAAACAAGCTACTACTGCAGAGCGCTGGGCCAAGAAGTATTCAGTTGTCATGTCTTTTCACGGAGCTACTGTTCATCGGTGTACCTTGTCACCATTTGACTTAATCTTTTTATTTATTATTGGATTGAGAGAGGGATGAGGAATATATAGAGGGAGAGAGAGACAGAGAGACACCTGCAGCTCTGCTTCACTCCTCATGGAGCCTTCCCCCTGCAGATGGGGACCAGGGGCTTGAACCTGAGTCCATGTGCAATGTAATGTGAGTGCTTAACCAGGTGAGCCACTGTCTGGCCCCCATGTGATTTAATCTTGAGAGACGTAAGGTGCAGTTAGCCCTCAGTGGGGGCTGTGCACACACGCTAATCCCATTCTGGGAACTTTGTTGAAAGGTGCAGTTAGCCCTCAGTGGCAGCTGTGCACACACGCTAATCCCATTCTGGGAACCTTGTTGAAAGGAATTCTGTCCTTTCAGAGCTTTCCTCCACAACTCCCTGTGACACTTCTGGGCTGTTACTGTCAGACTGAAGCGCAGGAGGGGAAGGCTTCTCTCTCTGCTTGGCTCAACGCCTGAGCCCGTCACTGAGGATCCCTGCCAGGGCCACACCTGTGACAGGCATCCTCTCCCTCCTTTCCCATTCATTCTTTTCACACAGGAGCAGTGGCGGCTGTACTGGCCTGACGTGGTGTCAGGAAAGACAATCACACAGAATTGAAAGCCGCCACAGTCCTCCTCCTTAGAGGAAGGACAGCCCTCAGAAACAGATGGAGTCTGAAGCTGCACAGAGACTGTCGCCCTGAAGAGCCCTTTGGCACAGCTGTGGCGACAAGGCCTACCTGTCAGCAGTCCCCGGGTCCTAGTGACAGAGAGACCTGTGTACTACCTGAGCACCTTCAATAGCGGGCACTTGGAAGGTAGATATGGAGCAGCTGTACCGCTAGAGATAAGAGAAGTGGAGGCCCTGGCCAAGAGCTGACAGCTTTCAGGGACAGAGTCTGGATTCCAACTTGGGGTGAGCCAACTGCCTTCATGGCAGCAACTTCACGCACAGCCTCCTCTGCTCTGTGAGTCTCACACAGAGGAATCATCCAAGCAGAGTTGCTAACTGAAGCGCAGGTTCTTCCGGCTTCAAACCTCCTATTAAGGCTGCAGTTGAGCACCTAGACTCTAATGTTCACTGGAGAATGGGCTTCATCCCTGTCTTGAAATCTAAGGGTTTCAAAAGAATGTGAAGAGGATACTTCAAATTCCATTGTAATTGGGGTGAGGGGTGGGAGAGGTGAGAAAGTGAACGGACCAAAACCTTTAAAAGGCTCTTTCCAACTTTATTCTGTGACCAGAGAAGGGGAGGCATCACCTCAGAGGCTTCCTTTGAAGATCTCACTTGAAAGGCCATTGATATCTTCCTAACTGACACTTGGCCCATCACAGGAAAGCAAAAAACACCTAGGTGTGACAGTCATCTAAAATAATTTCACACCTTTTCAGACAGGAAGAGGTTATCACTTGCCCTTCTCTGGGACAGATGTCATCTCCACAGCCCATGGGAATCTAGCTAATCCCGACACCATCTCTGTCCATCCCAGTAAAACACCTTGGAGCCTCACATAAAAACCCATTTTCCTACCACTGTAACTATCATTCTCCTTCCTCCTCTAGACTTCAGACCCCAGTTCTTGTTTTCCACATTAATTCAAGTTGAAGTGAAGCCTCCATGGTGTTGGCAAACATTCCAAATGGAAATGAATTCCCAGGTTCTCACTAAAAATTGCAACGTCCTCGGCAGCCCAATCTGGATGGCATTTTGTGTCTTATGTAATGTCTCGTTCCCTGAGGAATGGAAATGCTGCTTTATACAGCTCTCCCCAGCAAATTTTTAATAAGACACATTTCTAATTACCTCTTATGAAGGATCAGAATGAATCCCTGAAAACAGATCACCCACAAATCTTTTTAATGAGCCAAGTTTTTTTTCTTTCTTTCTTTCTTTCTTTCTTTCTTTCTTTCTTTCTTCTTTCTTATTTATTTATTTTTTTATTATCTTTATGTACTGGATAGAGACAGAGAGAAATTGAGAGGGGGTCAAGGGGATATAGAGAGGGAGAGACAGAGAGACACCTGCAGACCTGCTTCACCACTTGTGAAGTTTTCCTCCTGCAGGTGAGGACAAGGGGCTTGAACCTGGGTCCTTGTGCCTTGTAGCAGGTGCACCACCAACTGGTCCCAAAGTTTTATTTTCAAAACAGATTTCAATCACAGTCTCAGGAGCACTAATAGCCATTCCTGTTCCATCTTCTGTCCATGAACTATCTAATGAGAGATTCAGCTCTTGCTGGTCGAACTGAAGGGATTGGGGGAGTTTGGGCCTCTGAAGTGTCCCCTACCTCATGCCCAGGTGCTGAAGATCGAGTCACTGGTTGGTGTCATGTAAAAAAGGCATGGACTGTCCTCAGAGCCGGGTCAGAGGGCTCCTAGCAGCTCATCTCCATGGCGGCAGCCTCTGAATGAAGCTGAGCTCAGCCTATATGCCCCCAGGGGGCTGAAGAGGAAACACAGCCAGAGCTCTCTGCAGATTTATTTAACAACCCTTAAAGCATAGGAGTTACCTTCTGGTTAAGGACATGATAGAACCAAGCATATGCCCCACCTTCTGACTACATACATTCTGACAAAGTATCTATGGTAGAGAGAGTGAGGGGAGTGTGGTTAAGCACCCCTATCATATGGAGCTTGAAGAAATCACGTGAAGTGAAATAAGTCAGAAACAGAAGGATGAATATGGGATGATCTCACTCTCAGGCAGAAGTTGAAAAACAAGATCAGAAGACAAAACACAAGTAGAACCTGAACTGGAATTGGCGTATTGCACCAAAGTCAAAGACTCTGGGGTGGGTAGATGGGTGGGTGGGAGAGAGAGTAAAGGTCCAAGAAGGATGACAGAGGACCTAGTGGGGGTTGTATTGTTATATGGAAAACTGAGAAATGTGATGCATGTACAAACTATTGTATTTACTGTCGAATGTAATAATAATAATAATAATAGTAATAATGTACTCCTTCAGAGAGCTTGCAGAACTGTGTTACAAAACCACAGTGTCCTTGACACAGAGTGTATGCAGGGACCACAGTCAAGGGGACATGTAAAAGGTAAGGACTCTTCTTGCCTTGACGACTCTACCCAGCAGTCAGAGCGGGGGCTCTCGCTGCACCCACAACGAGGCTGTGTCCAACCCATTCTTGACACAGACTATTAGGTGCGAGTTCTGTGTTCTTCCCTGCACGAGAGCCTCTGTCAGCTCTCAGCTGCCGTCCAGTGCTGCTTTGGCATGGAGCTGGAACCTGTTTTCCCATCATGGTTCTCTGAGAGTAAATGTGAAATCGTCAAGAACAACAGCAAAAGGACTTGCTATGAATTACAAATTCTCCCCACGTTCCATTTTTTTTCCTTTGAATCTCCTCTCAGTGAGCGGGCAGGACAAGAATTATTATTTCCATCTTATAGGTAAGGTCCTTGGGATTCAGAGGCTAAGGCCAGGCCACCCTGAAAAACACCTGATCTCATCTGATCTCAGTAGCTAAGGAGGGTACTTGGATAGGAGATTCAGAGATCTGGCCAACCTTACAGAGCTTGGAATGAAT
This sequence comes from Erinaceus europaeus, assembly GCF_950295315.1. Classification (NCBI taxonomy): domain Eukaryota; kingdom Metazoa; phylum Chordata; class Mammalia; order Eulipotyphla; family Erinaceidae; genus Erinaceus; species Erinaceus europaeus. The sequence continues at coordinate 6,736,793 of NC_080164.1, read as the reverse complement.
CTCACAGTCAAACTGCAAATTTCATGATTTATTTTTATTTATTTATTTTTTAAACATTTTTTAAAAATCTTTATTTGTTTATGGAATAGAGATAGCCAGAAATTGAGAGAGGAGGGGGTGATAGGGAGAAAGACAGAGAGACACCTGCAGTCCTGCTTCACCACTCGCAAAACTTGCCCCCTGCAGGTGGGGACCGGGGGCTTGAACCTTGTGCTTTGCAACATGTGCGCTCAACCAGGTGCACCACCACATGGCTCCTTCCTGAGTTATTTAAGCCAATCACCAGACTACCTTTTAACTGAGCCTGAATCTACCCCTGGGGTCCAAATGACACTAGTCCTGGACTCAGACAAATGCCAAAAATCCAGTTAGCTTTTCTTTTTTTTTTTCCAGGACACTGCCAGGTTTGTTTGTCCCTGGGTTTCTTGGAGTTAAATGGCATGGTGATTAAACTAAATAGGAATGGTATCAAGCTTCCAAGGAAGAAAGACCAGGATGGGAACAGTCTCTTTCTCCTACAGTTACTTGCTCTGCCCCAAGACCAACCTCCTTTTTATTTTGTTATTCTTTAATTTTTTAAAAATGTATTAGATAGAGACAGAGAAATTGAGAGAGGAGGGGAAGATAGAGAAGAGAGAGATAGAGAGACAACTGCAGACCTGCTTCACCACTCATGAAGTTTCCCCCACGCAAGGTGGGGACCAGGGGCTCGAACCCAGGTCCTTGTGCACTGTAATGTGAGCATTCAATCGGGTGCACCATCACCTGGCCCCCTGACTTGCTTTTAAAACCACGGTTTCTTCTTTGGGGAAACAAAAACTGCCATGATAGTTGCATGTCTGCAGTCTTCACTTGTGATCTGGACTTGGCAATCATTAGGATGGTTGATCACAAGAAATTCTCAAGGAGAAAATATCAGGCACTTGGGTCTTAGTGGCAAAATGCAAAAGCTTCCTTCCTCTCCTCTCAGCAGCACCACCACGATGGGGTCTGCTTATAAAATGTCTGCCTTTTGGATACTGGGGCAGCATGGAATGGTCCTACTCATAACCACAGAATGTGAGCTCAGATCTAGAGGGATGCAGAGGTCACACAGGCTCCTAAGCTAATTATGGGGCCCAGATCACATCAAATTGATGGGGTTTATAGTCAACAATATTTATATACCTTTCCCATACTCTCTCCCCTGATGCAGCTTTCTGGTCCTTTTCCCAGCCATGACATCATCTCCCCAGACAATAACTTGGATCTACCTGCATATCAGATTTCAGGCTCAGGCAAAAAAACAAAAACAAAAACAAAACAAAATACTAGTATAGCTATAGGCCCTTTGAACTATAACTAAAATATGCCCACTAGCTATCTATAAAATGGTGGACAACCCCCCCCCCCCCCCCCAACACTTCACTGCACTATTCCAGCCTTTAGGTCCATGATTGGTCAGCAATTTGTTTGGCTTTGTATGTTAACTCTCTTTTCAGCCACCAGGTTCCAGATGCTAGCAGGATGCCGACCAGACTTCCCTGGACAGACAACCCCACCAGTGTGTCCTGGAGCTCTGCTTCCCCAGAGCCCTTCCCCACTAGGGAAAGAGAGAGACAGGCTGGGAGTATGGATCGACCTGTCAATGCCCATGTTCAGCGGGGAAGCAATTACGGAAGCCAGACCTCCCACCTTCTGCATCCCACAATGACCTTGGGTCCATACTCCCAGAAGGCTAGAGAATAGGGAAGCTAGGAGTCGGGCTGGCTGGGAGTGCTGGCTGAAGCGCAGCAGGTTAATGCAGATGGCTCTAAGCTGAAGAACCAGCCTAAGGATCCTGGTTTGAGCCCTGGCTCCCCACCTGCAGGGGAGTCTCTTCACAGGAGGTCTGCAGGTGTCTATCTTTCTCTCTCCCCCTCTCTCCATTTCTCTCTGTCCTATCCAACAACGACGACAACAACGTTAATAATAACTACACCAATAAAAAATAACAAGGGCAACAAAAGGGAATAATTAAATAAAAAATAATTTAAAAAAAGAATAGGAAAGCTATCAGGGGAGGGGATGGGATACAGAGATCTGGTGGTGGGAATTGTGTGAAGCTGTACCCATTTTATCCTATGGTCTTGTCTATGTTTCCTTTTTATAAATAAAAAATTTAAAATAATTAAAAAAATTGTCTGACTCTATGACCAGAGATATTGGCGTCCATGTAGACAGGAATGTCAGACCCCTCCTCACAGGAAACATTCTGAGATCGGTTCCAGAGGACTCAGGAGAAGTTTGTTCAGGAGAAGTAACAGAAGAGGCAGTGATACAGGTACTAGATTCTTTGGTTACAGATGCTGTAACAGAGTGCCACAGAATGGATGGCCTAAACAATGAAAAAAGAAAAGAATAGGAAGACCATTCAGGAGGACAGAAGCCTAAGTTCAAAGTCTTGGTAGGTTGGTTACCCCAGAGACCTCTCTCTCTCTCTCTCTTTTTTTGCCTCCAGGGTTATTGCTGGGGTTCAGTGTCTGCACCATGAATCCACTGCTCCTGGAGGCCATTTCCCCCCCTTTTGTTGCCCTTGTTGTTGTAGTAGCATTGTTGTGGTTATTATTGTTACTGTTGATGTCGTTCGTTGTTGGATAGGACAGAGAGAAATGAAAGAGGAGGGGAAGACAGAGAGGAGGAGAGAAAGACAGACACCTGCAGACCTGCTTCACAGTCTGTGAAGTGACTTCCCTGCAGGTGGGGAGCCGGGGGCTCAAACCAGGATCCTTATGCTGTTCCTTGCGCTTTGTGCTACATGTGCTTATCCCGCTGCGCTACCCTGGACCCCCAAGACCTCTCTTCTTGGCGTCCATGCATCATGGTGCTTCTTACCCAGCCTGGCTTTCTTTGTGTGCCTGTCTCTCTCTCTCTCTCTTTTTTTTCCTCCAGGGTTATTGCTGGGGCTCAGTGCCTGCACCATGAATCCGCCGCTCCTGGAGGCCATTTTTCCCCCCTTTTGTTGCCCTTGTTGTTGTAGTAGCCTTGTTGTGGTTATTATTGTTATTGTTGATGTCGTTCGTTGTTGGAGAGGACAGAGAGAAACGAAAGAGGAGGGGAAGACAGAGAGGAGGAGAGAAAGATAGATACCTGCAGACCTGCTTCACTGCCTGTGAAGCGACTCCCCTGCAGGTGGGGAGCCGGGGGCTCGAACCGGGATCCTTACACAGGTCCCTGCGCTTTGCACCACATGCGCCCAACCCACTGTGCCACCCCCAGACCCTCTGCCTGTCTCTTTTTACAAGGACTCCTGTCTCACTGGATTAAGGCACACTCTAATGACCTATAACTTAACCTTCCCTTTAAAGGTTGTTTTGGGGGGTAGATAGCATAATGGTTATGCAAACAGAGTCTCAAGCCTGAGGCTCCGTCAAGTCCCAGGTTCAATCCCCTGCATCACCATAAGCCAGAGCTGAGCAGTGCTCTGGTAAAAAAAAGTAAATAAATAAAGGTTGTTTTGATCTTTGTTTATTTATTATTGGATAGAGACGGAGAGAAATTGAGAGGAGAAGGGGAGATAGTGAGGGAAAGAGACAGAGAGACACCTGCAGCCCTGCTTCACTATTTGTGAAGTTTTCTCCCTGCAGGTGGCGACCAGAGACTTGAACCTGGGTCCTTGTGCACTGTAAAGTGTGTACTTAACCAGATGCACCATTGCCTGGCCCCCACAGTTCTCTTTCTAAATGCAGGTATATTCTGAGGTATTAGAGATTAAGATTTAAGCATACTTCCCTAGGGAAGGGGCCTAAGCCAGCCAATAATGTGTGCCACACTTGAAAAAAGAAGGGAGAAAAACCTCACCTATTTATTTATTTATTTTTTCCCTTTTGTTGCTCTTGTTTTTTACTGTTGTTGTAGTTTTTATTGTTGTGGTTATTGATGTCGTTGTTGTTAGATAGGACAGAGAGAAATGGAGAGAGGAAGGGAAGACAGAGAGGGGGAGAGAAAGACAGACACCTGCAGACCTGCTTCACCACCTGTGAAGTGACTCCCCTGAAGGTGGGGAGCCGGGGGCTCGAACCGGGATCCTTATGCTTTGCACCACCTGCGCTTAACCTGCAGTTTTACCGCCAGACTCCCAAAACCCACCTTTTGATTCAGACAGGTCTGACTCTTCTAAAAGGTTAAGAGAAACACCCTCCGTTCATCACTGTATTAATTAACATATCTTACTATCCTACTTGGAAATTAAGCTTTCATTTTTTTCACACGCGTCCCCACCAAGAAACTGTGCCTTTTCCCCTAGCCTGTGGGCGGGGGTGGGGGTGTATTCTCTGGAGGCTTCCATTTGCCTGCATCACAGGTCTTCCTGAGCAGGAGACACTCACTCAGTACTGAATACAACTCATGCTGCAAACACCTACAGACAACTTGCTCCTGTGACAGCTTCTGGCTAGCCTCGGGGTGTTGGGGTGATTGTGGTCCCATGACTACAGAAAGGAACCACAAGCATTTTGTGCCCAGGCCTGTGTTTGCAAAGCCCTGTCCAACAGTTGTGTGACAGGGGTGGTGGGGCACAGCTAGTCAGTCAGTCTACTGTCACTGTCCCCTTCTGCTGACACTCCCCCTGGAGTCTGAAAAGGGCAGAGTGGCCGCCAGCTTGGATGAGCCAAGCTGACCAGACAGCCAGAAGGGCAGGGGTCACAGGCAGCTTTGCCTGCTCAGCCAGACCCTCAGTATGGACACTGACACTGAGGAAGGACTACAAAATGCCTCTCTTCACTGGAGTCAGTCTCTCCCTCTCCCTCTTCCTCCCTCTCCCTCTTCCTCCCTCTCCCTCCCTTTCCCTCTCCTTCTCCCTCTTCTTTTCCCTCTCCCTCTCCCTTCCTCCCTCTCCCTTTCCCTCCCTCTCCCTTTCCCTCTCTCTCCCTTTCCCTCCCTCTCCCTCTCTCTCCCTTTCCCTCCCTCTCCCTTTCCCTCCCTCTCCCTCTCTCTCCCTTTCCCTCCCTCTCCCTTCCTCCCTCTCCCTCCCTCTCCCTCTTCCTCCCTCTCCCTCCCTCTTCCTCCCTCTCCCTCCCTCTCCCTTCCTCCCTCTCCCTCCCTCTCCCTCCCTCTCCCTCCCTCTCCCTCCCTCTCCCTTTTCCTCCCTCTCCCTCTTCCTCCCTCTCCCTCCCTCTCCCTCCCTCTCCCTCCCTCTCCCTTTCCCTCCCTCTCCCTTTCCCTCTCTCTCCCTCTACCTCCCTCTCCCTTCCTCCCTCTCCCTCTCCCTTCCTCCCTCTCCCTTCCTCCCTCTCCCTTCCTCCATCTCCCTCTTCCTCCCTGTCCCTCCCTCTTCCTCTCCCTCCCTCTCCCTCTCCTTCTCCCTCTCCCTCCCTCCCCGTCTCCTCCCTCTCCATCTCCTCCCTCTTCTCCCTCTCCCTCCCTCTTTTCCCTCTCCCTCTCCTTTTCCCTCCTTCTTCCTTTCCCTCCCTCTCCCTCTCCCTCTCCCTTTCTCCCTCTCCCTCTTCCTCCCTCTCCCTCCCTCTCCCTCCCTCTCCCTCCCTCTCCCTTCCTCCCTCTTCCTCCCTCTCCCTCCCTCTCCCTCTTCCTCCCTCTCCCTCTACCTCCCTCTCCCTTCCTCCCTCTCCCTCTCCCTTCCTCCCTCTCCCTTCCTCCCTCTCCCTTCCTCCCTCTCCCTCTTCCTCCCTGTCCCTGCCTCTTCCTCTCCCTCCCTCTCCCTCTCCCTCTCCCTCCCTCCCCGTCTCCTCCCTCTCCATCTCCTCCCTCTTCTCCCTCTCCCTCCCTCTCCCTTTCCCTCCCTCTTTTCCCTCTCCCTCTCCCTTTCCCTCCTTCTTCCTTTCCCTCCCTCTCCCTCTCCCTCTCCCTCTCCCTCTCCCTCTCCCTCTCCCTTTCTCCCTCTCCCTCTTCCCCCTCTCAACTTGTTGGAGTTTGCTAAGAAAAAGCAGACCTCCCCCTCCTCCATGAAGCTAGCCTCTTCTGACTGTCTTGATCTCTGTCTCTTTCTCTTTCCTCTACACGTCTATATAGCACATGCGTTCCTCTCCTTCTCTCTGTTTTACTTTCTCTCAATAGATGCTCATCTGTCTGAAACATGACCCCTCTCTCTTGTGATTCTTCTAAGCAGAAGTCAGTTTAGAACCTTCCAGCTGAACTTACTTACAGGGGACTCTTCCCTGTTCCCTCTCACTGGCAACGGATCTCCCTCCTGGGCCTTACTGCACATGTCATTTCCCTCCATGCTTCTACTGCCTGGCATATCAGACCTGTCCTAATTTTTCTTTTTCCCTGGTGTGTGGCATATTATGTCTCTGGAATTCTAGAAGAAGAGAAAGACTTTGCCTCCTTTCTGACTATTCCATATATGAGCACAGGTAAGTTTGGATGTGTCTAGAGTCTCACCTCAATTTAAAAAGTGAACATAAGTTCACTAACACAACAACAATAACCACAACACATGTCACTTGAAGGTGCAGTGAGGAAGGAGGAGACTGGGGTTACACACAGCATGCGGTGAATGTAATGCTTCCAGGATGCCCATTTTGAGACTGGTGCTTCAGGTATATAAATGAAACACCTCATTTTCTGCATGAAAAACGATTTCTTCAAAGGCAAAAAGCCTCCTTATTTAAAGCAAACAGTGAGGAATGTGGCCCAGAGAACTCTCTGAAACACAGAGTGACAGTTTGTGTGACCTCTGGTGACAGGAAAGTGGCTTTGACAAATCACATGTGTCTGTACTTTCCTCGAGGCTGAGAGGGAAAATAGTTCTGAGGCAGAGGCCAACTCCTGGGCAACTGAAGTGTAGAGGTATGACTTTGAAAACTGTGGAAAGTGGTGTAATAAGATGGGAAAATGCAGAAATGGATTGCTTTTTTGCAAAAGCAGTTTATATCAATTGAGTAATAGATGCCTTTCTGGACACTGTGATATGAGGGATCTCTCTCCATGCTAATAACGACGTGTGCATATCTTAGAAATGGCACAGTGATCTTGTAACCTGCACACATGCTCCTATTATCTTTACTTCTCTGTGTACATTTACCTGTGGGAGCCTGGTAATGAATTAATGGATCAGTCTAATTCTTCACACTTGTCAGTGGTCATGAAGACTAGTTTTTGCCACCAGGGTTAACTCTGGGGCTCCGTGAATCCACTACTCCCTGTGGCCATATTTTCATTTTTTTCTCCTCTATTTGATAGGACAGAGAAAAACAGTGAAGGGAAGGGGATACAGAGAGGGAGAGAGACCGAGAGATACCTGAAGTACTCTCTTCACCACTCATGAAGCTTTCCCCTCTGCAGGTGGGGAGCTGGAGCTCGAACCCGGGTCGTTACATATGGTTCTTCTTCTTCTAGCGTTTGCCATTACATACGGTAATATGTATACTTAGTCAGATACTCCACTTTCCAGCTCCCATGAAGACTAGTTGTAACAAGGCATTCGTCAGGGAGTCGGGCGGTAGCACAGCAGGTTAAGTGTGTGTGGCGCAAAACGCAAGGACCGGTTAGGATCCCAGTTCGAGCCCCCGGCTCCCCACCTGCAGCGGAGTCGCTTCATAGGTGGTGAAGCAGGTCTGCAGGTGTCTCTCTGTCTGTCTTCCTCTCTATCGCCCCCTTCTCTCTCAATTTCTCTCTGTCTCTACCCAATAACAAATAAATACATAAAAATAAAAAAATATATAAACAAGAAGACAAGGCATTCATCAAGCAACTCAAACCAACACTGAAACTCGCCATAGGAATGACTGTGACACCATCTCAATGTGTGGGTCGTAGCCCGGCATTTTCTTGGCCTCTTTTTACCACCAAATATTCCCGTGAGTCTGAGTTGTGTGTCTGTCACTCCCTCGCTGTCTCTTCTGCATAGCTTAACCGCATTAGTCTGTAGTCATCTAAAATACATAGTTATCTTACTTGTTTTTAATCTGGACTACTTTGAGACTCACATTTCCCCATCTAGAAGTACATCAGAGTGTACTTTTCACGCTCCTTTGACAGGCATTTTGAGTTGTCTCCCAGCACTGCTGTTGTGAACAGTGCAGCTCTGAGCTTTCTCAGACATGCCCCTTCCTGCTCCTGGGCAAGGCTGGAATGCCTGGCACACGGGCTATGTGAAACTGTCAGTTCAGGAGATAATGACAATGTTTAATATTTTGTAAAACCATCCTGCTCGTGCATATATATGTGGAGATGGTCCCTATGACTCAACATAAATAAGCTTCATCAGTGACACTTGTTAAAACTGAAAAGCTAAAGCCAGTGTGTTCATATTTTCTAGTTTGCATTTTAGCCCAAGCTGAAAGAAAAACGATGTATTTCTTTTTTAAAGGAGCCCAATGTTACATAAGAAATGTCTTAGGTCTTGTCAAATCTACCATCAATGCAACTGATCAACTCAGACAGAACCAGACGAAAGAGTATCACTGCAGTAGAAAGTACACTTTCCATGAAATGAGTTTTATCTGGTATGCCTGGGAGTTTAACACTTAAATAGTACAAATACAGAATGAAGCATCCTATGAAAGACCTTTATGTCAGATGTATACCAGACGCCTCCCAGGCACACTCTTATTTTCTTCTTATCTGCAACCAGGAGAGTCGTTCTTTTCTCCTTTCTTTCTCTCTCTCTCTTCCTTCCTCCCTTTCTTTCTTCCTTTCTTCTTCTCTTTCTTTCTTTTCTTCTTCTTTCTTTCTTTCTTTCCTTCTTTCTCTCTTTCTTGTAATTATTTATTTATTGGATAGAGACAGCCAGAAATTGAGAGGGAAGGGAGTAATAGATAGGGAGAGACAGAGAGACACCTGCAGTACTGCTTCCCCACTCAGGAAGCTTCTCCCTGCAGGTGGGGACTGTAACGTGTGCTCAACCAGGTACACCACCATCTGGCCCCAGGAGAGTCTTTCTTAGTGAAAAAAAACTCCCCTGTGTACTTTCTCTTTTATATTTTTTAAATATTACATTTATTTATTAGACAGAGACAGAGAGAAATTGAGAGAGGAGGGGGAGACAGAGAGGGAGAGGGGCAGAGAGATACCTGTAGACCTGCTTCACTGCTCTTGAAGCTTTCCCCCTATAGGTGGGAAGCAGGGGCTTGAACCAGGGTCCTTGGGCATGATGATGTGTGCGCTCAATCAGGTGCGATGCCCTCCCCCTCTCCCTCCCCCTGTATACTTTCTCTTTAACCCACCAAGGTACAGATGCTGCCGGGAAGGCCAACAGTGGCATAATTAGCAGCTTGCCGATAGTCATCAGCAAACACTATTATCTGAGATATATATATATATATATATGTATATATATATATATATATATATGTACATATATATACTGTCCTTTCACAGCCGCTGCCATCCTTTGAACCACTATTCAGTATCTTGATTAAACAATCAGGCTTCTTGTTTAGAAAATGCTTGCCATATCTATGGAACAAAATACATCCCTATGCATAAAAACAAACAAACAAACAACTCCATCTTTCTTTTAGGCTGGAACATCACACCGGTGCTGAAACAAAGTAGCTACTCTGAGATGTCATTCCCTGTAAAGCTATGAAGACAACGTGTTCTGTCCTGAAGTGTGTGTGTGTGGGAGGAGGGGGGATAAGGCTGGAAAAGAATTTACCTTCACGTAGAGCTGCTGGAATTCCTCGAGATTCAGCCTCCCGCTTGGACAGTCCTTGAGGAAGCCTTTGTACCACTGCTTGAGCTCGTGCTCGTTAAACTCCGTGCTCTTCACCAAGTCCTCCATCACTTCGGGGGCCAGTTTGCTATTCTGTTTCCCCATTCTGCCTAAAGACAGACAAATGAATGCAATCAGTGCCTTGGCTTGGATCACTTCAAACTTGATTAGGAGCCAGCGATAGTTCTGAGCAGTCCCTTGGTGGAAACTTCCTCCTAGACTTCTGATAAAGTCTCTCTTCTTTTAGAAAAAGAGGTAAGTTAAAAAAAAAAAAAGGGCTTTCTGTTCGGCTGGAAAGGCTGCATAGCTTATCCTCCTCCAACATGTGCCAGTTTTCACATGACATTGGCTTCCAAATGGAAAGACAATTGTCCTTTTCTTATGCTATTCATATAAGTAGATGGGATATATAGACATATACACACATACATATACACACACACATTCTCTTTCTGGAAACCGCAATTCATTAGCATTTGTTACTCAGATACATGATTCAGCATTCAGTTTTTAGGAATATTAAGTGAGATGATTAACAAGAACAATTAATAAGACCGCTCTGTAGCTAAATGATTAAAAAGCTAAATAAATGACTTGGAGCAACTCAGGAAGATATATCTATCGGAAGAGAGATCCACATAAGAGCACAAGACTGAGCACTGAGAGCTGAGTAGTGTTCTGGACTCAACCCCCATTAAAAAATTACACACACACACACACACACACACACACCCCATCAGGGTTCCATATGCTTGTATGTTTTTTTTAATTAAAAAAATATATATTTATTTATTCCCTTTTTGTTGCCCTTGTTATATTGTTGTCTGTCTTTGCTGTTGGATAGGACAGAGAGAAATGGAGAAAGGAGGGGAATACAGAGAGGGGGAGAGAAAGATAGACACCTGCAGACCTGCTTCACTGCGTGTGGAGAGCCAGGGGGCTCGAACCGAGATCCCTACATTGTCCTTGTGCTTTACACCACGTGCGCTTAACCCGCTGAGCTACCGCCCAACTCCCCATATGTTTGTATGTTTACACTGTTCTCAGCGGCTATTTTTTAATACAACGAGAGACAGAGTGATAGAAGAAGAAAGAGAAGGAGAGAAAGTCAGAAAGGCAAGGCATCTGCAGTACTACTCGACCACTCATGAAATCCCCCCCAACACACACACATACAAACTTCAAGTGAGAAGACCAGGGACTTGAACCTGGGTTCTCAGGCATAGTAACATGTTAGCATTACCATTTTATCTGGGCCCCTCAAAATATTTTTCTAAAAGTAACTTGGAAAAATAGAAAGTATGATAGTGGGGCATTTCAGTTGGCCTAGTTCTGAAGCTGCAACTGAAAACAGAACTTTGCAAGGCTAAAGAGATAGCATCCTGTTTATGCAAAACAACTCTCATGCGTGAGGCTCTAAGATTCCAAATTCAATTTCCAGCACCACCATAAGCCAGAGCTGAGCAGTGCTCTGGTGAAGTAAATAAATAAAAAATTCCAATGGAAGTAGTCAATTTATATATATGTATTTATTTATTCCCTCCTGTTGCCCATGTTGTCTTACTGTTGTAGTTATTATTGATGTCATTGTTCTAGGACAGAGAGAAATGGTGAGAGGAAGGGAAGACAGACAGAGAGAGAGAAAGACAGACACCTGCAGACCTGCTTCACCGCTTGTGAATCGACTCCCCTGCAGGTGGGGAGCCGGGGCTCGAACCGGGATCCTTACGCAGGTCCTTGTGCTTTGCGCCACGTGCGCTTCACCCGCTGCGCTACTGCCCAGCTCCAGGAGGTAGCTAATTTTTATCAGTCATATTAATTCTCTACATCTCCTCTTGTCACCAGATACTTCCTGAATTGCCTTCAAAGTTCACAAACACTTGGTGCTCTTTGGAGAGACTGTCTGGTGAACGTTACTTGAGGTAATTCCATTCTGTCATCACGATTGCTGGTAAGTGAAATAGTAGAGCAGGAAATCACATTACAGATACCCATCATGTGCAAGGCTGCATAACCAACGTCACAGTCCAGTGTAAATGGACTGAGCATAGCTCTGGAGTTTTCCCTAATTTACATTCCTAAATCAGAAACTTTGTGTGTTTACTCAGGATAGTATCAAGTAACAGCATTATCTCTCTTAACACTGCATAAGCAGTAGAGAAATCACTTTCAAATTTACTGTGGTGATGAATTAAGGAATAACTAGATAAGAATTGATAAAATACACCAAAATCAAATATCAAGATAATTATGGATTTAAAAAAAAATTCCGTTTAATGTTTAATTTTTTAGAAAAGGGCATTACAACATTTATTTTGAAAGACTTTATCTAATGAGAGAGATAAAGAAAGATACAAAGAGATCAGGGCACTGCAGAGAGTATTGGGACTGAACTTGGGACCTCAGAGCCTCGGGCATAAAACTCTCTTTGCATAGCCATTACGCTGTCTCTCCAGCCCTTAAAACATTTGAAATGTCTAGTTGGACTTTGAGATATAAAGATCGTCAGAATAAATTTACAAACCACAGGATAATAAGTCACAAGGCCTTGAGATTCCTGCTAGAAGAGACGGGGGTAAATATTGAAGAACTCACCCAAATGGACCCAGTCCTTCAAAGTGCTGGGGTTTCCAGAAAAGTTGTGACACATTTTTGCATAGAAAAACGTAGGGGGGCCAGGTGATAGCACACCTGGTTAAGTGCACACATGTTCCAGTGTGCAAGGACCTGAGTTCAAGCCCCTGGTCCCCACCTGCAGGGGGAAAGCTTCAGGAGTGGTGAAGCAGGTCTGCAAGTGTCTGTCTGTCTCTCTCCTTATCTCCCCCTCTCAACTTCTGTCTCTACCCAATAATAAATAAATACAATTTTTTTAAAAAAGAAAAACATAGAAACATGTCATGACTTTTCTAACTACCCTAATCTCTGAGACAATTTCTCTCCCATGCTAGAGGCAGGTCTATTCTTGTAGAAGCCCAGAAGGGATAATATCATCACATATATATTTTTTTACGCCCCTCAACTTTCTTCCAGGACCTATTCCACACCCATTGTCGGTAACCTGCCTTAACACTGAATACTTCTTTCATTGTAATGAAGCCAACCCATTCTTTCCCAGCGAATGCTTCCTCCTTGGCACCCTCTCAACTGCACACACCGTGAGCAGAAAACCACTGGCATGACTGTTTGCTTCCCCAGCTCTTCTGTTGGAGAAAAACACCTTATGCTTAGCAAATGTGCCCTCCTCCATCATGGAAATCCTCTACTTATCTTGACTCTTAATGTTACGTTCCAAGTCTCTTATTAGTTCTGAGTCTCTTAATTACAAGTTACTGTGGGATTCCACAGCTGGATATTGGAGATCAAGTGGATATTCAGGGGCCAGGTTTAATTAGTTGGACAGAAAACTGTCATTCATGGTTCTCCTGGTAATCAAAAGATGTATTACCAAATTTTTTTTGCACTTTCTTCCTTTCAGTACAGAACGGCGATTTTTCATTATTGAACTACAATAATAGCTACTGAGGTCTGAGGATGACTGTGATGTGGACTGAGCACTTCCCAAACTTGAACTTGAAGTCTCCAACAATTCAACAGGGAAGACCGGGGCAGCTCTCTTGTAGGAGAGCTTACGACTGCTGTGGTAGTGTTAGAATGGAGAACTGGGATCTTCAGGAAGCCAGTACACAGTCACAGACGAATGGATAGAAGCAATCTCAGGAGCAGAAATGGGAGGAACCAAAGCAGGAAGGCCTGGAGGCAGTGCTTCTCCACACTGACAGAAGGGATGGGCAAAGGACTAGTACATTTGCCACAGTGGTCCGGGAGGCATCTGCCAGGCCCTTGTTAGAAAAAGACTGTCAGATTTACCAAAACCCTGAGCTCACAAATAAGTTGGCACTGATGATGGGAAAATGCTGTGAGAATGTCAGCAGTGTGTCTGTTGGCTTCTCTCTTAGGCCAGCACGCTTGGCTTCTTCATGGATCATTCATGAGACTCTTGGTGGTGGGTCACAGCTAGCACTGTCACTCAGGTGTGCCTGGTAATGGGTGAATCATGAAGAAATTCAGGCTCTGCGTGGCTCAGAATTGGCACAGCCAGTGCCCTCTTTGAGTCCGACCTGGGTTAACCATCAGTCTTAACACTGGGCCTTCTGACTCCAAGTCACTGTCAGCACAGCAGGAATGCCTACATGAGTCTCTGAAACACAAAGCCTACCAGTGCTGATCCTCTCCCAAAGCCCTCAGTGGTTGGTCCTCTACTGGATGGATACAGGATGCTGCCCCTCTCCCCAGCAGGACACAGGTCCTCCCCACTCATACACTTATTTTCTGCCAATCTGTCTTTTTCACTTCTTACGTCAGCAACAATCAACAGTTAGAGGTTTCGGGCTTGCATGCCTCCACACTTCCATGCTTTGGTCAGGATGCTCTCAGTTCTTAGAACAACATCCCTTCTGCTCAACAGACTTTTTTCCATGACCTCAGTCACACCCCACCAAACACTGTGGAACCAGAGGTTTCCTAAGGCCAAGTTAGGCATCCTTTCTCCTAGACATCTCTCTTTCTTGGAAAAAAAAAGCTTTCATGATCCTGATTTATTTTTCTACTAGATTATTAGTTTCTTGAATGAGAGAACTGCCTTATTTTTCTTATTTATCTTTGCATCCTTGGTCCCTCATACTATGTGCTCAGCAAATAGATCTTGAGGGAAAGAAGGAATGAGGGAGAAGGAGACACTCAAGGACCTTCTTTATCTTCATCAAATTCTGTTATTTGCTCATTTCTTATTGAGAAACGCAGTCTTATGGCAACCCATAAATCAATCATAGTGTTTATTGTAAAGTATATGCAGAAGATGGCGGGTGTGGTATCTCATTTAATTGTATGGAGAGAAAAGGCCTTTTTTTTTTTTTTTTTTAGCTGTCCTCCTAGAGACTGCTTGCCTGCTTTCATCACTCCAGTTTGAATACTTTGAAGGCAGAACACATGTATTTTTTTCCTTGGTATCTGCAATTCTTGGCATAAAGGTGGTGCTTAGTAGTGTTTGACAAATGAATGAAAGCAGTGATGGGTGAATGCTTTTGAGTTATACTCCTTTTGTCCTGGGGCTGCAGTGAAATGGGCCAAGAAGTATCTTTCAATATCAGCCCAGAATGACAGAAAGGGTAACAACAACTGCAGTTTACCATGTTTCCAATAAACAAGGTTCCATGACATAGTAGGAGGGGGATTCATCCCAGCTCTATTTCTGGCTCACCTCGAATACTTGAGCAAGCTCTTTCATTCCCTGTTTGGTCTCCCATTTGGACAAATGAGTGAGTTGGACCAGATGACCCTTAAGGTTATTCCAACCCCACCATTCACCGACTTGCACAACATGTTTTGATGATGTGAAAATATGAGTCACCGTCTTCGGGTTGGCTTGTCTCAAAGAGTCAGCACATGTTGGCCCTGTGGAGTCTTAACTCAAGAACCCGTCAGTACTTGAGCATTTCTTATCCAAGAAGGGAGGGGACAGACACTAGAATAGAACATTTTTGAGCTAGAGTTCCATGGAGCCCAGGCTCAAATCAAACAATTTTTCACTTAGAAAAAAGTTTTATTTATTTATTATTGGATACAGACAGAGAGAAATTGAGAGGAAAGGAAGAGAGGCAGAGAGACACCTGCAATACTGCTTCACCACTCTAGAAGCCTTCCCCCTGCAGGTGGGGACCAGGGGCTTGAACTTGTGTTTTTGCACAATGTAATGTAAGCGCTTAACCAGGTGTGTCACTTGGCCTCCTGATTTTTCACTGTTTAAACTGTCAATAAAAATAATACAAATGCTGGACACAAACCAGTTGTGGCTGGATGAAAGAATTAAATTTTTATTCTTTTTTTTAATTAACGGTTTAACAGTGATTTACAAGATTAGAAGGTAGTTCTTTTTTTTTTTTTTTTCCCTCCAGGGTTATTGCCTGCACCATGAATCCACCACTCCTGGAGGCCATTTATCCCCCTTTTTGTTGCCCTTGTTGTTGTTTGTTGTTGGACAGGACAGAGAGAAATGGAGAGAGGAGGGGAAGACAGAGAGGGGGAGAGAAAGATAGACACCTGCAGACCTGCTCCACCGCCTGTGAAGCGACTCCCTTGCAGGTGGGAAGCTGGGGGCTCGAACCGGGATCTTTATGCCGGTCCTTGCCACTTTGCGCCACATGCGCTTAACCCACTGCACCAACGCCCGACCCCCTAGAAGGTAGTTCTACACCTGTCCCACAACCAAAGCCCTGTGTATTAAACCTCCTCTAGCAGTAGATCACCACAGTTTCCCAATATCAGACACACACACACACACACACACACACACACACACACACACACACACATTAATTTTTTCCCGAGTGTGTATGTGTTTCAATAAGGATCCGAGAATTCTACCATAAATGAGCCCAATGGTTGAGGAAAGTCCCCTACAGAAGTTTGAGTGTTATCCAGAAAAGGATATTCATTATAATGTGTTGTATGCTTTACATTGGGTTGTTCTAGATCTCCCCTGCCAAGAGAATTGGATCAGTCCTGCTAATTTCGCGGGCCCGCTTGGCCCCGCCCCAAGGAACCCCGCCAGAGTTGGAGAGTTCCAGAGTTGGAGAGGGACAGAGTAAGAGAGAGTGCTTGCGCCACCGCAAAGAGACAGCAGAGTTCTGTTTGGTGATTAGTTTGTTTTAGTTTATGAATCGTTGTTCCTGAATAAAGAAATACAGCTTCCCTGCCCAGCCGTATGTCTCTGGTCGTCTCTGTTACCCGCCCGTGAAGCTAGCCCGGCCAGCAAGAGCCTCCGAAATTTTAACAACAATAATGTACAAAGGCCTTTTGTAATTTACTCAAATACCAGTGCTATAAAGAGATGTGTCTCTCCCTCTTACTGACGAAGTGTTTGCAGCTCAGAGTCATGAAGGGATTCACTCAGCTCATCCAGTTAGTAAGAACCCAGGACAGAGTCAAGGAATGCTAATCTCTTCAGTTCCACTGGTCTCCTCCGAAGGCCCTCTTTTTTCATCTGAATTCTGCACATACCTCCTAACTGTATTTTCCTCTCTTGAGTCTTGTCCACCTCTCTCCCACTTCCTCTCTTGACTACAGCAGAAGAAGCAGAGCACAACAGAGGTCATGAGGAGAGAGCTGGGAGAGTTCCTGGATGAGGAGGACTCAGCAAGCACCCAGGAGCATCTGCTCTCTACAAACTTTGGTCTTGAAGAGGATTCAGATAGAACACATTTACGTGTTTGTGTTGCCCTGAGACTGTCCCTTCTTCATCCTGACTTCTAAGTCTAGCTTCCCAGCACAGAAAGCACACACCCTTAAGGGTCATGCATGCAGTACACTGCACAGAAGGGCACACCCAGAGTCTCCCAGATAATATGGCCACTAGCCTGGCTGAATAGAAGAGGCTGAGGGCAGGGGGCATGGAGATGGGGCTGTCCAGCTGTTGTGAAGTTGCACTGCAAAGCCAACAAGTCAGTGGGATCCCAGTTGTGGGTCAGGCCTCAGAACAGAGGAAGGAAGGGTGTTAGGGGCCCAAGTTGAGACCTGTGGAGTCCATGACAGTGCCAGTGATAGGAGTCTGAACAAGGCACGGAGTTGATTTTAATGTCCGGTTACCCTGGTCAGCCTTGAGCACATCAGGTCTCTGGACTCTGGGCTTGCCACCTGAACACAGACACAACTGGAAGAGCCTGGCCTTGATCACACTTCAGATTCCCACCTGGATTGTTGCTTTCCCTTTCTCCACCATCTGCATAAAATGTACACCTTCTCTAAGGCTTGGTTCTAATGTTGTCTTCTCCGTGATGCTACCCTAGGAATTTATTACTCTCCTCTCTCTTTAATAATTATTTTATGGGAGTCGGGCTGTAGCACAGCGGGTTAAGCGCAGGTGGCGCAAAGCACAAGGACCGGCATAAGGATCCCGGTTCGAACCCTGGCTCCCCACCTGCAGGGGAGTCGCTTCACACGCCGTGAAGCAGGTCTGCAGGTGTCTATCTTTCTCTCCTCCTCTCTGTCTTCCCCTCCTCTCTCCATTTCTCTCTGTCCTATCCAACAACAACAACAACAACAACAACAATAACTACAACAATAAAGCAACAAGGGCAACAAAAGGGAATAAATAAATAAAATAAAATATTTAAAAAACAATTATTTTATTAATTTATTTATAGTTATTTGTTTATTTTATTTATTTATTTATTATTGGATAGAGACCAAGAGTAATTGAGTGGGGGAGGAAGAGAGAAAGAGGGAGAGAGACAGAAAGACACAGCAGCCCTACTTCACCACACGTGAAGCTTTCCCCCTGCAGGTGGGGACTCTTTTCTTTGTCCTTAATAACATGGCTTTGTGTCAACACAGGGGTGGGCCTGATTAATAGAAGGAAGCAGAAACCTCTCTGGACAACTCAGACTGATAAGATCTTCTATGGGCGGAGACTGGGAAGACAGTATAGTGGTTCTGCAAAAGATTTTCATGCCTGAGGCTCTGAGGTCTCAGGCCCAGTCCCCAGCACTACCATCAACAAAAGATGAGCACTGTTCTGTTTTCTCTATCTTTCTCTAATTAAAATAAATCTATATATCCTCTAGGGATGGTGTGCGATATCTGTTTTTTAAAATTTATTTATTGGGGAATTAATGTTTTACATCGGCAGTAAATACAATCGTTTGTACATGCATAACATTTCCCAGTTTTCCTAATGATATAACCCCCACTAGGTTCTCTGTCATCCTTTTTGGACCTGTATTTCCCCCCCCTACCCATCCCAGAGTCTTTTACTTTGGTGCAATACACCAATTCCAGTTCAGGTTCTACTTGTATTTTCTTTCGGATCTTGTTTTTCAACTTCTGCCTGAGAGTAAGATCATCCCATATTCATCCTTCTGTTTCTGACCTATTTCACTTAACATGAATTTTTCAAAGTCTATCTAAGATTGGCTGCAAATGGTGAAGTCACCATTTTTTATAGCTGAGTAGTATTCCATTGTGTATATAGACCACAAACTGTTCAGTCACTCAATCTGTTGTTGGGGTGTGTGACATCTTGTAGAGTGCACAAGCTACCATGTTCAAGGACCCACATTCAAGTCCCTGGTCCCCAACTGCAGGGGGGAAGCTTCATCAGCACTGAAGCAGTGCTGCACCCTCTCTCTCTCTCTCTCTCTCCCTCTCCTCCCCTCTCTCCTCTCTTCCTCCCTCCTACCTTCTTAATTTTTCCTTGTCTCTATCAAAAATAAAATAAATGTATTTCTGAAGAGCTCCTCTATGGGGAAGACTGTTGGTGTGCTTCTAGTTCTGCTTCTGGGATCTAGTTCTGCTTCTGTTACAATGTTTGACATTGTGGTCTATTGACATGGTCTTTTCTGTTACATTGGTTTGGTTTCACTCTCTCCTGCCGGGAGATTTGGTTTAGCCCTTGCTAGTTTTCACGCTACTCCCTTCTTCCCGCCCCCTATCCTACGTACTTCCTGAGTCCTGCCGCTGCCACCGGGGGAGAAAGATGCAGGAGAGATCTGTGTGGTGATTAGTTTAGGTTAAGTTTTTTAAATCGTTGCTCGTGAATAAAGAAATACAGCTTCTCTGCCCAGCCGTGTGTCCTCGAGTCTCTGTCTACCGCCGTGAAGCTAGCCTGGCCTACTGGCGCCCCGAACTCAGACGACAGAAGACTGTGCTGGGCAGTTACTGTATATGGAGAAGTTGATTCCCATCTTGAAAGGCTCAGAAATGGACTCAAAGTTCACTCACAACTTTTAGACTATGGAAGTAGATCAGATGAAAAATCCTGGCAGAGTCCTAGGCACAGGGAAACAGGGGATGGAGAGAATTCCCACCAGACCAGGCAGTTTATCTATGATTTGTCTGCAGGTGAAAACTTCTTTTGCTTTTTGCCACTAGGATTATCTCTGAGGCTTAGTGCCTCATGACAAACCCCACTACTCTTGGTGACCAGCCCCCCCCCCCCCAGCCCACTCGCCCCCACTGTAATTGCTAGGACAGAAAGAAATTAAAAAGGGAGGAGGAAATATAGAGGGAGACAGAAAGAAAGACACCTGCAGTGCAGCACTGCTCAGCACTCCTTTGACAAACAGTAACTGCTACTACTTTTCATAACCGGAAGCAGCAAAATGGATTTCCGGAAGATGGAGCAAGGCGGGGTGATGTCTCCAGTAGACATCTAACATCTAGGCAGCATTACCCTCAGGCTTGGTACACAGAAACAGAAGAGACCTGGCTCTGTACACTGTGGCTCTGCTTCCTCTTCTTCCTTTCAGTGAAGATGCTTCATGTCCAGCCTGACAGAAGAAAAGTCATCTTAGGACCCACAGCCCTGACAAAACACCAACCGTTGAGTGAAGTTTGCATCCAACAATGTATCGCTCACCCACTGAACAGAAGTGAGAGCTGATTAATAGTGAGTAACCTTTCATGGGGAGTGTTTCCAGCTGCCACCCACTATATGGCATCTTATTTTTACTTCCCTGTGCATCTTGTCTCTGACCACCCTCTATGTTTCTGCGGCTCCATGTCTATGAAAAGAAACCGGCTGTTTCTGCCAGTGTCAGAACCTCAGTTGTTTCTGTGAGGTACCAGAGGAAATGCTTTCATTAGTAATAACAGCCTTCTGGCCAACAGATTGTGTGCTGGGCTGTGCTGCCAAGTCCCTGTGGGGAAGGACCATCGCCCTTATCTCAGGGCAGCAGGAGGTGGAGGGAGAAGAGCAGATCAGGGTAGTGCTACGGGCAGCCCTCAGCACCAGTGAGAGGTGCAAGTGACAAGGCCAAGGGTCTACGTTCTGTGGCAGAATCTCTCAGGTTTTCCTGTATGTACGTGTGTGTGTGTGTGTGTGTGTGTGTGTGTGTGTGATTTGATAGGACAGAGAGAAAATGAGAAGGAAAGAGTGAGATAGAGAGTGAGAGGGAGAGAGAAAGAAAGACATCTACAACACTGCTTCACCACTTATAAAACTTCCTGCCTGCTGGTGGGGGACTGAGGTCTTGAACCTGGCCAGCTTGCACATGAAAATGTGTACTCTCAATCGGGTGCACCACTACCTGGTCCTGACTCTCCACTCTTCATTCTTTGATTTTTCTCTCTCTGCGAATCATTTGAACTCACCATGTTTTGAAACTATATCTCTACACTAACTGTAAAACAGTAGAATTGAATATGTGGGGGATGGGACTTCAATAAAGAGAATTTTGGCATTCCAATATAAAGCTGGGTTTATAGAAGGAAACCATTCTAGGGGGCTGGGTGGTAGCACAGCAGGTTAAGCACACATGATGCAAAGTGCAAGGACTGGAGTAAGGATCCCAGTTTGAGCCCCCGGCTCCCCATCTGCAGGGGGGGGGGTTGCTTCACAGGGGGTGAAGCAGGTCTGCAGGTGTCTATCTTTTTCTCCCCCTCTCTGTCTTCTCCTCCCCTCTTGATTTCTCTCCATCTTATCCAACAACAACAATAATAACAATGATTACAATAACAACAACAATAACAAGGGCAACAAAATAGAAAAAATGGTCTCCAGGAGCAATGGACTCGTAGTGCAGGCACTAAGACTCAGCGATAACCCTGGAGGCAAAGATGAAGAAGAAGAAGGAGAAGGAGAATGAGGAGGAGGGGGGGGGAGGAGGAAACCACTGTAGTTTAAGGAAGCAAAAATACAAATTCATATCCTGATTCAACAAAATTCTATTCAAGATTATCCTGCCTTACAAAGATAGATCTAGTTCTGAAACCTTCCTCTAAGTAAGCCCTTCTTGAACGCTAGGGAATATATCCGTCTGGACTGGGGAGGCTGTTCAGAGGCAGATCACCTGCATTTGGTTGCTGGGATCACATCAGAACATCAAAGATGGTGGCCAGGTGAAAGCTCACCTGGTAGAGAGCACACATCATCAAGCTCGAGGTTCCGAGTTCAAGTCCCAGTTCTCACCTGCTGCAGGAAACTTCAAGAGTGGTGGAGAGGTGCCATAGCTACCCTTCTCAGTTTCTTTCTCTGTCTTCCCCTCTTTACCTCTCTCTGTTTCTCCTTCTCTATCCAAACAGTGGCCACCAGGAACAGGAACAGTGGAGTCATACAGGTACCAAGCCCCAGTGATAACTATGGTGGCATTAAAAAAAAAAAAAGGAAAAAACCATCAAAAAGACAAAACAAGTAATATATCATAAATCAATGACAGGAAAGTGCTTCATGCTCTGTTCTGTCTCATCACACACACTCACACACACACACACACACACACAGCCTGATAGATATTTCTGCCTTTGTGTCCAGTAGTTATATCAAACCTGACACCATCCTGTGCTCCTGAGCACGCCCCCCCCCACCACCCCCCCAGGCCCCCGTCTGCCTCTCATTTCATTCAGAGCTCAGTTAGCTGGGAATCACCCCTCCCCTCCCCATTCCTATATCTTATCAGACGTCAAGTTAAGTGTTTCCTAACACTTTCTCCACTGCATCTACTTCTCTCTGTTGCTGCCACTTTAGTCCAGGCCCTTGTTATCTCTCACCTAGTCACAGACATCTCTTAACTTCTCCATCTACAGTCTCCCTTTCTGGAGAACTGTTGGTCTGCTTCTAATTCTGCTTCTAAGACCCCTTCTGTTTTGATCATCACGTTAGGTTCACTTGCATTGCTTAATGCTGTGGTCTATTTACATAATCACTGCTTTACCTGAGACCTGCCCTACCTACAGGGCATTGGTTTAATCCCCACTGGGTAGATGCAAGCTTGATACTTCCAAGCGAGCCCTTTTTCCTTCTCCCCACTCCCTATCCTACGTACTTCCTCTTCCGACCTGACACTTCCGCCTCAGGAGATATAAAGGACAGGATTTTCTAATGAAGAGAGATTAGATTGATTGCACTGCATCCCCGCTCATCAATAAAGACTGAAGTGTGTTCCCAGCTCAGCCATGAGTCCCTGGTCGTCTGTCTCCCGCCCACGAAGCTAGCCCGGCATAGAACCACCTGCCATGCTATAGCCAAAATGGCCTTCTAAAATAGAAAACCCAATCACGTCACTGCTTCTTCACCTATCTCTTCAGAGACTTTCCATTCACCTTACTCTGAGTGCAGCTCTCACTCAGCCTGGCTGTCAAGACCCAGTTGCCTGGACAGTCCTAGCCTCCCACTCACAACCTCTCTTCCTCGGCACCCCCTGCCTCTGCCATCATTTCCCAATACCGTAGCCATCTGCATTCCCACAGGCTCCATTTGAATCTCCAGTGAATTCCAATTCATGTTTCCACACATAGAGGCGGCCCTTGGTCTGCAGTGACTCCACTCTTTGTCTTCCTCTCTAGCTCACCACTGTGGCTGTGCACACCATTGTCCGGTACACGATGCCATCTGCATACCAGCTGTCATAGGTACGTCTGCCATCTCACTAGACCCAACAGAGTGTTCTCAAGGGCAAACAGATAAGCTACTTCACCTCAGCAACTGCTTCAGAGCTACCACTGCTGGGGTGCTCAGAAAGTGTCGCCAAATCAATTACCAAGTGATCCCAGCCACCAAGGAGTTAAGGCTCATCAGAGGAGGGATAAGAGAGAACCTAGGAAGCAGAGCTCAGAGATGAAGTGCCTTCAGGGAAAACCGGCAAAGTGTTAAGGGAGGGTGACACAGAGGAGGGGAGGGGAGGGGAGGAGAGTGGAGTGGAGGGGAAAGATAAGGAGAAGATTTGGAACAGCCGCAAAACTTTCCTAGGGGCTGGAAAACTGGGTCAAAATAGTTACCAGTTAGTCCTTCAAATTTATCTCAAGGAAATAATCACATTAATCTGTACAGACATTTATACAGTCACTTCAACATCATATCAGACAGTGTCCACAGGTAATTACAACAACAACAAAATGCCCTTTACTCACAAAACAATCAAGTTTCAGGAATCCCAGTGTTTGCAATGAAAACTATGCCCTTAGAGGCTCGGTGGTAGCGCAGTGGGTTAAGCACACATGATGCAAAGAGCAAGGACCAGTGAAAGGATCCCGGTTCCAGCCCACAGTTCCCCACCAGCAGGGGGGTCGCTTCACAAGCGGTGAAGCAGGTCTGCAGGTGTCTATCTTTCTCTCCCCCTCTCTATCTCCCCTCCTCTCTCCATTTCTCTCTGTCCTATCCAACATCAGTGGCAACAATAACAAGGGTAACAAAATGGGAAAAAATGGCCTTCAGAGGCAGTGGATTCGTAGTGCAGGCATCAAGCTCCAGTAATACCGAGTCCCAGCAGTAACCCTGGAAGAAAAAAAAAAAGCCAACTACGCCCTTTAAAGGTTGTTAATTCATAGCAGTATTTCAGGGTTTCCTTGTAGTTCTGACATCCATCATGTTCTAGGTGAGGTAATGAATATGAATAAAAAGCTTGGGAGAACCTCAAATCTATTACCTTTTCTCCAAATTCAGCACACTGAAGAAGCCATGATAGGGAGGGAGGGAGAACAAGACAGACAGAGAAAAAGAGAGAGAGAGAGAGAGAGTTGAGGGGGTAGATCCCTGGGACTCAGTTCTTGATCCTTCATAAAAACTTTCTGAGCTTCAGTTCTACCTTCTGTGAGACTGGTGATTCATAGAGAGTTAACATTTGTATGTTATCACAGTGTTTAGATGACATATAAACTAGGAAAGACTTTTTGAAATGCTAATGCTATCTAGTATTCATTATTATGACTGATATTCAAATCTAAACACAGCAGGAGATAGTCCTATGAATCATTCATCACCCGAGTTGCCCAAGACCAAGTCTACAGTTATCCAGTGAAGTTGAGAAAGAACCAACAGGAAAGATCCAAAATGGCTCTTTGGAAATACTAGCATCTTTGATCAACCCTCTCAGCCCCTTTCTGGTTCTTGTTGGTTTGTTTGGTTTTCTGTTTTTACAGGAGCACTGCTTAGCTCTGGCTTATGGTAATATGCAGGATTCAACCCGGGACTTCAGAGTCTTAGGCATGAGTCTATTTGCATAACCACTATGCATAACCTACCTTCCTTTCCCAAGAAATAGATGGTTTGGTTGAAGGCAAAGTTCAGCATTCTGAAACCTCAGTGTGGAACTAACTGTTGGTCACAAAACTAGCTGATATTTTCTGGAAATGTTCCTAGGGCTTTCTCAAAGACCCCTGCGGGTTTTCTGTGTTTTGACAGGTCCAAGGACCCACGCCTTTCCCTAAGGCATGCCAGTCAGCTTCTGTCCCCACACTAACAAATTACCAGTTTCACCAGGTGATCTTAGCCAAAGTCCAGCTTCTCTGAGTTTCAGTTTTCTCATCACTAAAAGTTCTATGGATATTTCTGCCACACTCAGTCCACCAGATCTCTATACGGAACCAATGACAAAGGCAGTTTGCATCTTGTAAAGTTGTTTCTGGCTCTTTATTGGATGCACTTTCAGGACATACCTGGAGAGCAAACATGACTCACATAAAATGGAAGAAGAGGACTGCAAAACAGGGACGAGTAGAGAGGAAACTGCAAATCCCAGGCATGACAGAACAAAGACACCTGTCGATAAGTAGCCAACCCTGAGCTTGTGGAGAAAAATGGAGGAAGAGCAATCAGCCAAGTGCTCCTTCCTGCAGTGTTGGTTGGAAGGTGGATGAAAAAAGGCGGATTTTCCAAAGGTTGCAGGGGGAGTGCTGACCTCTCTGGCAGCCAGGGAGGAGGCTCCTGTCTTTGATGTGCTGCCAGTTCTGAATTATGCTCACCCTGTCCTTGCCTGGCTTTGTGAAGTCTCCAGTATGCCTGGAACAAAGCACTTTATTGTGAAAAATATATCTTGGCTGAAAGGGACAATGCCAAGGCTGGGAGGGCTAAAATTAGACCTCCGGTTCTATTTCACTTGGCAGTTGTGTGCACAGGCTGCTAACGTGGCGTCTTCCATCCTCCTCCCTCCAGGCCTAGGGCCTTGTGAGAACACAGGTAACATGTGCTGAAGGAGAGGAAATGTCACTTCCCCTGGCGCCCTACGGGGATGACAACTGCTCCTGCCCCCACCTCCCCCACCCTGCCATTCCTACTCAGAGCAGAGTGTTGAATCATACTTAGTTTGTAGGGCTATGTTGGGAGCTAGGCAGTAGCGCGGTGGATTAAGCACAGGTGGCACCAAGCGCAGGGACCAGTGTAAGGATCCTGGTTCAGGCCCCCAGCTCTCCACCTGCAGGGGAGTCGCTTCACAGGCAGGTGTCTGTCTTTCTCTCTCCCTCTCTGTCTTCCCTTCCTCTCTCCATTTCTCTCTATCCTATCCAACAACGACATAATAACAACAACAATAATAACTACAACAATAAAACAAGAGCAACAAAAGGGAATAAATAGATATTTAAAATAAATAAATAAATAAAATTTAAAAAAATTCAGAGAAAAAAAAAGACTTAGAAGGGATATGTTCCTATCTCAGTTAACTTGCAGGTGAAGACTAAAGCTTCTCCTTCCCATGAGCCTGACCTTGCCCTTTCTTATTGTCACCAGGAAGAAATTTCAAGACCCTCATGTAGTTAGGTACCATCTCATGTTTTACCTTTACCTAAGAATTTTGGGCTTTGCCTGTGAAATTACTGAGGAAACCAAGGAGCCAGTTATTAAGGACTTTACCTTATGCTGTGCAGAGACATCCTCTGTAGAAAAGAACGTGGCCCATGGGAGTAGGTATGGCTCGTGAGGTAAGATTCTCCACCCCGGCACTTCTCTTCTGTCTTCAGGGAAGTTACTGTATCTATCTTGCCTCATTCATCCAACTTTAAACTGTATGCTAATAACTACCTCAAAAATATTAGATGAAATAGTAAGTCTTTTTTCCTCCAGGGTTATTGCTGGGGCTTGGTGCCAGCACTATAAACCCACTGCTCGTGGAGGCCATTTTTTCCATTTTACTAGATAGAACCAAGAGAAAAAACACACATAAAGTGGATAACATAATGGTCATGCAAAGAGACTGCCATGCCTGAGGCTCCAAAGTCCCAGGTTCAACACCCCTCCCCAACCACCACAAGCCAGAGCTGATCAATGCTCTGGTAGGAGAGAGACAGAGACAGAGATAGAGATAGATAGATAGAGAGAGAGAGAGAGAGAGAGAGAGAGAGCTTTGCCACTTGTGAAACAACCCTCCAGCAGGTGGGGAGCTGGGGGCTTGAACCCCCAGTTCCCTGTACGGGCTCTTGTGCTTATTACTATGTACACTTAATCAGGTGTGTCACCGCCTGGTTCCCTGAACTTGAGAGTCTTTATCACAGGTAATTTAGCAATAATAATCATAGCTTTGACTGTCAAATACTTACTTTTTGGGTTTGTACATTATGCACTTTCTTTTCTTTCTTTCTTTCTTTCTTTTTCTTTTCTTTTTTTTTTTGCAACCAGGGTTATGGCTAAGGCTTGTTGCCTGCACAACTCAAACAATTCCTGGCTACTTTTATTTTTTCTAGATAGAGGGTGAGAGAAAGATATAAAAGAGAAGAGAAAGGGGGAGAGACAGATATAGAAGGAGACACCTGCAGCACTGCTCAACCATTCATGAAGCTTCCTCCCTGCAGGGGAAGACCAGAGACTTGAACTCAGATCCTCACACAGGGTACGGTGTGCACTCTAATGGGTGAGCCACCACCCGGCCCCAGTGCGCTTTCTCTTTTTATTTTATTTTATTTTATTTATTTATTCCCTTTTGTTGCCCTTGTTGTTTTATTGTTGTAGTTATTATTGTTGTTGTCGTTGTTGGATAGGACGGAGAGGAATGGAGAGAGGAGGGGAAGACAGAGAGGAGGAGAGAAAGACACCTGCAGACCTGCTTCACCGCCTGTGAAGCGACTCCCCTGCAGGTGGGGACCCGGGGTTTGAACCGGGATCCTTATGCCGGTCCTTGTGCTTTGTGCCACCTGCGCTTAACCTGCTGCGCTACAGCCCCACTCCCTTGTGCGCTTTCTCTTTACAATGTGCTTTATGAAGTAGAAGCCACTAGGTCGTCATTTTATAGTTAAGGAGAATAAGGCTAGGAGAGTTTAATATACCTGCCCAAAGTAAAACAGAAAAAGAAAAAAGTAGCACTGGAGTTTGGGTTGCCAGTAAAGTCATGCACTTTTTTTTTCTGTTCTCTGCAAAAATGCATCCTAACTTTTTCTGACAACCCAATAGTAGAATCACTGTTAACCCAGGGCACACCAGTCTGCTCTTCAGGATCAAAACTGCCATTTCCATTTTGGCTCATCAGTCAGTCTCCTCCCTTTGTCTGGGGGCTCATGTGATCTGTGCATGACTTTTTCCCAAGTGAAGATGTCCTAAAGCTTGTTCAGTGATCTTAAGATGGTCTGCTTTAGCCCTAGAGCGTTAACGGGGCTTGGCTCTTCCACATAAGAGCAGCTACAGAAGGAAGTGGGGATGTTTAGCTTAGAGAAGCAAAGACTCCGCAGAGGAAATCTGAGCTCTCCTTGAAGAAATGGAGGATTTACTGGCATAAAAATAGGTTTATAGATCAGCGTAACAGAACGGAGACTCCAGAGATAGATTCAGCGATACATATAATTACTTAATATATGATCAGAGAGGCTTTTCAGAACAAGGAGGTCAAGGAAGCATATTCTTTAAAATTATTTTTATTAGTGATTTAATATTGATTTGCAAAATGACAAGATAACAGGAGGTGTAATTCCATACCGTTCCCACCACCAGAGTTTTGCATCCCCGATCCCTCCACTGGAATGCAGTGATTCTCCAAGGTCATAGATATGGGTTGACTATTATTTCTATAACTATTTATCTGATATCTATCTATCTATCTATCTATCTATCTATCTATCTATCTATCTATCTATATTTTTGCCCATTTTTTCTACAGTCCCATCTTTCTAAGTCACAGCTACACCTATTATTACTTGTGAATGTCCTTTCTGTTTTCCTCTCCTCTCTCTGAGTCTTAATGCAATTAGAGTTCAGAGCCCTCTGGTCATCTTCCCCTAACATTTATTCCCCTCTCTGGGAGTATGGACCAAAATTCCTTTTGGGGTGCAGAAGGTGGGTGTTCTGGCTTCTGCAATAGGAAACAAAATTTCTTTTTATTTATTTTTATTATTTACAATTTTTATTTATAAAAAGGGAAACACTGACAGAAACCACAGAAGAAGAGGGGTATAACTCCACACAACACCCACCACCAGACCTCCGTAACCCTCTGTATGGACCCAAGGTCATGGTGGGATGCAGAAGGTGGAAGGTCTGGCTTCTGTAATTGCTTCCCTGCTGAACATGGGTGTTGCCAGGTGGATTCATACTCCCAGCCTGTCTCTCTCTTTTCCTGATGGGGTGGGGCTATGTGGAAGTGGGGCTCCAGGACACATTGGTGGGGCTGTCTCTCCAGAGAAGGTCGGTTGGCATCATGTTAACATCTGGAACCTGGTGGCTGAAAAAAAGAGTTAACATATAAAGCCAAATAAGTTGTTGTAGCATCTGGAACCTGGTGGCTGAAAAAAAGAGTTAACATATAAAGCCAAACAAGTTGTTGACTAATCATGAACCTAAAGCCTGGAATAGTTCAGATGAAGAGTTGGGGAGGGGTCTTTGTTTTGTAGATAGCCACCAGGTTCCAGATGCTACCATGATGCCAGTTGGACTTCCCTGGGCAGATAACCCCACCAACGTGTCCTGGAGCCTCACTTCCCCGCATCCCGCCCCACTAGGGAAAGAGAGAGACAGGCTGAGAATATGGAAGCAAAATTTCTTATGTGACATCGTCACCTCTTGATAGCAACTTGAGAAAAAGAGTCAGAATCATAATATATTCCACCTGTCCAAAGCCATTAACATGTGAAGCAAGCAATTTAATAGAAGATCTGTTAAAGAAAAATACTATCAACTGAAAAATGCATACACATAAAGTAATGCCAACGATTAAGGAACCCTTTAGACCCACAAGAAAACAAAGTATGGCCAGATAATTCATATCAGAGTGAACACTCAAACAGTGTGCCCTCTTTATAAAGGTTTAGATAGACTTTCTAAACCGAATAGCAAAAGCAGAAATATTAAATAATAATTTTGATAGGTGATGCAAGGTGGAAATTAAGCCTAGAAATTATAAACAAAGAACACCAGGAAAAGAACAAGTATCAGAATGGGGGAAAAGTAACATAAATGTCCTTTAAATATTAAGGTTGCTTAAAAAATGGGCAAAGGACATGATAGAAAACTGGCAATGCAAGAAGAGAATCTGAGTAAAAGATGAAATAGCAATGGCTTAGGGAGCTGGGCGGTAGCGCAACAGGTTAAGCAGGTCTGCAGGTGTCTGTCTTTCTCTCCCCTCTCTGTCTTCCCCTCCTCTCTCCATTTCTCTCTTCCTATCTAACAACGATGACACCAAGAAAAACAATAGTACTAAAAAACAAGGACAACATAAGGGAAAAAAAAAAAGAAATAGCAATGGCTAAATTTAATTCTATAAACCAAAAGACAGAGTCAAATTACATCTAGAAAATACCAGAAGTCAAAAAGCATGAAATAGAAACACTTTCAGATTTCAAAGGAAGCTCTCTCAAAAGAAATAATCCCAGAAAAAAGTAATGTACAGATAGATATGTGAAGTTCTTGTCAGTAATAATAAAATAAGTCAAATAGTGTGACCATTTGCTATTACAAAAATGAATAGTTCTGCTATACTGATTCAATGGAATATGCAGTTGTTAATATGGCACTAAAACCTGGTAAATACAAGAAGACATGCAATACTGAATTCAGATCGTAATCAGAATTATCTACTGCAAAAGAAAAACTCAACTACTTTCCTTGCTTACTACTTACAAATCAATGAAAACACAGTATTTGTGCAGAAACTATGCGGTTTTATCAGGATACACAGCCGTTTGTCTCCTGCAGGAAACGGTGGTAGTGAAAGCAACATAAAAAAAAATTTCGGCTTTATTGGGGGAATTAATGGTTTACTGTCTGTGTCAATAAACACAATTTTTTATTATAATTTACGACATGAAATGCTAAGCAGTTCCTGTAATGTACATGATCCTATGGTAACACACTTAAGTTAAATGGTAAAGAGTTCATCTGCGGGTCATCATATACTAAAGTGTGAGAATTTGAAAATACCTTCGTAAAATCTGAAGAGTCTTTCCTGCTACAGAGGCTGAAGCAGATGTGTAACTAAAACAATAAGGCTTTCTAATCCCCAGTTGTTAACTCTTTCCATTATTTCCTAGGTGGACTTCAATGATTTGACCTTCCAACTACCCAGAACCAATAGTCCCCTCGCTAATGGAGAGTGGTCCCTTAGTGTTAGTTTTTGTGTTTTTTAAATAAGACTTGACATAACTTTAAAGAACCCCAGTTCCTCTCTGCTTCCCTTCAATTTGGGGGATCACTAGTGACTAGTTTGCCTTTCCATCTTCCTGTGCCCCCACCCTTGGATTCTTTAAGCAAAATGAGAAATTCAGGCCTTGGTTTACTTCTTCAAAAATTTACTACTTTAGATTTAATGAATAAAAAGAAAAAAAGCAGACACCAGTAATCACCCCTGTGGTAAGTAACAAACAGAAAACAAACCAACAAAGTCAACCTGTGAGTTCTAGGTACCAGGTAAGTAGATGTTAAAGTCTTCTCTGAATTTTTTTGGTATGTTCAACATCATTTATCATCAAGTATATTTTCTCTTAAAGCATTTTGCAATGCAGACTTCTCTAATCTTGGCTGACTTTTTCCTAAGTAATTTCCATTGTTGAAGATTAGCTAATCAAATGGCTTGGGGGCCATCCATGATTCTGGATAAAGATGTTTTTCTTCCAGCTGTTATCACAGAGAGCAATCATGTTCACTTCAAAAGAAATGTGTGCTAGAATACTAAAGAGAAAATTGTGCCACCGTTTAAAATAAAATTATACTGACTAAAGCATGTCCGTGTTAAGTTTATGGAAAAGTACTTTTCTCTGAGTCTCTTATTTTCATTCTCAGATGATTTCATTTCCAAGCTAGACAAATTTGGTCTCACAAAGTAAAGTGGAAATTCAAGTTATATTCCATAGTCTTATGATTGCTTTGTTGGTGCTACAATTGCACGTGCAATTAATACTTCCAAAGCAGTCTTTTTTTTTTTTGAGGTGGGGGGGATTAATGGTAAAATACAGCAGTTTGTACATGTGTAACATTTCTGTTTTTTTTTTTTTTTCTTCCAGGGTTCTGTGCTGGCCACTATGAATCCACTGCTCCTGGCAGACAATTTTTTCCATTTTTGTATTGGATAGGACATGGAGAAATTGAGAGGGGAGGAGAATATGGGGGGGGGGAGCAAAGGACAGACACCTGTAGACCTGCTTCACCACATGAGAAACAACCCCCCAGCAGGTGGGGAACCAGAGGCTGGAACAGGGATCCTTGCGCTTCATACTGTGTGTGCTTAACCCACTGAGCTACCACCTGCCCCCCTCATTTCTCAGTTTTCCACTAAACAACTCAGCTCCCAGTAGGTTCTCCTCTGCCATCATGTTCCAGGACCTAAACACCCTGCCCCAACTCAGAGTCTTTTACTTTAGTGCAATGCACCAACTCCAGTCCAAGTTCTGCCACAAGCCGTTTTTGTGCATTGCAAAGATTTGTTTACCTCCTGACTCCATCAGACTCTTGGAAACTCTGGAGATGGGGATCCTGTCTTGCACACGAATATCTATGTCATATGGGCATCCAGTTAGGGATTTTAAAGAAGATTTATCCAGTCAACCATTAAGGAGCATTTAGGTTGCTTCCACTCCTTGACAATTGTCAACAATGCAGCTATAAAGATAGGTGTGCACATGTCTTTTTGAATTAGTGTTTTCATACCCTTTGGATATATGCCCAGCTCTGGTATTAAGTTGTGAGGCACACTGTCAGGAAATTGTGAGAAGCCTCACAAAGCACCCTGCATTCCTGATACTATGGCCTATCTACATAATCATTGCTTTGCCTGAAAGATCCCCACCCATTCCATTCCTTTGATATAACTTCTTTCTACCCTCCAGACCCTCCCTGCTGCAGGGTAATATTAATCCTACCAGTTAAAACCCTCGCAACAGTTGCTAAGGAAGTTTCTACCTTCCTAGCCCCTTTTGCCTTTCTCCGCCCATTTCCTAGTGATTTCCGTTTCTGACTTGCCACTTTCTGCCCCTTAAAAGCCTTGGCTCTTTGATCAATAAAGATATTGCATTGCCTCACCGCTGCCATGTGTTTGGTTCCTGAGTCATCTCCCTCCCGTCACTGAGTGAGTAGCATCCCGGGCTAGCTCTGGTCGAGTTCTCTTCAACCCAGAGAGTATGCACCCAGGAAGAGGCACAGCAACACATGGTAGGCCAGCAACACATATTAAATGGGATCCTTCTCTACAATTAAGAGATAATATTGTACCCTTTGGGAAAAAGTTGGATGGAACTGGAGGTAAGTATGCTTAGTGAAGTAAGTAAGGAGCTGAAAGACAACTGCCACATGCTTTTGATCATTTGTGAGATACAGAAAACTGAAGCACATGCAATCACAACAAACACAACAACAACAAACCTGAGGGCCAGGCATTTAGTTGAACATGCAAGTTACTATGCACAATAACCCAGATTCAAGCCCTCAGTCCCCACCTGCAGGGGGCAAGCTTTGAGTACTGAAGCAGCGCTGCGTGTCACTCCTTTCTCCCTCTATCTCCCTCTCCCCTCTCAATTTCTCTCAGTCCTATCAACACACACACACATGCACATGGACATCCAGCATGTTTATTGAAAACAAAATTGTTGTTAAAATTTCGGAGGCTCACGGTGGTGAACAGAGACGCGGAGACAACGGCTGGGCAGGGAAGCTGTATTTCTTTATTCAGGAACAACGATTCATAAACTAAGACAAACTAATCACCAAACAGAACTCGGCTGTCTCTTTGCGGCGGCACAAACACCCTCTCTTACTCTCGAACTCTGGAACTCTGGAACTCTCTTACTGGGGAGCCCTCTGAAACTCTGGCACTCTGGAACTCTCGTACTTGAGAGCCCTCTGAAACTCTGGCACACTGGAACTCAGGAACTCTGTCACTCTCGAACTCAGGAACTCAGGAACTCTCGTACTGGGGAACTATGAAACTCTGGCACTCTCGAACTCAGGAACTCAGGAACTCTGTCACTCTCGGACTCAGGAACTCCCTGACTCAGGAACCCTCTCTCGGGGTTCCTTGGGGCGGGGCCAAGCAGGCCTGCGAAATTAATTGGACTCATCCAATTCTCTTGGGGGGAGGGCTAGAACAAACCAATGTAAAGCATACGACACAAAATCAAAAGAGTAGCTAAAACTAAGCCTTTTGAGGACTAGAGTGAATAGAACTTTGATAGTGGGTATGATTATGGAACTGTAATAATTAAAAAAAATTTTTTATTGGGAAATTAATGTTTTACATTTGACAGTAAATAAAATAGTTTGTACATGCATAACATTTCCCAGTTTTCTATATAACAATACAACCCACGCTAGGTCTTCTGTCATCCTTCTTGGATCTGTATTCTCCCCTCCCTCCCACCCCAGAGTCTTTTACTTTGGTGTAATACGCCAATTCCAGTTCAGGTTCTACTTGTATTTTCTCTCTGATCTTGTTTTTCAACTTCTGCCTGAGAGTAAGATCATCCCATATTCATCCTTCTGTTTCTGACTTATTTCACTTAATATGATTTTTTCAAGGTCCATCCAAGATTGGCTGCAAACGGTGAAGTCACCATTTTTTTTTAGCTGAGTAGTATTCCATTGTGTATATATACCACAACTTGCTCAGCCACTCATCTGTTGTTGGACACCTGGGTTGCTTCCAGGTTTTGGCTATTACAAATTGTGCTGCTGAGAACATATGTGTACACAGATCTGGTCTAACATCCAAATCCTTGATCCATTTGGAATTTACTTTGTATTTGGTGAAATATAGTAGTTCAGTTTCATTCTTCTGCATGTTTCAACCCATTTTTTCGATCACCATTTGTTAAAGAGACTTTGCTTTCCCCATTTAGTAGTCTGGGCACCTTTGTCAAAGATTAGATGTCCAATGGGGGTTTACTTCTGGGCTCTCAGTTCTATTTCACTGGTCAGTGTGTCTATTCATGTTCCAGTACAAGCAGTTTTGATGACAATGGCCCTATAATACAATTTGAGATCTGGGAGTGTGATGCCTCCAGTTCTGTTCTTTCTTCTCAAGATTGTTTTGGCAATTCTAGGTCTTTTCTGGTTCCAGATAAACATTTGTAGCATTTGTTATATTCTCCTAAAAAATGTGTTTGGAATCTTGATGGGGACAGCATTAAATCTGTATATGTCTCTGGGTAGTATATTCATTCTGATGATGTTAATTCTTCCAACCCATGAACATGGAATATCTTTCCACTTCTTTGTGTCTTTTTTAATTTCCTTGAGTAGTGACTCATAATTTTCAGTATACAAGTCTTTCACTTCTTTGGTTAGGTTTACTCCTAGATATTTTATTGTTTATGTTGCTATAGTAAAATGAATTGATTTCTGGATTTCAACTTCTTCTAACTTAGTGTTTGCATAGAGGAATGCCACTGACTTTTGAATGTTAATTTTGTAGCCTGACACCTTACTGTATTGTCTGATGATTTCCAAAAGCTTCTTGCTGGATTGCTTAGGTTTTTCTATGTATACTATCATGTCATCTGCAAATAGGGAGAGTTTGACTTCTCCTCTTCCAATCTGTATCCCTTTAATTCCTTGATTCTGCCTGATTGCTATGGCAAGAACTTCCAACACTATGGTGAATAGTAATGGTGATAGTGGGCAGTCCTGTCTAGTAACTGATCTGAGTGGAAATGCTTCCAGTTTTTCACCATTGAGTATGATGTTGGCTGTAGGTTTGCTATATATAGACTCCACTATCTTCAGGAATTTTTGATTTATTCCCATTTTTTTGTAGTTTTTTGATCATAAAGAAATGTTGTATTTTGTCAAAGGCTTTCTCTGCATCAATTGATATAAGCATATGGTTTTTGGTCTTGCTTTTATTGATGTGGTGGATCATGTTGATTGATTTATGTATATTAAGCCAACCTTGCATGCCTGGGATAAACCCCACTTGGTCATGATGAACAATCTTTTGAATATACTGCTGTATCCAGTTGGCTAGAATTTTGCTCAATATTTTAGCACCTATGTTCATCAGAGACATTGGTGTATAGTTTTCTTTTTTGGTTGTGTCCCTGTCTGCTTTTGGTATCAAAGTGATGTTGGCATCATAGAAGCTGGAAGGGAGTATTCCAATGTCTTCAATATTCTGGAAGACTTTTAAAAGTAGAGGTATTAGTTTGTCTTTGAAGCTTTTGTAGAATAAATTTATGAAACCATCTGGTCCAGGACTTTTATTCTTAGGAAGGCTTTTGATAACTGTTCCAATTTCATTAGCTGTGATGGGTCTGTTCATGTTATCTAGTTTCTCTTTACTTAATTTTGGAAGTTGGTAGGTATCTAGGAAATTGTTCATTTCTTCCAGGTTCTCTAGCTTGGTGGCATATGGTTGTTCATAGCAATCTCGCATGATATTCTGAATTTCTGCGGTGTTTGTTGTTATATCTCCTGTTTCATTTATGAGCCAATTTATTTGGGTCTTCTCCCTTTTTTTTGTGAGTCTGGCTAAAGGTTTGTTGATTTGGTTCACTCTTTTGAAGAACCAACATTTACTTTCATTGATCATTTGTATGGTTTTCTTATTTTCAATGTTATTTATTTTTGCCCTAACTTTAGTGATTTCTGTCCTTCTGGTTGCTTGAGGATTCCTTTTTTCTTCTTCTAGGTCTTAAAGATGTGCAGTCAATGCTGTTTATTTGTGCTTTTTCTTGTTTCCTAATATGTGCTTGTATAGCTATGAACTTCCCTTTCAGTACTGCCTTAAATGTGTCCCAAATATTTTGATAGCTTGTGACTTCATTTTCATTGAACTCTCAAAACATTCTTCCTTTATTTCCTCTTTGACCCAGTAGTTGTTAAGGGGTGTACTGTTGAGCTTCCACATTTTGGGACTATTACTAATCTTTTGTTGATTGTTAAGTGTTAGTTTAATTCCACTGTGGTCTGAGAAGATGCTTGGGATGATTTCAATGCTCTTGAATTTGCTAATGCTGTCTTTGTGGCTACCACATGGTCTATCCTTGAGAATGACCCATGTGGATTTGAGTAAAATGTATTCCAGTTTCTTGGGATGAATGACTCTGAAAATGTCCAATAGTTCTAGTTTATCTATCTCCTCATTTAGCTTCCTTATGCCTTTATTGATTTTCTGCCTGGATGATCTGTCAAGTTAAGAGAGTGGGGTGTTGAAGTCCCCTACTATGATTGTGTTGCTATTAATATACTGCTGTAGCTCTTTCAGTAGTTATTTGATGTATTGAAAAGCCTTCTCATTGGGTGCATAGATGTTAATAACTGTTAAGTCTTCTTGACTGACTGATCTTCTGAGCATTAAGTAGTGTCCACCCCTTTTTTAATTTTATCTATTTTAAAGTCTATCATGTCAGATATGAGAACAGCTGTTCCTGCCCTTTTTTGTGGGCCATTGGCTTGTATGATAAGTTTTCCATCCTTTCACTTTGAGTCTATGTTTGCTTGTTAAGTGGATTTCCTGTAGACAGCATATTGTTGGACTGTGTTTTCTGATCCATCTTCCTACACTGTACCTTTTAATAAGTGAATTCAGGCCATTGAGATTTACTGATATCAAATATTGAAGATATTTTAATGCCTCTTGTAGAGTTTTAGATTGTTATGATAGATGGCATATTTATGGTGGTCTGACTGTTTACAGGAGACCTTTCAGAACTTCTTTCAGGGCAGGCTTGGTGGTAGTTGATTCCGTCAACTGTTGCTTGTCTGAGAAGGTTTTTATGCCTCCATCTAGTCTGAATGACAGTCTAGCAGGATACAGTAGTCTTGGTTGAAAACCTTTCTCATTGAGCACTTGATAGATATCTTGCCATTGTCTTCTGGCCTGTAGTGTTTGTGTGGAGAAGTCTGATGCTTATCTTATGGGTTTTCCTCTGTAGGCGACCCTTTGTTTTTCTCTTGCAGCTTTCAGAATCCTTTCTTTATCCTTATTCCTTTTCATTCTAAATAGGATGTCTCTTGGTGTCTTTAAGTCTGGGTTAATTCTGTTTGGGACCCTCTGGGCTTTTTGAACCTTTATGTCTTTGATGTTGTCTGGACTAGAGAAGTTCTCAGCTATTATGTCCTGAAGAATACTTTTTTCCCCTGTCTCTCTTTCTTCCTCTGGTAACCCAATAATGTGTATATTATTTCTTTTGAAGTCATCCCATAGGTCTTTTTTCATTTTCTTTTCTTTTAACTTTTATTTATAAAATGGACATATTGATAAGACCATAGGATAAGAGGGGCACTACTCCACTCAGTTCCCACCATCAGAACTCTGTATGCCATCCCCTACTTTGATAGCTTTACTACTCTTTATTCTTCTGGGATCATGGACCCAGGGTCATTACAGGGTACAGAAGGTGGAAGGTCTGGCTTCTGTAATTGTTTCTATGCTGAACATGGGCATTAGCAGGTCAAGCCATACTCCCAGCCTGTCTCACTCTCTTTCCCTAGTAGGGTAGGGATGTGGGGAAGTGGGGCTTCAGAACACACTGGTGGGGTCGTCTGTCTAGTCAAGTCAGGTTGACATCATGTTAGCATCTGGAACCTGGTGGCAGAGTGATGAAGCTGGTGGGTTGATCTTCTACTCCTGACATCTCTGGATGCAGTCCAAAGTGAAACACATCAAGGTCATACTAGTTGCATCGATTGGGTGGGGGTCAAAAGATGCAGTGTCAGTTGGTATGAACTGTATTTTCAGTCTTTAGACAGAGATGGCGGAAAATCTGATCAGACTTGGATCACTGGTGCAAGGGTGGTATAATAGCTTAGGCCAGCTGATGAGGTTGGATGGAGTAATGAGCTCTGCACAGTGAGAGAAACACAATCAGACTTGCTCCTTCAGGGGTCTGGGTTGGGAGACAGATGGTACTGAATGCTTCATCGATAGTGAATGCAAAGCTAAACTGCAGACAGAGAAGCGGAGATGCTATGTATAGATAAAGAAACATGTTGGGTTCCACAAGACCAAGAAAAGGAGGCAGTAGCAACTCTGTAGGTTCAGTTCTGATACGTGTTCAATAAAAGAAGTCCTCGATGCATAACGATGTACAGAAACAGATAAAACTGCCTTAACACAGTGCAGACCTGCACTGGATTCAGATTTTAATGCTAAACCCATGGCTCTATTTTTTCCAGAGCAGAGAGTATACCTGCTTATACAATCCTACTGCCTACATGAAGGAGAGAAATATTTATTCTTTGACTTTTAAAGAATGTGAGATTCTTGGGGCCAAGTGATGGCTTAACTGTTAGAGTGGACATGTTATTATGACTGAGGACTCATGTAAAGCCCCTGGCTCCCCCATCTGCAGGAGTGGAGCAGTGCTGCATCTCTCTCTCTCTCTCTCTCCCTCTCTCTCTCTCTCTCCTCCCTCTCCCTCCCCCTCTCCCTCTTATTTTCCCTATCTTTCTGTATATAGATCTCTCTCTCTATCAAAGAAAGGGAAAGAAAGATAAATAAAGTAAGGAAAGAAAGAAGATAGAAAAGAAAAGATAAAATAAATAGGAAAGGAAAGGAAAATAAAGGAAAGGAAATAAAAGGATAGGATAGGATAAGAAAGAGAGGAGGAAGTAGCTGCTGGGAGCCATGGAGTTTTGTAGACACTAAGTCCCAGCACTAACTCTAGTAGAAAAAAAGAAAGAAGGAAAGAAAGAAAGAAGAAAAGAAAGATTTTTAAGAGATATAATAACATTAGTTTTTTTCTTCTTTAAAGCAAACATGCATATGATTATCTGAAAGACAAAATCTGGTATGCAGATTGATGGACTGAAATCTGGAAGAAGAAAATATTAAATTATTATAAAGGGTCTGTAAATATTTATGAATCCCAAGCCTTGAAAACTGAGTAATGCTACTTACACAAATCATCATACTGTTTTAAAAAATATATATCAATGTTATTGCTAATAAATACGGATTTTGAGCACCGTTGAATTCATGTTGGTTACTTGTCAATCTGTGTTTTTTTTTAATCTACTAACAATAAAATTACCACTACTAGCCTTGGATCTTGAAAACATTGCTGGCATTACAAAGTATAAAGTCATGCTGGGAAAATCTAGACTGTAAACATCAGGTACAGACATAGACTCGACAGAATCACACAGAATCTGCAGGTTGGGCTACTACAGACTTGGGAGTGCAAATTTTTATTCTGATGAATAGACCTGTTTAGAACAAGGTAAAGGGAGTGTCACTTTTTGATGAAATTCTGAATTGTTGAGTCACAAAAAAATAATGGATACTTGGCTTTATCTGAAGAATTGTACCACTATCAACCCAGTTAACACATGAACACGGTCTCTTACTCCTTTCCCTCCTCTCTCATGAATACTCATGCTCCTGTATAACTAACCTATAACATAAGTCTGAAATTTGTGCAAGACTCTTAATCCATACTGTACTGCTTAAGACCAATTCCATATCACCTCTCAGTTCCATATCACCTCTCAGTTGTCTGTCTCCATCTAACTCCTCCCTAAGTCACTCTTCAAAAAACAATCTTTTGAGAATGCAATTCTGATCCAGTCACTTCCTTTTTAAAAAGAAAAAAACTTTCAGCAGATTTTTATCTTATGATGCAGTTAAAAAATACATAATATTGGAGAGAGAGACAGAGAGAGATAGAGAGGGAGAGAGATAAAGAGACACCTGCAGCTCTGCTTCACAACTCATGAAGCTGTCTTCCTGAAGGTAAGGACCAGGGGCTTGAACCTGGGGTCCTTGTGCACTGTAATGTAAGTGCTTAACCAGGTGCACTACTGCCTGGCCCTAAACAAGTCATTCTTGACTTGTGTTGGGAGTTGTCTCTGCATGCCTCTCTTCACCTGGCTAATTCCCACCCCATTAGCATTTCAATATCAGTTTCACTTTATTTCTGTCCCCATACCTCAGGCTAAGTTTGTGTCTCTATTATGTGTGTCCACAGGAGAATAATCTTCACAATCTTTCCCCTTTCTTTTCCAGGATGATCAATGTTTAATCATGTTTGTTGAGCCTTCCCTACCACAAGCACCGTGAGAGTCTCCTTTTTCTTCTCATTTTTTCCCAGTGTATTGCTGGGTACATAATTAGCACTAATTAAAGCTAATTAAATTAGATTAGTCAATTAACGTCTGCTGAGTTGTATTAACTGTCATACTGCCATTAAGGACATTTTTGAGGTCCAAAGATACAACTTAAGAAATAGTGAAAGCAATTTGCTCTTTCATAGCCAAAGATTCTTGGAACATTCACAGAATCCTTCTTGTAGTTCTTCATTGTAATTTGCTTTTCATAATCTAACTCTCAAGTATGAATCAGGAATTATGGCTTAGATGATTCAGAAACTTGCCTTCTAAAGTTGACAAACACTTGGGATGGCAGACAACTCATTGGTAGAGTACACACTTCAGGGAGTGCTGATACTTGGTTTGGAGTCCCCGATGCTACATTGGAGACCATATACAACAGCTTCAGGAATGGTAGAGCAGAACTGTAGTGTCCACCCTTTTCTTTCTCTCTCCCTCGCTTTTTTTTTCTTTTAATCTACAAAAAAATACACTGAAATTTTCTTTGTTAATTCTATTTTCTACTACAGGGTATTTATAGTTTTACATAGTCAAATAATGCCAATTTTAAAATTCTCTCTCTCTCCCTCTCCCTCCTCCTCTCCCTCTCTCTCTCTCTCTCTCTCTCTTCATTTTGCTGTTTTCATTGAAGTTTCGCTGTTCCAGGCTGACTTTCCAACTTTTTCAGATAGAACAGAGACAGAAAGACACCACAGAGAAGTTTAAGTCTGCAGCCACTGTGCTGAAGGAAGATTTGGTGGTGTGGTTTCTTCCTCCCTTTCTCTGACTCTCCATCTCTGTCTCTCTGAAAAATTCAGACCAGTGATGAAGCCTAGAGATGGAAGGAAAAATAAATAAAAAGCACCAACTCCTCCTTCGGCATGCTGGGACCATGCTTCCCATAAAAAAAAAAAAAAAATCATGTGGCCTTATAATTGTTACCTGTCTTTGCTGTGATCAAACTGTCTTTTCCTCTGTTGTTACCATATTTCCTGTTCTTCAATAAGATCTTATCATTATAATCTATAAGATTTTTTTTTTTTAGAGATTTCAGTCTTAAGTCTGTCATTGTACTGGCTGCTATTATTTCTGTACTAGTTTTTCAGTTTTTATTTCTGAATGCTCTAAAGAGACTAAAAGAAAAGACTTTGCATTCACTTCATACTAAGCTTTTTTATTATCTAGTTACTGATTTTTGGATTTTCTAAATTTACTAAGTGATAGATGAGAGAGACAGAGAGGGAGAGAGAGCGGAAACATACACGTAGACATACATCATAAACATACATCAATCACATAAACATAAACATAAACATACATCAATCACCTTGCCATATGCAATGTAAGGAATTGAACTTGGCGCCCAGTGTTTCCAAATCTGGTGCTGTATTCACTGCACCACTTCTCTGGCTTGGATACTTACGTGTACATAGTCAGCAAAAATGATGGTTTAATTTGTTTCCAATTTTTTTTATGCTTATTTAATTTTCTTATATTGCTTTTGCACAAATACATGAACAATAGAAGTCTTTCATATTTCTGAGATAAGAAAAGGTACAAGTATACAGAGATTAATGTGTATCTAGTCCCAAGAAAACTGACTCAGAATTAGATCTTTGCTCTGCTAACTTACATGACTTCACAGTTGTGCTGCCAATCACTGTAGGAGGGTGGGGCAGAGACACAGACCATTAGTGGACAGAGTGGTGTTAATGTACACTCCCATTCACTTATAATCTTATAAGTCACTATGTAATCAATACAAGGGGGAAAAATCGATTGAATGCCTCAAGTTTTTCAATACATAGACGTCAGTGTTGAGTATATGTTCCTTCAGTCTAAGCATTTAAGGCTTAAATTTTGTAAACTGGTTGAATGCTAACACTGGGCTTAAATTGTGAATGCATTTCTAATAATAACTTTTAAAAATATTAATTCACCTATAATCTTAGACAAGGGGGACCAGAAGCAACCAGTTTTGTTAGTATATAAGATATAGTTATTTGTGAATAGCATTAAATGACATAAATCATAGTAAGGCCTTGTATGATACAGCAATTTCTAACTGTTGGATTTTCAAAGTAAATGAAGTTATCAAATAACTTGGTTATAATAATAATTATTTCCTTCTTACTCTCTTAGATAGCAAGAAACCTTCCTCATTCTCTTTAAACACTTATTTCTCCTAGTCATGGAACCTCTGGGGCTTTGCTCATGTAACTTCTTGCTTCTCTTGATTCATACCATTTGATACTGCATCTGCTGATTTCAAACAAATCAATATAACCAGTGCCACCTCAACATGTTTCACTTTAGATTGTGTCCAGAGATGCCAGGTCTGGGGTGTCAACCCTCCAGCTCAATTACTCTGGTGAGACCTTTTCTAGCTCAGAGGACTCCTTAGTTCCATTTCAGGACACACACTTCCTAACAAAGTTACAGAACCTAGATATAGACCAGGGCCCATGAGGAAGGGCACATGTGCACACATATCCATAAATTGGGGAAAAATATATACCTTAAAGAAAAAATGTGCAATAATCTGCAGTGACTCAAAAAACGCAGCAAGTAAGTAGAAAGACCTAAAATAGACACCATGAATTGGAAAACTGGGAAATGTTATGCATGTAACAAACTATTGTATTTACTTTTTTTTGTATTTACTGTTGAATGTAAAATATTACTTCCCCAATAAAGAAATTAAAAAAAAGACACCATAAAGTACTTAATCAAATAGTTTCTACTTACACCTAGATACCCTTCCTCACCTACTTCCTATTTCCCTTCCCTCCATCACTCCAAAGCTAAACTTGCCAGACAAAGTAAAGACTACAAAAGCTGGATAAGGGCTAGAGAGCAGCACACTTTAATGATGACTCTTTTGGTTAGCTACCAGGCCACCCCATCATCCAGGGCCCTAGACAGGGAATCCTGGGATTCCCACACAGATATGATGGGCCTAGACCTCTAACAGATCCCTCTCTCCATCATCACTGGTCATCTCCATCAGGAACAACATCATAAGCCCTCTCATGGGCCTCTATAGGACCTTGCCCTCAAT
Organism: Erinaceus europaeus; assembly: GCF_950295315.1. NCBI lineage: Eukaryota > Metazoa > Chordata > Mammalia > Eulipotyphla > Erinaceidae > Erinaceus > Erinaceus europaeus. Next base: position 6,692,900 of record NC_080164.1, on the reverse strand, counting down.
GTAGAATAACAGTCATAGAAACTGCCCCACTCTCCTAAGGGAGGCTGGGTCAACATTCTCTGCCACTCTAGGAAGACTGGCCCTGAAATGAGCACAGCCTAGAATGTTCCCAGCTATGACTATGGAATGCAAGTTCAGAACAGGGATGCAGAGGTTACACAGGCTCCTGTGCTAAATATGAATAGACATGGGCCCTAGGTCAGATTGACAGGGTTTATAGTTAATGGTATTTATATGTTCTTCCTATATCTGGGAGCTACTCTCTACCCTGATCCAGCTTTCTAGTCGTATTCCCAACTCTGACACCACCTTCCTAGACAATACTTTCAGCCCACTTGCATGTTAGCTGTTGGGCTCAGGCAAAATTAGTAAAGTCAGGGGCCCCTTGGAATATATCTAAAATAGACTTTGTAGCTTTTTCCAAAATGGAGACCCCAAATCTCACCTGCTATATTCTTACCTTTAGTTTCTTGACTATTAAACTATTTATTTTGCTTTATAGCTTAATGATTTTTAGCCACCAAGTTGCAGATGCTACCATGACTCCAACCTGACTTCCCTGAGCAGATGACCTCACCAGTGTGTCCTGGAACCCCACCTCTCCAGAGCCCTGCCCCACCAGGGAAAGATAGAAAGAGGTTGGGAGTATGGATTGATCTGCCAATGTCCATGTCCAGTGGAGAAGTTATTATAGAACTTCCACCTTCTGCACCCCATAATGATCCTGGGTCCATACTCCCAGAGAGACAAAGAATAAAGAAAGCTCCCAATGGAGGGGATGGAATAGGGAACTCTGGTGGTGGGAATTGTATGAAATTGTACCCCTCTTATTGATCATTATTAAATCACCACTAACAAAAGTCAAATGCATGGGATTTACCTGTAATTCTCAATAATATTGACTTTATCACAAGATCATTACAACTACCACCTATAAAATCTAGGCATCAATTAACCTGCATGGACAATACTTATAATTTATTCACCATGATAATATTGTTTCATAGAGATCATCATCTAAATTTCATCAAGTGGACAGATAATTATAGAAATAATAGCCAATCTATGTCCTTGACCTTGGGAGAATCACTGTAGTTTCCAATAGAGGGAATGGGAATACAAAACTCTGGTGGTGGGAACTGTTGGTATGCTTCTAAGACCCCTTCTGTTTCATTGGTTTAATCCCCCCTACTTAACACTGTATTCTATTTACATAACCACTGTTAACTAAGCACCACCCTCCCTCCAGGGCATTGGTGGTTCAGTGCTAGAATTCCTGCCTGCTCTGCCCCCTCTCCTTGTCACACCCTGATTTTCACCAATCTCTTTTTGCTCCACCCTCTCTACATCATATCCTGTTTACACCCTACTTGGCAAGTATATATAAGGACAGGATTGTTAGTTTTGGTTTAGCTTAGCTTGGCTTAGATTATGCTGCGTTCTACATGAATAAAGAGATACTGCGTACAGCTCAACCATGAGTTTCTGGTCATCTTGTCTCCCGCCTGCGAAGCTAGCCCGGCATAATGCCGATGCTTAGTTAAGCAGGATTAAAGACAGAAACTTTAAGCCAGGGGAGCTGGCATACTACCCAACAGGGAACGTTGTGGAATCGTACCCCTGTTATCCTGTAATTTTGTAAATCACTAATAAAAAAAAAAGTTCTGTTGTTACCTTCATTACTATAAGCTTGTAAAAACTAAGATGGGGATGGTAGGGGCGAGACTCACACTCTTCCCATCTGAAAGAGAAACACAGCCACTACCTCCTTCAATAAACACATCTTAGTCCCAGAAGACTGAAGTGGCAATCTAGATCTCAGTGGATTACCCTGGAATCTGTTACTTCAAACAGCTCAAAATAAGCCTCCTTGTTACCTGTTTTTACAGTGTTGAGCAATTTTTACCCACAGTACTTTCTTTCCATCATTTACTATTTGGTGGCTGTTGGTTTACAACCTAATTTCCAAACTAGAGTCTGATCTCCATGAGTCCAGGATGATGGCTGCTTTATGTCTCCCACAGCCTTGTGATAGGCAAATGATAGATGTTCAAAATGTAGTTACTGAAATTATGAATGAATTGATGCAACAGGCAGATAAAATCTCATATAAAAGCAACGTAAAAATCAGCACTCAGGAGTGTTTCTTTCAGACCAGGAGCGTTAAATCCATTGACCTTGAACCTCATAAGACCACAGATGACTTTTTTATCAGCCATTTCACTTGGTGCCTTATTTTCGAAAACGCTAGGCAGGTAGTCTGTTTCATCAGAATGCCAACGTTTCACCATTCTGTGAATATCTGCTCCATTTCACTTCACCAGATGTTTCTTGAAGGCCGAGCTTTATCTGAAGTTTGATATCCCAGGAGTCAAAGTCGATTCCTGGCATGTGGCAGAAACATATGAGCAGTCTGCTGACCGAGTAAGAGAAAATTTAAGAGCCTCCAGGACATGTCCAAGTGGGGCTCAGAGCTGGTACGGGGTAGAACAAACTGCACAAAGGTGCTCACTTCCTACCTCCTACGTGCACACACACAAAAAACAACAGACTTTTATTTATTTTCTTCTGACAAAACTTTGCTCCCAAGGGGGGGGGGACCGAGAAATTGATTTAAGCTAAAACAGATATGAGTGAATTCTCTTTTACATACCTCTTAACAGTTTCTTTCTTTTTTATTTTTTTTTTATGTTTTAATACTCTTAACATTTTCTTAGGATGCCTTGGATACGCATGACTGAGGAGAAACCCCTAAAGTAATGAGTCTCTACATACTTTCTAGAAATTCCCAGACTTGCAGGACACATACTTCTAGAAATGGGATGGAAGTGCAAGTTACCTACTCAAGGATCTGGGTTCGAGTCCCTGGCTCCCCACCTGTAGGAAGGCTGTTTCAGGAGCGGTAAAGCAGGTCTGTAGCTGTCTTACTCTCTCCCTCTCTATTTCTCCTCCTCTCTCAGTTTCTGTCTGTCCTGTCCAATAAAAAGAAAAAAAAAAAAGGTTGCCAGGAGCAGTGCATTTGTAGTGTAGGCACTAAGCCCCTGTAATGGCCTTGGAGGTGATAAAAATAAATAAATAGAAATGGGATGGAGAAGAGCAGGATGATAATAAGACAAAGCACATGATAGGAACAGTCTGTGGTCCGGGACCTCAGCCTCACGGTGGCTTTCCTGTTTCCTGTTTCAAAATCAAGTGTCTCAAGCAGTAGGATTTCATATCATCACAAGTAGGTTTTGATCTGAAGAAGCTTTTTTTAAATGTCTGTAAGGAACACAGCCACCTGCTTCTAAAGACATCCCTGGAAATTACTAGATAGTTTATACTGGCTTTCTGTGAAACAAATGTTACAGCTCCCCAGGCCTTCTAGCCTCTAGAATTCCACTTCTGTTACTAAGCATCAAGCCTGGTTTCGAAGAAATCACTCCCTTGGTTAGAAATGTCTGGAAATATATGCCATCAACACTGTCCAGGTCACCCTTAACATGGTAAGGAGCTATATGCAAAATATTCCTTTCAGTGGGATTTCAAAAGCCAAAATGTGTAACAATGGGACAAAAGTGAGGTAACTTTTTGCACACATAAGATGGAGAATGTGTTTATAAACGGTCTTAATTGTTAAAGTCATGTGAAAAAAAGGAGAGATGAAAGTGTCAAAGAAATGCCCAGTTTTTATTAGAAAAATCTTTATAAAGAAGATGTATTGGGACCAAGTGGTGGCACATGTGTTTAAGTGCATACATTGAAGTACGCAAGGACAAAGGTTCAACCCTTGTTTCCCACTTGCAGGGGGAATGCTTCACAAGTGGGTGAAGCAGTGTTACAGTTGTCTCTCTGTTTCTCTCCTTCTACCTCTCCCTCCTCTATCAATTTCTCTCTGTCTTTATCTAGTAATAAATAAATAAGAATTAAAAAAAGATGTAACATAATAAAAGACTGTAGGTAATTTTATTCTTTTTCCTAGGTTTTACTTTCCAAACATCCTACAAATATTATAAATAAATAAATATATACATGTATTTATTTATTTAGAGGAAGGGATTACTAGGGAATTCAAAAGAGCATATCCTCAGTTCTCAGTAAATTAAGTCATATTCTGTAGGGACGTGAAGAACCAAGGATTCGTTTAATTACCTGGAATGCAAACAGCAAGTTTTTTTTTAAATTCTAGTTTTCAGAATTTTGTCAAATTCAGTTTGTAAAACTGGAGAATTTTTATGAAAGAATTCATCTTTTTCTTTTATTTTAATTAAAAAAAAAACTCCACTCACATTTAGTCCCAGGCAACCATAAACCAAAGTTTTCTCACCATCTTAGTCTGTGGTGTCTAAAAAAGATCAGAATGCAAAGAAACGTGCTGATTCTTGGTTATTTATTATAGGAACCAATAACTACTCTTCAGAAAGCTAGATGAAGAGCTCTATAGACTTCTGGTTTTCTTTCTGTTATATCATGTCCCAGTGAGAGTCCTGTCACAGATGCATAATCTCGTAGGCCTGTTATAAAAATCTGAATACAACTTACTGACAACCTCTGGTAGACATTATAGGAAGTATTTTTAACACAGCATAACACATGTTGCATTTCCTACAAGCACAGACACAAGCAGTCCAAGGATATGATATTACTGTCATTGTGCTGAGCCCTCATTAATAATGACTCTACGTCAAGACATCTAGAACATGGGTGGAACTCCCCAATATTTTCAGATGATCTGTGGGCTATGCTTAGTTCAAAACTTCTTAATTGTGAATTGATTTACCTTTTTAGTTTAGAAGTTCTTTTTAAAAATTTTATTAGTGATTTGATAATGATTAGCAAGGTTATAAGATAAAAGGGATACAATTCCACAGTTCCTGCAGAGTTCCGAGTTCCATCCCCCCCGTTGGAAGTGCCCCTGTTCTTTATCCCTTGGGGAGTATGACCTGAAATCAATTTCTGTTTGATCATGACAAATGGAATGTCAGTTAAATGCCAGCATTCTTCCAAGGACTTAATATGGGCTATCTCTCGTTTCCACAGTCATTTTGAGAAGCATTATGATTCATATTTTACAAAAGTGAAGGCTGAGGTTAAAAGAATACATCATTTTCCTAAGACTAAATCATTTTCCTAAGACTAAATCATTTTCCTAAGGCCACAGAGCCATTAGGTGATGGGATCAGAATTCATATTCAGTTCTTATTCACGGTTCTATCTCAGTAGTATTTTTATTTTGCCATATTACTGATGTTTGATCTTTAGATAATTTAGATTAACTTATTCAGAATCTCTATGTTATACCAGAAGAAAATTAAAATTTTTGAAAAATGCAGTGTTCACATTTAAACATTCATATATGAACATATGCCCACATTCATAAATGAACAGAAAAAAATGCAAATCATTTTTATCATGTTGATTTTTTAAATATTTCATTCATTTTATTTGAATGAGAGCAATACAGAGAAAGACAGATAGACAGATAGATAGATAGAGAGAGACCAGAGCACTGCTCAGCTCTGGCTTATAGTGGTGCTGGGGATTGAACCTTAGACCTCAGAGCCTCAGGCATGAAAGTCATCTGCAGAATCACTATGCTATCTCCTCAGCCTGCAAATTCAAATCTTAATCCAATCAATCACCTCTATTTCTAAAAATCACATTGTCTTGACAATAACATTGCTAATTTCTGCTAACATGTTTAGTTATATCGTATTATAATAGCTGTGATGTGGAAATATTTTATAGCATTGTCATTTTTTCTGAGTTTCATATAATTTAGAAGTCAAGAAATTCTCTTCCTTCTCACGCAGGAACACCACTGAGTTACACACATCTCAGTGGGGAGGACTCAGAGGCATTACTCATTAGCCACTTTGGCATAACTGTGGTCCAATTTCCATCCAGAAACAAAATGGGAGTACTCTCCAGGGACCAATAGCCAAAGCACTCCAAGAAGTTTCCTCAAGCTTCTTGGCATATGATTTCATTTTATCCTTTTAAAAATGTTTAGGAAAGAAAACCAACATTCATTAAGACCTTGCCCATGCCAAAGACTGTTCTAAACACGTTCATAGACATTACGTTATTAATCCTTAGAATTAATCTCAAGGGTATAATCTTCATTTTCTAGATATTAGGTGACTTATTCTGAGTAGCTGGGCTCCTCTTTGAAGTTTTCTTTTAGTCACACAACACTTCTGTCTAGTAAGAAATGATTTTTTGTGTAAAATAAACTAGATTTGGTGTAGAAGTTACTGGGATACTGATTTAGATAAATTATAACAGTTTAAGACTTTAACAACCGGTTGGATTTGGTAATATCAAACAATCAGTTTTTGTGCTTAACTTTCTTACGGTCACTTTAAAGTGTGCTTTTATATTCATATTTGAGTATTTACAGATAAAACAATATGCTTTAGCTTGTTGAAACTAAACCATTGGAAGAGGAGAGGTAGCAAAAAAGATCTTACAGTGGTCAAAGTCGGGCAATGTAAGATCTTGAGAATTTATCACCTTATTCTCTTCAAATGTGTATGCTTTCTTTAATAAAAGTTAATTTTAACAAACACTGTATGATGGGTAGAAAGTCCAGGGTAGAGTTAGATAATACTTTTAGTTAGCTCTGCATCCTTGGTTTTTCCAAGACATAGTCTTTTATTTTTATTATTTTAAATTTTTTAAATATTTATTTATTTTCCCTTTTGTTGCTCTTGTTCTTTTTATTGTTGTTGTATGTCAGGCCTTAAGCCAGCCCCCCCTCCCCTTCTCTGCTTCATCCTCCATTGCTGATACTATGGTCTATTTATATAATCATTATTTTGCCTAAGACCTGCCCTGCCTGCAGGGTATTAATTAATCGCACCCGTTAAAACCTTCACAATTGTTGCTATGAAAGCTTTCTACCTTCCGCTCTTTCCTTTTCTCCATCCCCTTTCCTAGCCATTTCCGACTTGCCACTTCCGTTTCAAAATATATAAAAGCATTGTTTCTGATCAATAAAGACACACTGCTCTGCCACGAGTTCCTGGTCTCTCTCCAGTGTCGCTGAGTAAGCAGCAGTCCAGGTTGGAACTGGTCGAGTTCTCTCTAACCCAGAGAGCTCGTGTCCGGGAAGAAACACCTTCATGCTAGCCTGGCAGTTGTAGTCATTATTGTTGTTGCTATTAATGTTGTTGTTGGATAGGACAGAGAGAAGTGGAGAGAGGAGGGGAAGACAGAGAGGGAGAGAGAAAAGATAGGTACCAGTAGACCTGCTTCACTGCCTGTGAAGTAACTCCCTGCAGGTGGGGAACTGGGGGCTTGAAATGGGATCCTTCACTTTTTAAAAAAACTATTTTCCCTCCATTTTTTAAAAGTATCTGATTTATTTACTGAAAAGAGACAGAGAGAACTTGAGGGGGTGGGAGACAAAGAGACACTTACAGCATTGCTTCACTACTCTTGAAGCTTCCTCTCTGCAGGGCTTGAACCCTGGTCCCTATGCATAGTAACCAGGTGTGCCACCACCCAGCCCAAGACCCAGATTCTTCCTTCCTTCCTTCCTTCCTTCCTCCCTCCCTTCCTTCCTTCCTTCCTTCCTTCCTTCCTTCCTTCCTCCCTCCCTCCCTCCCTCCCTTCCTTCCTTCCTTCCTTTCTTTTTTAAGCTTTTATGTTGTTAATACTTTGTTACAAGATGGTAAGATTACAGTGTATATAGTTCCACACCACACCCACCACCAAAGTACAAGACATAGTTTCTTAGCCATAAAACAAAGATACTTACCTTGCTGGCCTAAAATGAAAAGTCGATAAACCAATGTGTATAAATAGCTAATATAGCATTTACACATTACGTACATATCTATGTGTATGGAATGCAGCATCACTAGTGAATAGTAGTGCAAAGAATAAACAATGTCTGCTTTCTTTCATGGTTTCCTCCCACTTCTTACTTAGTTTAGAGAGAACTTTCAAGATTCCGACATATCCAATTTTGACTAAGAGACAGAGATGGGGAGTCAGGTGGTAGTGCAGCGGATTAAGCGCACATGGTGCAAAGCACAAGGACCGGCCTAAGGATCCTGGTTCAAGCCCCCAGCTCCCCACCTGCAGGGGAGTTGTTTCACAGGCAGTGAAGCAGGTCTGCAGGTGTCTGTCTTTCTCTCCCCCCCCCCTCCATTTCTTTCTGTCCTATCCAACAATGATGGCATCAATAATAACTACACAACAATAAAAAAAAATACACAAGGGCAAAAAAAAAAAAAAGAGAGAGAGAGACAGAGATGAATGACATAAGCCAGTGAGCAGTACCTGGTCATGAGAGAAGATCTTTTTGAATTAATGGTATCCTTTTTCAGTTTTTTTTCCCCCATGCCATTGGTGACTGACCTGGATCCAGAACACTTTCCTCTGTCACTCCAGTTGATGCCAGTTAACTGAGTGGGCTGACAATGAGAGGACATCTTTATTTCTTCTCATGACTCTCTCAACTGTGTCCTGCCCTGTTACCCTTTGCCCATCATAGGATGATATATCAAATACATAGGTTCAGTTCACTTTCAAGTATAAAAAATAATTGACTCTTTCTTAGTATTAAACAATTCAGGATACACTAGATTTCTGTTATGTGTCCAAACAAGTTCTTGACCTCATACGATGGAAATCTTATTTCCAAAGTTTCCCGGCTGGAAAAAAAAAATACATGGTTGTCTGCATACCACTCCCACTCCCCAAAATCACAGAGCAATAAAGGGCTGTGGGCTCAAATTTAATGGCATCATGAGAGGTCTTGAGAAACATATACAATGGACAACCTCAAATCTTAAATGATTGAAGGCTTCCTTCCAAAATTACATTTTTCTATGAACTATGAAGATCTGATCACAACTGTCATAGATTTATAATTTTATTATAAGTGGTGAAGGAAGGAGACAGAGAGCTTATTTTAACAGATGTAATCCATAAGTAGCAATTTTTATAAGATCAGCCCTTCGATTCACAAGTTACTTTTTTAAATCAAAGATAAAGTCCAATACTAAAGTTGAGTGATAATATTAAATGTCTTTTTTATTATCTTAATTTAATTATTCTATAGAGACAACTAGAAGTTGAGAAGGAAGGGGGTGACTGAGGAGAGAGACAGAGAGACACCTGCAACACTGCTTCACCACTCACAAAACTTTCCCCCTACAGGCAGGGCAGGACTCAGGGCTCAAACCCAGGTCCTTGCCTACTGTAATGTGTGTACTCAACCAGTGTCACCGTTAATATTAAATATATTTTTTACTATTTATTTATTTTCCCTTTTGTTGCCCTTGTTGTTTTTTATTGTTGTTGTAGTTATTATTGTTGTTGTTGATGATGATGTCATCATTGTTAGATAGGACAGAGAGAAATGGAGAGAGGAGGGGAAGACAGAGAGGGGGAGAGAAAGACAGACACCTGCAGACCTGCTTCACCGCCTGTGAAACGACTCCCCTGCAGGTGGGGAGCTGGGGGCTCAAACTGGGATCTTTACACCAGTCCTTGTACTTTCCGCCATGTGCGCTTAATCTGTTGCGCTACCACCTGACTCCCGATAATATTCAATTTCTTACCATCACATAGATAACAGATTTCAGAGTTCACATGCATCATCTTATAAATCTAACTCCTAACTAGAGAGGGTAGATAAACTATTTATTTTCACAGGAGGAAACTAAAACTCATTACAGTTAAGTAAATTTTTTTTCAATATTTACCATATATTTTTTTTCCAAAGAACTCGGTTGAGGGGAAACAATGGTTTACAGGACAGTGGCTGATGGTCATGTCATGTGTTTGGTGACTGCAGCACTAAGGAGATGCCTCAGATGCCTCTGGTGACTGACTTTCACACTTCCTGCCCTGTAGTTGAGTTGCTGTCTTTCTTTGTCTCTTCCTCTCTCTCTTTTCTTTTTCTTTCTTTTTTCTCTCTCTCTCTCTCTCTCTCTCTCTCTCTCTCTTTCTTTCTTTCTTTTTGCCTTCACGGTTATCTCTGTGGCTCTGTGCCTGCACTACAAATCCACTGCTCCTGGAGGCATTTTTTTTTCTCATTTTGTTGCCCATGTTGTTGTTATTATAGTTGCCATTGCTATTGTTGGATAGGACAGAGAGAAATCGAGAGAGGAGGAAGACAGAGAGAGGGACAGAAAGACAGACGCCTGCAGACTTGTGCTCTTAACCTTCTGCACTACTGCCAGCCCCCGGAGTTGTTGTCTTTCTAAAGCAGCATATCTGACCCTCAGTTCCTTGTGCAAATAGGTTTGGAAATACATCTAAGCAAAATTAAGCAGGTGTACTCACAGACCTCTCTGACTTCTTATTTCTACAAAAATGTGCACTGAAACTACCTGAGTGGAATGTAAGAAGCAATTTTTTTCCTTGATAAAGCCCGCCCCACCGCAACAAAAATAAAAAAAAAAATCTTTGATGGGAAATACCCATCAGTTAGAATCTTGGAAATATTTCCTTAAAGACACACTCTCTAGTGGCTTGGGACGCAGTGCAGTGGATAAAACGTTGAACTCTTAAACATGAGGACCCTAGTTGGGTCTTCACTACTGAAGCTACCAGAGTGATTCTCTGGTTCTCCCTCTCCTCCTTCTGCTCCTTCTCCTTCTCTCTATCATGAATAAGCAATCAAATGAAACTTTCTTTTTTAAAAAAGAGAGCATGACTAACTGATTCATACCTTCAAATCTAAAGCACCTTCCCTTGCCAACTCTTTCATCTAGAATGAGGACACTTCCAGGAGCCTTTCCTTTTAATACTGTCTCATAGTGCTTATTTGTTATCAAGCCACTTACTCCCAAATAACTTGCTTAAAAATGTAAAACAATGCATTTGGCATTTATTGTGTACATTTCAGTACACCCATCTGTCTACCACCCATGCATCTGTTCATCCATCCATGCATCCATCCATCCGTCCATATATCTCCCTGTTTGAGAATCACCTATAATTTTGGTTGATGTGCCTTGGTGACCACTTCTACAAACAGCAAATAAAGATCAAATGGCCACCAGTAGTGATGGATTTGTAGTGCAGGCACTGAGACCCAGTGATAAACCCAGTGCCAAAAAAAAAAAAAAAAAAAAAAGACTGATGGGATGATTCCCAGTGGAACAAATTCTGCATCTAATATTGTGGGTATCATTATGAACTTCCTTTCTGTCATTTATGTGGGGTTATGTGAGTGAGAGACATACTTGATAGCTGAAAGACATGTGACAGTGATTGACCTGATACAATATATGTATTTTTTTATATTTATTTATTTCCCCTTTTGTTGCCCTTGTTGTTTAACATTGTGGTTATTGATTTCTTCATTGTTGGATAGGACAGAGAGAAGTGGAGAGAGAAGGGGAAGACAGAAGGGGAGAGAAAGATAGACACCTGCAGATCTGCTTCACCACCTGTGAAGCAACTCCCCTGCAGGTGGGGAGCCTGGGGTTTGAACTGGGATCTTTACGCCAGTCCTTGCGCTTTGCGCCACGTGCACTTAACCCGCTGCGCCACCGCTCAACTCCCTGATACAATATTTTTAAAGCAATATGTTACTTGAATATTTCCCAATTGTTCAAGTCACACTGGAGATAAAGATAAATAAAGAACAGATAAGGATCAGAAGGCAGTTAAAGGTTGTAGGTATCTTCTGATATCATTTATGAGGAGAATCTTAAGTTTAAATTTACTGAAATGGGGAAGATTGTGTGTATGCATATAACTTTTTAAAGTTTAGTTCTTTTTATCTATTTCTTTATTACTTTCATTTATTTATTGGATAAAGACAACCAGAAATCAAGAGGGGAGGAGCAGATAGAGAGGGAGAGAGACAGAGATACCTGCAGCCCTGCTTCACCATTCATGAAGCTTTCCCCCTGCTGGAAGGGACCTGGGACTTGAACCTTTGTCCCTGTGCACTGTAATGTGTGCACTTAACCAGGTACATCACTGCCTGGTCCCCTACATTTAACTCTTTTATATATACATAGTATTAGCTAAGTATAGTAGGTCTATTTCATAAGTGAGAAAAATGAGCCAAAGAAATTCATTATGACCAAAAATCCTACCTTGTCTTGTGAATAATTTAAGGCTCCATTGTATAAAAATCTCAGAACCCAGAACTACTTTTGCTGACTTCAAAGATAAAAAAGGATGTTCCTTTCTAACAAAAGATCAGAAAAATGTTTGAATTGCCATAGTAAAGAAAAAAAATTTTTTTAATTCTCTAATTGGAGGAGAAGGGAGAAACAAAGCTGAGTGGAATTGTGCATGTGTATGTGTGTGTGTGTGTAAAACAGCTAGAAAAAGTTTTCAGTTCAGTGGGAAAGAGGGTTCAGAAGGAATTATTTCATTATTGTAAAAACTCTGGGAGAAAAGAATGAGGGAGGACATCAATATATATTGGGAGATGAGTCATGGAATGAGCTGGAATTATAAGAGCTAGAAAGGAGAGAGTATCAGGCAGAAATTCCTTTATGGGGAATGATCATAAAGGATGGAAGTATCACTGCACAATAATCAGACCCAAACACCAGGCTATTCAAATGTTTTTGTGGAGGCTGGTGAGTTAGCTAGTGTGCTGGCATTGTCATGGGTGCAACCCAGGTTCCAGCTCGGCCACCACCACACTGAGGGAAGCTTTGATGCTTTGGTGTTGTGGTGGCTTTCTCTGTCTCTTTGTATCTCTTTATATTTATCTATTGGAAAAAGTGTTGCCAGAGCGGTGAAGCCCCAGTGATTAAAAACGAACAAACAAACAAACAAAGAGTTGGGTGGTAGTGCAGCGGGATAGGCGCATGTGGCCTGCTTAAGGATCCTGGTTTGAGCCCCCGGCTCCCCACCTGCAGAGGAGTCACTTCACAGGCAGTGAAGCAGGTCTGAAGGTGTCTGTCTTTCTCTCCCCCTGTCTGTCTTCCCCTCCTCTCTCCATCTCTCTCTGTCCTATCTAACAATGACAACATCAATAGCAACAATAACGACAACAACAATAAAAACACAAGGGCAACAAAAGGGAAAATAAATATAAAAAGATTAAAAAACACTTAAAAATGTTTTTTGTTGAAATTCAGTGATCCACTAGAGATTTAAGTGGATGACAAGGGCCACAGAATTTAATTCCTGAAAAATAATTAATAGATAATCTTAAAATATACTCAATAGGGCTGGGCGGTAGCGCAGCGAGTTAAGGGCATGTGGCGGGAAGTGCAAAGACCAGCTGAAGGACCCTGGTTTGAGCCCCCCGCTCCCACCTGCAGGTGTGGTCACTTCACAAGCAGTGAAACAGGTAGGTGTCTATCTCTCTCTCTCTCTCTCCTTCTCTGTCTTTCCCTCCTCTCTCGAATTCTCTCTGTCCTATGCAACAGCAATAACAACAAGGGCAACTAAAATGGAGAAATATGGCCTCTGGGAGTGGTGGATTCGTAGTGCAGGCACTAAGCCCCAGCAGTAACCTTGGAAAACAATCTTCTTAGTTTCCTATTTTGTGCTCAGTATGACATGATAGAGTGACTGCAGTAAAGAAAAGACATTATAGAAAGGGAGTGCATCGGGGCTGGGCAGTGGTGCACCCAGTTCAGCGGGCACTTAGGAAAGACTACAGGTAAGAACACTTGTTCGAGCCCCAGGCTCCGCACCTGCAGGGGCACTCTTCATACGCTGTGAAACAGGTGTCTGTCTCTCTCCCTCTCTACCTTCCTGTCATCCTCTCTCAATTTCTTTCTGTCCTATCAAAAAAAAAAAAAAAAAAGGCCAGAAACAGTGGTTTCTTACTGAGGTGGGGGTGGGGGGTGGGTAGTGATTGCCAGTGCCACCTCTTCGTTTTACTTGACTCACAGAGTGGCTTTTGTTTGCTTCCCCATTACACATACAGACCTTAAAGAATGGGGCTCCAGGGGACAGGCAATGGAGCTCCCAAGAAAGTCCGGCATATTAAAGTGTGAATTGGCCTGGGCTCAAGTCCCCAGCCCCTTACCCGCAGGGGAGAAAACTCATGAGTGATGAAGCAAATTTGCAGGACTCTCTTTATCTCTCTGATCTCCCCTTAACCGTCCCCCTCCAGTTTCGCTCGGTCTCTACCCAAGATAAATAAATCTTTAAAAAAATAGAACTATGTCTTATTTAATGTTGATTTCACAATGATTCCACAGTGCTTTGTACATTTAATTAATATATGCTAGTGTTTTTTTTATATGGTAGGTCAAGCACTGCTAGCTGTTCAGTGCTTTTCAATATCTCTATTTCTTATTCATAGGTTCCTCTATAAGTGGATTACTACAACTCAGAGACTAAAGTGTTTATGTGGCAATTCCTCTAAAAACTAAAAAACACTTGACCATCTTGCAATATTTCTCCTAGGCATCAGTCCAAAAGATATGAATATACTGACTTAAAGGTTATAGGTACCTTGTGTTCACAGAAGCATTGCACACACACAGCTGTCAAAATATGTAATCAACCTAAAAGCTCATCAAGAGATGACTAGAGAAAGAAGCTGGGGGTCGGGCGGTGGCGCAGTGGGTTAAGTGCATGTGGCGCAAAGCCCAGGGACCGGCCTAAGGATCCCGGTTCGAGTCCCCGGCTCCCCACTTGCAGGGGAGTCTCTTCACAGGCGGTGAAGCAGGTCTGCAGGTGTCTTATCTTTCTCTCCCCCTCTGTCTTCCCCTCCTCTCTCCATTTCTCTCTGTCCTATCCAACAACGAACAGCATCAGCGATGGCAATAATGATAACCACAACGAGGCTACAACAACAAGGGCAACAAGAAGGGGAAAAAAAATGGCCTCCAGGAGCAGTGGATTCATGGTGCAGGCACCGAGCCCAGCAATAACCCTGGAGGAAAAAAAAAAAAAAAGAGAAAGAAGCTGTGGGTTACATACTCAGTGGAAGACTACTCTGTCATTAGAAAGAGTGACATTGAGGGTGGAGGTAGACAGCATAACGGTTAGGCAAAGAGACTCTTATGCCTGAGGCTCCAAAGTCCCAGATTCAATTCCCCACAGCACCATAAACCAGAGCTGAACAGTGCTCTGGTAAAAAAAAAAAAAAAAAAAAAAAAAAAGAAAGAAATGGTATCTTTTGGAACAAAACGGATGGAACTGGAGCTGATCATACTAAGTGAAATAGTAAAGAAGTGAAAGACATCAACCAGATGGATTCATATGTAGAATAGAAATAACTAAAAAATAAATTTGCAAAAAAAAATAGACAAACTGACTCAGACTATGGAAATTATGGTAGTCACAAGAAATAACAAGGAGAGAAGTGGGGGTTGTAGGTGGAGGGGTGGCTGGTATAAAAACACTGGAACTGTGGTAGTGGGTGTGGTGAGTTAGAGTGTGTGTACATGCATGTGAAAACCAAGGTTACATCAATACTTTCTTTTTAAAAATTTAAAAAAATATTTGTTTATTCCCTTTTGTTGCCCTTGTTGTTTTATTTGTCCTTGTAGTTATTATTATTGTTGTTGATGTCATCGTTGTTGTATAGGACAGAGAGAAATGGAGAGAGGGAGAGAAAGATAGACACTGCAGACCTGCTTCACCAGCTGTGAAGCGACTCCCTTGCAGGTGGGGAGCCGGGGGCTCAAACCCGGATCCTTACGCTGATCCTTGCGCTTGACGTCACCTGCGCCTAACTGCTGCGCTACCACCCGACTCCCTAATACTTTCTTAAAAGTACTTGATAAAGCGTTGCTTTTTGATGAAAAGGAGGAGAGTGACATTAATAACTTTTGATGAAAAGGAGGAGAGTGACATTAATAACTATCTTTTGAAAGTCATTTCTGCCCTTTGTCAGGATGGCATATCTCATAGTTGATGGCCCAACACTTTCCCACCTCACGGGCCACTCTGATTTTTCTGTCCAAAAATCTTATTAATTATTGTTACAAGTGGAGACTGAGAAGCTAAAAACTTATTTACAGTAACAGAACAAATTCTGTAGAACTGAAGATTTGTACTGATATTTACATAGATATGATTTGAAAACACTTGCTTATACATCATGTCATAATTTGAGCCAGTTAAAACCTTGGCAGTAATGGCTATGAAATACTCCCATACTCCCAGACAACAACTCAAACAACAACAAAAAAAAAAAAAAAAAAGGAAGAAAGATTAAATGGATGGGCTTCATTTCACTGTAACAAAAGAATGGCTCTACAAACTCACAAGAGAAAACTAATCTAGGATTCAAATTTACTTCATAATTTCTTTTTATTTTTCATAAAACCTTCCACACAATACTATTTTATGTATAAACTCTCAAAACACTGGAATTTCTAGAATGAACAAAATTGATAGTCTTTCATTAACTCATAACATCAAAAGCCAAAAAAAAAATTCTAACAAAATTTGACAATGTCAAGTAAGATTTATGGGTTGGGTAGTTAGCAGGGATGTATGGAACAGACTTTCACCTTGAATCTAGCAGGACTCAGGTTCAATCCCGGGCATCACTGTAATCCAGAGATGAACAGTGTTGGTAAAAAATAAAAATGGAAGGAAGGAAAGGAGGGAAGAAGGAAGAAAGGAAAGAAGGGGAGAAAGAGAAAGAAAAGAAAAGAAAAGAAATGGAAAAAGAAATGGAAAAAGAAAAGTCAGATGTGTGTAAATACTACCTAATGCACTAAAATAAAGTATTATTTGTCAACTTTATAGATACTATTTGATATATATTTAAAGGGTCTTCAGTGAGATATTTCACTCACAATTTAAGATTGGATATCAAGAAATCACAAATAAACATGCCAATCACAAATTAACAAAGCCAGTGAAAAATGTAAGTTACCAGGGATTCCTTGAGCACCAGAATTTATTATTTTAAGAAAATATCAGTGGCGGTAAACATTCCAAAACATAAACTACAAAAATATCGGGGTATAGTTTGTTTTCATGGGAAAGAAAAAAGTCATCAGACTCCAAAGCACATTTACTATGTTAATGATTTTCTAAGAAAAAAAAAACAAAACACTATTTCCATTTAGCTCCATAAAAGTTCCTACTCTTTCAGAGTCTAAGACATAATAAAAAATGATCCAAAGGAAGAAGAAAAAACTGGATTGAAACTGACAGACTTCTGGGCAGGGGCAATAGCATAATGCTTATGCAAAAAGACCTCCATGTCTGAGGCTCCAAAGACACAGGTTCAATCCCCTGCACCAGTGTAAACCAAAGCTGAGCTGTGCTCTTATCTTTCTCTCTGTACCTCTCTCATTTATTAAAATAAAGCAAACAAGACATATATTTAATGGCAGGCTTCTATTTTCGGAAAAACCCTCCATTAAGCAAGCGTAAAGGAAAACAAAAATGATATATGTATAAAATGATCGCCAGTAAATTTAACTGATTTGCTGCCACCTTGCTGCTTATGAGTTATAGTTCCTGAACACAACAATCTTTTAATGAAGAGAGCCCTACTTTCTATAAAATGCTCGGCAGTTAGATGAGGCATGTTGAGCTGGAAGGCCTCTTGGAGACTGAGACTATGCCAAGTCTTTTTAACTGTAATTCAGAACACCTGAAATGATTCAAGAAATTGTTAGAAATACAGCACAACGTCTTTTGAAAAACAAACAGCTGGTGATTACACAACAGGTCACGTGTGGGGGAACTGAAGTGAAAAATCAGGCAGCAGAGAAACCCAGAAAAAGCATCAGTGTCAAGACCCAACTTCCCCACTGGTGTACCCTGAGGTAGCTGGGAAGGGTAGGAAGTGTCTCTTGAATGTCTCCACAGGCACCTGATTATTAAAGTGTCAAACCTCTTGGAAGATTTTTTTTTTTTTTTTAGTAATTTGCTATTCCATTTCTGTTTCATTCATTAAGTCGGTTCTAAAGGCTCCTCAAGATCCCCATTTGTAAAGTTCTCAATGAATCAAGCTGAGAACAACTCAAACTATTTTGATTCACTTAAGAGAACAAAGTTATCTTTAGAAACAAACTGTAAATGAGAAGTGCAGTGTTGTGGTCCCTTCACAGTGTGAACAGTGAGAAGAATTCCACAGCTCTCAAGGCCATGATCTAAAAAAGTGGTAAACTGAGCAACCACATCCTGGGCTTAGCTTCTCTGACTTAATAATATTAACTTTTGCCTAGGGGGAAAAATGCTTTATTTACTAATAAATAAAAGGGAGGACACTTGGATAAGTGGCTTAAAACATTCTTAAAAAAAAAAAGTGAACATGGTACCTTTAACATCTTTGCTACAAATATTCTTTTTTAAAAATGTGTTTATTTTATTTGATAGGACAGAGAGAAAATTGAGAGGGGAAAGGGGGGCTAGAGGAGAGAGATATCTGCAGCACTGCTTTACCACTTGTAAAGCTCTCCACCCCCTTCCCCACAGGTGGGGACCAGGGGCACGAATCCAGATCCTTGTGCTCTGTAAATATGTGCACTCAACTGGCCCCCAAATTTTAAATATTCTTAAAGTTAACTTATTTTTTTAGTGGCATGAAAGTATTTAAAGGAATGTCCCCGGCACATGCGTTTAGTAGAAATGGCTTAATTTATGAATATAAGTTACAAGGTACCAATTCCTATCAAAACAAATATTACAGAATGTCTGTGTAAAAGACATTGCATAGATAGCAGGAGAATATAAAAAAAAAAGGTCAGTAAAATATCTGCCTCTGTGGGTTATGATTTCATACTGCAGATGTGTCTTTAAGATAATAAGCTCAAGAGAATTTACTTGAAACAACTTAATAAACTATATCTTGTATATTACAGATATATCATAGGCAATTTACTTGGACACTGTCCATCCTCTACAATGTATTAATCATGTGAATTGATTACTGGGGTGGTAGAATTATTAACCATTTACCTTTATTTATTTATTTTTTTTCACTGCCACCATGGTTATCCCTGGTACTTGATGGCTACACCATGAACCCACAACTCCTGGCAGCCATTTTTTTTCTCCTTTCTTTTTTAGTAGCTAGGACAGAGAGAAATTGCGAGGAGAGGGAGAAAGAAAGAGAGACTCCTGCATGTCTGCTTTAGTGCCTGTGAGGCTTCATTTGGGGGGGAGGAGTCGTGGGAGCTCTAACAAGGGTCCTTGTGCATAGTAAGGTATGTGCTCAGCCAGGTGCCAACACCTGCTTCCCCATTTAGCATTTTATGTCTATGCCATTCGATGCTTCAAAAATAAGTATTTAGACCTACTACATGTAACTAACACGAACACTGTCAGTTCCAACCTTAGACAAACTGAGTGATTCCTTCTAGATAGAAACCCAACTGCCTTTCTTAAGTAATTACTCTTGAGGATCATATATGTAGCAAACAAAGAAATAGTCCCTTCGAACAGTATTTAAAATGCTGCTCTTATTAGCGAGGAGTGTCATTTGCTGACACTCCCAGTTTTCTCCTCAGCAATGTTTGGAATTCATACCTGTAAGCAGCCCAAACAGAAACCCTCCAGCTTGCCCAGGACAACATTGCTAATCATGCCATCCCATGCCAACATGAGATTCACAGGACAGCAAATCAAGCAAGGCACACAGCAGCTCCCAGTCTGATGTCTGCAGGGGTTGCCTGATGCTTGTACAGCCTGGGTGTGCCCATTTCCAGAATAGGGCAGCAAAATCAGATGACACCTGACTCCAAAGCACTTGCTATACAGACTCTAAGACAGAGCATGTTACGATCCAGAAAAGGTGGATCTTGAAGGGAGAGGTTCAGTTAAATTATTTATTAACTAGTGAATGTGCTGAGAAGCTCACCGCCTGGATTCCTGGCTGTCCTCTGCGCCAACCAAGCCTATCTGGTTATGCGCTTCAGATGAGATGAGAAAGAGACAGAGGCTATGTCTCTTGTACGCCTCTCTGAATGCCTCAGTTTTTCAGATAAGAGCGCTTCACATTTCCTCAGAGGGGTCATTCCTGGGGGTTGTGGTTTTTTCTGAGTGCCTGCAAGATTGTGTTTTTGAAGAAGGAACAGGAGGCACCAAATTATCTTTGAGAGGCCTGGAGTCTTCCTGTATAAGCATTCAGGACTGTGTGTGTGTGTGTGTGTGTGTGTGTGTGTGTGTGTGTGTGTGTGTGTGTGAAGAGGAGTAGAGAAAACAATTAAGGAAAGGAGATGAACAAGAGAAAAGAGAAGGGTTAATCATGCAGGTATTGCCTGCTGTGAAGTCCTATCCAGCAAGACAGAGAAAGGCAGGGCAAGAAATGCTGTGCCAAGGCTTTCAAGGCTCTAAAGGTTCTTACTGCTAAAATGCTGCATTGCTCTCCTCTGTAAAGCCTGCTTCAGGTTGGTCCAGAAAAGCATTCTTCCTTTAGTCATTCCTGTCACCCTCCACCCCCTTCTCTGCAGGTGGCTTCTTCTGGAAGCTTTCCATGAAGGCTGGAGACAGTCAGGCATCTTGGATTTGGGTTCTGCCTTCTAGGAGCCAGTGGAGAGCTGGCAGGGCCAACTGTGTGTCTACACTGCAGCTTCCTAGATCCACTAGATCCTAATGGCTGCAATCGAAGCTGCTGCAGTCTACAAGGAGGCAAAAGTGGGTCCAAGAGTGAACAGGGCACCTGCAGGGTCCCAGAAGGTTGGGTTCCCTGGAAAAGGTAAGAGATGGAAAGCACCAGTCTTCTTCCAATGAGAGTTAAAGAGCCTCAATGCTTTGTCAGTCCTCTCTCAAATAAATAAATAAATAAATAAATAATCTCTAAAGATTCCAAGAAAAGGGAGTGGAATATGAGGAGGACAGGAAGGTCAATTGCACATCGAATGAGATGGGTAACTTAGATGCATTAGAAAAAAAAAAGATAGAAAGAGCTTTGACAAGGAAAGGAGAGGCAGAAATTGCTAGAGAAAGACTAGGATCCCCTCCCCCTCAGGAGCCCCCCTGAAAGCTGTACTGGGGAGCAGACACTGATTTATTTGAAGACTTCAACAGTGTCACTGAGGATACTAAATGTACAGAAAAGTGTTTGTGTGGGGGAGTCGCATTTTCACTCAACATTCTTTTAGACAAGACATTGACTTTCCCTGGCTCCCTGAGTCCTAAAACAAGGGATCTGGACTAGACATCTTCTAAGGTCTCGGCCCAGTGTGAGTACTGACAACTGTCAAGCCAGAACAACTGAGATCAAACATCTATGAACTTGAAGACCTGATTCTTCTACCAGGTTTTCTCCATTTCCCTCTATTTCCCATTTATCAATACAATGAAACATCACCTGCCCCCATTCATGGAACCAATGCCAACAATCAGTGATGACAAGTAGTATGGCTCAGCTGTGACAAATGATTGGTCCTTCTGCTGTGGAGTAGGGAAGGGAGACATAGGACAGGCAAGAGTGATTTATGTTTTTGGGTTTGCAAAGAGAGGATCTTCTAAGAATTTTTTAAATTTCACATTTCACCTCTTTAAATAAATTATACATTTGTTTTAGTGCTTCCAAAATAACTGGACTGACTAAAGGACCAGAATCCTATAATGATCTTCCTGATTTGGGGGCTGGGGATGAATTACACCTCCTTGGATCCCAGAATTTGGACCTGCCCGGTCCATGGAAATCCAGCCCACAGGGACCGTGCTCTTTTCTGCTCTGCCTGTCCTGTGGCATTCTGCAAGCCTGTTTCTGTGCCGCGTTTTCTGGGGGTTGTGCTATACCCAAGCTTATTGGGAATGCACTCAGTTGTCCAGGGTTCAATGATGCAGGCTGCCCCTCCCCCTTTTCCCCTCCCCCACTCCAATGCAGGCAGTTTAGGTGGCTGTGAGGAGAAAAGGTGTGTTTCACTACTTTCCTTTTTAGTTTGTCTTAACATGGATTTTTAAAAAATATTAAAAAAAACATCAATAGTAGGCATAGGACTCCCTTGCTCTTGTCAGTAAGTAGGTTGTAACACAGAGGTGATAATACACGTGTGCTTTCTACACCCAACAACATTTTCATTTCATTTTCATCTCCAAAATATAGGCAGGAGGGCAACTCTAAAAAAAAATGGATTCCCACTCTGGCATCTCACAGGGCACTGATGCGTGCAAGGCTGAGCACACCAACCCCTCCCCTGCACCAGCGCCTCTGATTTTTTTTTTTCCCAGAGGGGGTTTGACCTTGCAAAGACCCTTCTCCTGTTTCTGGATAAGGAGCAACCCATTTTGAACAGACGCGCAACAACCTTTTCTCCTTAAAGAAACACAACGAAATGGAAAGGGAACCCATTTGGGTTCACGTTTCTCCGCCTGGCATCTCCGGAATGGGAATCTGAACACAGGCTGCAAAGGCAGGTAACTAGTTGGGATCTGGAACAGCCCATTGTAGCTCGCCCCCCCACCCCCCCAGCCTCCCAGCAGACGGCTGGCAGTGCGATGGGACATCTTTCCCTTTTCTGTCCCTTCACCATCATGACAAAACAAGCAGGACTGAAAAGATTATAGATGCAGGTTTCTCAAGACTCAGCGAGAAAGATGCTTATTTTTTGCGCCTCGCTCGGTGGCTCTGACCACTCGCGTCCCGCTTGCAAACCCATCCCGATGGCCATCTCGTCTGCTCAGTTTGACTTAGCAAACACCTTTGCTGCTGCGGCTCCACAGTGAGAAAAATGGTGCAGCGACCCCGCCGATGACAGGATGGTACCTGACTGCAACCACTCGATAGTGCTAGTTTTATCAGCAACCCGGAAAACTTCACAATCGGTCAATTAGCTGCTTACATCTGTGCGAGGAAACCCGTCTATTTTTAGCCAACTAAAAAAGCACCTCTGTTTCACGCATCTTCCATATAGCCCTACGCCGCATATAGCATATATAAGGACCCTCTTCCTCCAGTTTTATTATTGCAAAAAAAAAAAAAAAATCAAAACGCTCCTTCCTCCTGGACTAACAGCACATTCAGATCTCCAGAGCTAACCAAGGCGAGTGCCGCCATGCACTCACATGCCTGGGTGCAAAGTCTGTGACAATAGCCAAAGCATCTAATTGTCCCCCTCCCAGACAATTAGACAACTGGGTGCGCTAACCATGCAGAAATGCAACGGAGACATATATATGTATATATATATATATTTTTTCCACTTACAGTTATAGCGCTGTGCACGGTCACTTCAGGAAAATGAAAAAAACTCAACAGTTCTTTTTCTATAAATTCGGCTCAGCGACAAGCCGTCCTGTCTGTGCTTCTCCCACGCTCTTTATAAATTTTTGATTATTATTATTTCCCCCTTCCCTCTGGAGGTCTAGGCTGTGGAAATGCCTCCTGGATCGTGCCTTGCAAGCCCAGGCACCGCAGCACGCTCGGCTGAGTCTCGGCTGCAGCCCGGGAATCCCATAGAGGAGCCTCGGGGCCCTGAGCGGGCTGCGCAGGCGCGGACTCGCCACCCCGCCGCCCCGCCCCCCTGCCCCCACCCCTGCAGCCCGGCTCGCGAGCTCGGAGCCCGTGGCCAGCAGCCGCCCCACGGGTGCGCATGCTCAGTCGGAGGCCTTGGAGTTTCCGCGGGTGGATTCCATACCTCCAGATTTTAGCAGAATCTCCAAAGGACAGTGATGGGAGCAGGGAACCTGGCGACCCAGCCCCTGGTACCTGGATAAGAGCAGGGAAGGGGAGCTGGACCCCAGCCATACCCAGAGGTCCAGGGGTTCGGTGGGTGGTTCAGTTTGAAGCCAGATAGGGGGTGGGGTGGGGAGGGGCCTGGATCCTACTGTTCGTCATCATCATCATCATCAATATCACCACCATCATCGTTATTATTATTATTTTATCAGGGCTCTGCTCAGCTCTGGCTAATGATGGGACTGGGGACTGAACCTGGGAACTTCAGTGCCTTAGGCCTGAGAGTCTTTTTGCATCACCATTATGTTGTCTCCCCAGTCCCTAGAGCCTACTTTCCCAGCTTTATCAGGCTCTAAAGAGAAGGGGGAAATGCAGAGATTCCCTTCCTGGGCAGCATTTCCAGCGAGCTGGTAATGCAGCTAATTTGCCCTCTGGGAAAGAATTCTTCTGGTGGGCATGAAGTCGGGGCCATTTCTCTAAGGGTGCTATGTGGGAGCTCCCCTGTTTATAATCCCCCCGGACGAGTCCCCAGTTCACAGTGGCCTTGGAGAAGAATGTATGGAAGGGACCTGGGGCCCAGGCTTCTTTCCCTGGGTGGCTCTATAGGCAAAAGCCATCCTAGCCTCCAAGGGACATTTACTAAGAGGCTTTGTGCTTATTGAATATGCTTTGGAGTGGGGATGGAGACTGGAGGCGAGGGTATGCACCATCCTGGACATCCACCGTGGAGGGCTTGCTGTCAATATTTTCCTAAAGCCCCCTTTGTGTCCTTAAAGGACAAATACTTGCTTTTGCCAGCTGACATCCCCCCCCCCCCAAGCCTAGGAGACTGAAAGAAGTAGTGAGCAGTTGTTTGCTTACTTCTGGACCCAGCTATCAAGAATCCCCAAAGGTCCTCAAGTTGACCAGTTTCCTCTAGTGTGTATACTTGCATCCATTCATTCTACAAATCACTCTATTATTGATGCTTGTATCCACAGACTAAGACTGTGCTTTGGGAGAAATACAGTGAGCATACCTCCTTCATACATCCAGATAGAAACATTCTTTTCATCTAAAGGAAGTTTAAAAAAAATATTCCCTTTTGTTGCCCTTGTTGTTTTATTGTTGTAGTTACTGATGTCATTGTTGGATAGGACAGAAAGAAATGTAGAGAGGAGGGGAAGACAGAGAAGGGGAGAGAAAGATAGACACCTGCAGACCTGCTTCACTGCCTAAGAAGTGACTCCCCTGCAGGTGGGGAGGCAGGGGCTGGAACCGGGATCCTTATACTGGTCCTTGTGCTTTGTGCCACATGCACTTAACCTGCTAGGCTACCTCCTGACTCCCCTAAAGGAAGTTTTTTTTTTTTTTTTTTGGGTGGTGGGTGGGATGGTTTCCTTAAACTGAGTTTTACAATGTGCAAAAATCCTTCACACACCCCATCACTGCAGAGTGAACCTTTGTTTGAAGGACACTAGGGGCATCATTCTTGGCCAAAAGAGCTCCAGATGGGTAAGCCTCTGGTGTCCAGAGAAAGCTACTCCTGGCTTCAAATGTGTGTGTGTGTGTGTGTGTGTGTGTGTGTGTGTGTGTGTGTGTGTGTGTGTGTGTAGTGGGGTGGGGATGGGGGGTTACAGCTCAGAGGAACTAGAGGTGGCTCTGGATACCTAAAGGCTAAGTCTCAAGGCTCCCCAGGTCACCCCCCAACACCGAGAACTAGCGTCCTGGGGAAAGGTAGCGCCTTGGGGGGGCACTTTGGGGATTCCCCCCACACCTCTGCCCGGGTTGCCTCCCTGCAGGGCTCCGGGCCGGCAGGCTGCAGGTGAGCGCGGAAACCCGGAGCTCGGAGCCGGGCGGCTCGGGTGCTGCGGCAGGGAGGGAGAGTGAGCGGGTCCGGGCTGCCCACGCTCCCTCTGGGCCGCAGTGCGCACTGCGCAGCGGGCCTCCTATCTACCTGGGTGCTCTGGGCCGGTCAGGGAGACAACCAGAGAAAGCTTTCAGGAGAAGATATGAGCAGAATATTCTCCAAAGAAGAGATCCAAAAGGCCAACAGACTTAGGGAGAAAAAATGCTTCAAGTCATTGATTGTCAGAGAAATGCAAATAGAGGCAAGAATGAGATGACACTCACCCCTGTGACTTGCCCCCAAATCCAGGCTTTCTGGGCTCTCCTGTAGATGCACTGCCACCCTTGCCAGCCAGAAGGGCCACTGGAGTCCAGGCTTTCCTGCTGGGCCATATGCCCAGGCACTGAGCCCTGGAGGTCTTTTGCATGGCATAGTTCTGTTGGAGAAAACATATATATATTTGAATTTCTTTATTGGGGAGTTAATGTTTTACATTCAACAGTAAATACGATAGTTTGTATATGCATAACATTTCCCAATTTTCCATATAACAATACAACCCCTACTAGGTCCTCTGTCATCCTTTTTGGACCTGTACTCTTCCCCCCTACCCACCCCAGAGTCTTTTACTTTGGTGCAATATGCCAATTCCAGTTCAGGTTCTACTTGTGTTTTCTCTTCCGATCTTGGGAGAAAACATATTTTGCACTAGAGTTTAGAGAGAGAAGAGAAACCTGAGACTCAGCGGCTGTTTGGGGTCTGGGAGGTTGGGTTCAGAAAGCCCCTTTGTCTCCTTGGGCTTTGGGCAAGAGGGAGGCAGGTGTGTGTGTCAAGTTCTGTGGGTGCTGGAGCTTTGTTTGGCGTCCTTAGCGTGGCATCTGTGTTGTTCAGCTATTTGCAACCTGATCTTTTTTTAAAGGCTGATTTTTGGGACATATTTATTTACTTATTTTTGTGATGCCTTTTTTCTATGCAGCAGGACTCATAAGGAGTCCGATTCTCTGAGGTCCCAGGAATGTGCACTTCCCCTCTGCTGGTAGAGGGAACTTTGCACAAACCTACTTCCATTGGAGCCCTGCCTTCTTTTGCACCAGTGACTGGAGGTCTGGGGAGAAGGGCACATCTGGAGTACTGCAGTGCTTTAGAGGAGAATGCTATCAACTGCATCAGTTGATATTATTTTAAATGATGTCCTCACCACTGCAGGACTTCATCCTTCCCTTCCCTTCCCTTCCCTTCCCTTCCCTTCCCTTCCCTTCCCTTCCCTTCCCTTCCCTTCCCTTCCTCTCTCTTTCTCCCTTTCTTTCTCTCTTTCTCCCTCCTTCCTTTCTTTTCTTTCTTTCTCTTTCTTCCTTTCTCTCTCTTTCACCCACCCTCCTTCATCCACCTTCTCCCTCCCTTCCTTCCTTCCTTCCTTCCTTCCTTCCTTCCTTCCTTCCTTCCTTTATTTTCTATCAGATCACTGCTTAGCTCTGGTTTAAGGTGTGTTAGGAAATAGACCTGGGATTTTGGAGCCTCTCAGGCATGAGAATCTGTTTGTATAGCCATTATGCTATCTACCCCCACCTCAGAGCTCCAACTTCACATTCTGAAGATTTTGGAGGTGGAGTAAAATCCGATGCTGGGTTGGAGAGGAGGAGGGTGCTCTACAACAGATTGTTCTCCCCACCTCCCCCCAGCAGTAGAATTCTGACTTGCCCAGAAAGAATTGGTCTACTTTCCTCTCTTCTTTGCAAATTATATGCTTTTCTAAGTAGCCTTTCTTCTACCTCACTCCTTGGCAGAATCAAACAAACAAAATAAAAGCAAGGATGCCTTTTCAAATGTACACAGTATCATTTGGTTCTCTCCTCCTCCTTAAGGTAGCATGGACAAGTGAGAAACTGAGAAAGACAGTGAACATGCAGAATGTCAGGGGTGCAGCAGTTCTGGTCAGTGGCTCATCTGTTTGAGTGCACCTGCTACAATGTGCAAGGACCCAGGTTCAAGCCCTCAGTTTCCACCTGCAGGGGGAAAGCTTCACAAGTGGTGAAACAGTGCGGCAGGTGTCTCTGCCTCTCTCTCCCCTTCCCTTTCAATTTCTGGCTGCTCTATCCAATAAAAAATATATATTAAAAAAAAAAGAAGAAGAAATGAAAAGA
Source organism: Erinaceus europaeus (assembly GCF_950295315.1). Taxonomy (NCBI): domain Eukaryota; kingdom Metazoa; phylum Chordata; class Mammalia; order Eulipotyphla; family Erinaceidae; genus Erinaceus; species Erinaceus europaeus. Next base: position 6,665,452 of record NC_080164.1, on the reverse strand, counting down.
GGTTGTCAGTGGTGGGGCACCTAGCAGAATGCACATGTCATCACAGTGTGCAAGGATCTGAGCTTGAGCCCCAGTCCCTGTCTGTAGAGTGGGAAGATTCATAAGTGGTGAACAAGTGCTGTTGAGGTCTCTCTCTCTCTCTTTCTCTCTCTCTTTCCCTCTCCCTCTCCCTATCTTCCTCAGCTCTCCCCTTCACTCTCAATTTCTCTGTCCCTACCCAAAATAAATAAAATATTTTTAAAAGGACGTATTATAAAAAACTAAAGGAAATATAAAAATGAAAAGAAACAGAATTAGAAGAAGTGATTTTGCCATTATATAAACTCATAAAGAATCATAGTATTGGCTTGTCAGAAAAGTCATGATACATTGTTACTCAGAAACACACAGAAAAATTTGTCATGACTTTTCCTACAACCCAATAATTTTTCTCATATGAACAAAATGCTACTATTAAAAAAAAACTAACTGCACTGATCCTGACAGAGGATCTGTAGGACTATGTAGGGCATATGTGTTTATTCTGATATTTACTGATATTACTGATTATTCTGATAACTTTCTTAAAGTCAATCTGGGAAATATAGCCTAGAACAAAATCATACATTTCTTAAACCTATGTGTTGTTTCACTGCGTGTTTTTTTAAAGATTTTTTAAATATTTTAAAATTAATATTTATTTATTTATACCCCTTTGTTGCCCTTGTTGTTTAATTGTTGTTGTTATTATTGTGGTTGTTACTGATGTTGCCGTTGTTGGACAGTACAGAGAGAAAGAGGAGGGGAGGACAGAGAGGGGGAGAGAAAGACAGACACCCGCAGACCTGCTTCATTGCCTGTGAAGAGACTCCCGTACAGGTGGGGAGCCTGGACTTGAACAGGTCCTTGTTCTTTGAGCCATGTGCCTTTAACCCGCTGAGCTACAGCCCGACTCCCCACTGTGTATATTTTCTACTCCTTTATTTTTCTAGAATAAGTGGAAAACTTAAGAAGAAAAGCAGTGATTGCAATATAGTTAAAGCATGAGAGCCGTAGCTCTCTAACAGAGGTGAGATTAGACATTCTAGTTTTAATGCATTGATTTGTCATTTCTCCCAGTTCAACCCTGATTTTCCTGTAACACATGATTGGCTCAAAATTCATTTCAATAGGTCAAGGAGACAGCATATTGGTTATGGGAAAGAGAAAGAAAAATTCATGCCTTATTTATTTATTTTTTAAAGAAAAAGACAAAAGCTCGAGCAAAGCTCTTCAGTAGTGGATGCAGGTTGAATTCTTTTCATCCCGTTTATTATTCAAACACCCACTGCATATCCACCTTCTGTCAGCCAGTGCCCACAACCCCTTTCTATGCGGTGTTCCATTTCACAACAATCCTAATTATCTGTGAGAGACACATTTTTATTTTTTTATTGGTGATTAAATATTGATTTACAAAATTACATGTCAACAGGGGAGATACAGAAAGGGGAAAGAAAGATACCTGCAGACCTGCTTCATCGTTTGTGACTTAAAATTTTTATTTAAATCAATTGAAAAATATTAAGTTCTGAATATATATAGACTCCAGGGTTATTGCTGGGGCTCCTGCACCATGAATCCACTGCTCCTGGAGGCCATGTTTTCCCCCTTTTGTTGCCCTTGTTGTAGCTTTGCTGTGGTCAATATTGTTGTTGATGTAGTTCATTGTTGGATAGGACAGAGAGAAATCGAGAGAGGAGGGAAAGACAGGGTGGAGAAAAAGATGGACATCTGCAGACCTGCTTCACTGCCTGTGAGGTGACTTCCCTGCAGGTGGGGAGCTGGGGGCTCGAACCGGTCCTTGCGCTTTGCGCCACGTGCGCTTAACCTGCTGAGCTACCGCCTGACCCCGCTAATAAATATTTTTATTGGCTAGTTCTCTGTAGCAGATTTCTGAGGAGGTCAACAGGATAACTGGTGATATAAATGACATTTACGTTGTCATTTCAGAGGGATTGTCGTATTTGGTATTGTAATGAAAGAAACAGAATCAAAATAAAGCCTGCAAGTGATAATTTAGGAGAATAACTTCAGTTTTATATGTTTTACATATATAGAATTTCTATGTGTGACCCTACTTGAAGATAATTTTTCACAGCTAACATTTTTTTTCCCCCAATCCACTAGGGACTAGGAATAAAAGTGGAGATAAAGAGAATTGACAGGCGTGGGGCCAGGCGGTGGCACACCTGGTTAGCACACACATTACAGTGCAAAAGGACCCGGATTCAAATCCCCGGTCCCCATCTCTGCAGGGGAAAAGCTTCCTGAGCGGTGAAGCAGAGCTGATGGTGTCTCTCTCCCTCTCTGTCTCCCCCACCCCTCTCAGTTTCTCTCTGCCTCTATCCAATAATACATCAATAAAGTGAACTGGCAGGAGTGTCAGGAAGATCGTTGAACATACTGGAGCATAAGACTTGCGTGTCTCAGGGCTCACGTCAATTCTTAGACCTAGTTTGAAAGATCAAGTTGATATATATGCCTAGGCACCAGTTCAGTTTATACCTCCTAGTTCTCTTCTAATCTGATCTGTTGAGTTAAATTGCACCTACTTTTGTTTTTCCATTTCAGTCCCTGCTCCCTTAAGAGTTATAGATCACAGTATTATTATTTTTTCTTCTTACAGAGAGGTGACAAGGAGCGTGACTATAAGTGGAAATGAATCAAATTTTAAGCCACTTATAATAGTCTGGTTTCACAGGTAGGACATATATTATGTTTTCCAATAACATACTTTTTTTTTTTAGAACATTTAATTAATTAATTAATTAGCCTCCAGGGTTATTGGTGGGGCTCGGTGCGTGCTCCACGAATCCACTGCTCCTGGAGGCTATTTTTTCCCCTTTTGTCTTTATCACTTGTTATTATTATTGTTATTGATGTCATTGTTGTTGGATAGGACAGAGAGAAATCGAGAGAGGAGGGGAAGACAGAGGGGAAGAGAAAGACACTTGCAGACTTGCTTCACCTCTCTTGAAACTACTCCCCTGCAGGTGGGGGGACCGGGGGCTGAACCGGGTTCCTTATGCTGGTCCTTAGCTTTGGGATGCATTGGATCGACCTTCTCGTGGTGCATCCCGTGAGTACCCATTCATTGGGGAAACTGACGATCCTTCCTAGCCGACTGAATCCACATGGATCCCAGTCACTTTCAAAGCCAGCAACAAGCAGCTCCTGACAGCTTTCAACCTGACGCTGTTGACTGGCTACGGAAGAAGGGCAAATGCTAGAAGAAGAAGAAGCTTTGTGCCATGTGCGTTTAACCCGCTACCACCCAACCCCCAATTTATTTATTTTTAATAAAGGAGAGATACAGAGAGAAAGATACACACAGATAAGTAGCAGAGCACTGCTCATCTCTGGTCTATGGTGGTGCTAGGGATTGAACCTGGGACTTGGGAGCCTCAGGCATGAGAATCTTTTGCAGAACCATTATGCTGTCTCTCCAGTCCCCGCCCCCTCCTTCCCATTATAATGTAAGTTTAAGTTCACCTCAACTTCATCTGTCCAATTCTGTTAGCTTCAGTTTCCAATGTTAGTGCCGTTTTGTCTGTTTCTAAATTCTTACAAGTAAATACTCGTGGGAAATAGATCAAGGATTACTCTTCTGATTGTATGTTAATCTGGAGGAAGATGTCTACTGCGGGCTTTTCGAAAACATCAACACTGAATAATTTTTCCACTAGAAGGAGACAATCTTAGTGACAGTTTGGTTTTAGATATTTTTGACTCCACAACTAGGGGCAGGGGACACATTGGTGGGGTCGTCTGCCTAGGGAAGTCTGGTCGGCATCATGGTAGCATCTGGAACCTGACAGCTGAAAGAAGAGTTAACATATAAAGCCAAACAAATTGTTGAGTAATCATGAACATAAAGGCTGGACTATTGCAGATGAAGAGTTGGGGGTCTCCCTTTTGAAGATAGCTAGTCGGCCTATATTCTAAGACATCCATTTTGTGGTCTGTTACCACAATCTTAGAAAACCAGTTTTCATGTAAGTATAGCAGTCAGTTCTGTTTATAGGAAAGGGAATTCTGCAGTATAGTGACAGTTTACTATAAATTGACTTTTATTTTTTCCCGGTGAATATCATTGGACTCTGAAGTAAAAGATGTGAATTTAACTATATTACTTAACCAGATACGGTCTTTAGAAAATCATGTACCTTCCCTTCATAGCATGAGTTTTTCATTAATAAATTGAAAATGATACACATTCTACCTAAAAGCTGACCTCTATAGTTAAGAAAAAACTAACTCAAATACTGAAGATTCACAAATTCCGTCTAGTGAATTACAAGGGCTAATTGACGTCTAAGATGGTAATTGAGTCACTTTCTTCCAACTGAAGAACAAATTAAATGTATGGTTTTGGCTTGGAGCTCATTTGAAATAACTTCCTTGGAGATCTCTTATATTGTTGCTCATAAAAATCAGATTTGGCACACTGATCACAGTACCACTAGAAGTAAAACAAATTCCACTTAAGATTTTTCCTAGGCTAGTTTGTGGATGGGCTAATGAACGTGAGTGTTCTGGGTGTGTGGGTGTGGTGTATTGCACCAAAGCAAAGGGTCCTAGGAAAGGAGGACAAGGAACAGGATGAAGGGAGTCTGGGATCCTGTGGTATCTCCTGATACCAGTCCCCCCACCCCCGCCAGTGTTTCTCCCGCTCTGGGAAGATAAGAGTAAGGTTCTTTCTGGGGGTGCAGAATATGCTATAATTTATTCTAGTAACTTTGTGATAGTTTGTCACTGAGATTGAGAGGAAAATCTACAATAATCCTACTTTATTTCTGACTGTAGAAAACACCAATGTTCGTCTGAGTCATCTCTTTCTTTCTCTCTCTCTCTCTCTCTCAGTTGCTAAAACAACTTGTGTGGTTACTTTAAAACTAATCTAGAAATTCTTACATAGGCGCATTAAAGCAGTTGAGAAACCAAGTCTCAGAATCCACCAGGTGAGTGTGTTTATTTCCTCCTCTGAATATTTCTTTCTGATTCCCTGTATAGGAAGGATCCTTCTATTTATTGATGGTACAATTTATTCAAGTGCTATGAAGGACTGGAAAGATGCCCAGGGCTGGGGAAATAGCTCACTTGAATAGTGTGGCAATCCAGGTCCAAGCCTGGTCCTCAGCACAATGAAGGAAACTTTGGTGCCCTCTCAGTCTCTCTCACTCTGTTGAAAGAAGGAAGAAAGGAAGGTAGGCAGGCAGGAAGAAAGGAAAGAAGGGAGGGCGGAAGAGAGGAATGAAGAAGGGAGGAAAGAAGGAAGGGAAGGAAGGTTAATCTCAGAGTTACGACAAAATCTTTTTTTTCTTCAAAGTGAAATATGGTACAAGTTAGCCTTATGGTCATGATTTTCTTTTGTGGAGTGAACTAAGAACAGGGCTGAAGTGAAAAGCAGGTCTAGTAATGATTTTTTAAATTTTTTTTATTAACTCTTAGGTCTTAAATCAGAGTCAGACATAACCCTTTAAACAAATCTAAGAAGAGCAAGGTCTTCTCAGTCCCCTGACTCACAAGAAACTTCTGTGGATCAAAGTACTTTTCTAACTACTAACCTTTGCAGTTCTGGCATCCGACTCTAATTTGCACACCCTACCCCCCCCCCCCAAAAAAAAAAAAGATGTTGTACAAAGGGTTACCAGATTGCACCAAAGAGTCAGGCTACAGTGTATTGCTGTGCTGGGATAGTCACATTTCTTACTTACCCTTCAAGACTTAGTGAAAGATGTCCTGATATCTCAGAGTGATGGCCACTTCTTTTCAGCTTCCTGGAGACTGAAGATGAATGGACTGACTGATCAGTGAGACATCACCATGATATATAGTTCTTCTCCCAGATGTTAATATTGAACTGTCTTTAAAGTGAATCCGTACAGAAGCTTTCAAGGTGTCTATGTGCCGAATGCACACATTTCTTTGGTATCATTCAAAATGTCTCCAGTTCCTGACTCAAGATGAACTCAACATTTGGCTGATAATTTCATTTTTATTTTTAGTTCCTATTGTTCTTAATTCTTGTGGATATGCCATTACTTCTTTGTGTAGTACCTAGCCCTGGCATGGTATTGAGCACAAAATGAATTGACAAATTGTTTGGCTTCATATGTTAACTCTCTTTTCAATCACCAGGTTCCAGATGCCACCAGGATGCTGGCTAGGCTTCCCTGGATTGAAGACCCCACCAATGTGTCCTGGAGCTCAGCTTCCCCAGAGACACACCTTACTAGGGAAAGAGAGAGGCAGACTGGGAGTATGAACCGACCAGTCAACACCCATGTTCAGCGGGGAAGCAGTTACAGAAGCCAGAGCTTCTACCTTCTGCAACCCACTACGACCCTGGGTCCATGCTCCCAGAGGGCTAGAGAATGGGAAAGCTATCATGGGAGGGGGTGGGTTATGGGGATTGGGTGGTGGGAATTGTGTGGAGTTGTACCCCTCCTACCTTATGTTTTTGTTCATTAATCCTTTCTTAAATAAAAAATAAAAAAAAAATGAATTGACTGTTTTTTTTTTTGGTTCGAAACAGGTTCCCAAGTCAAATACTTTGAGTTCTCAGTAATAAAGATCCTAGTTGGCTAGAGCCAATAAAGTCAATTAAGTAAAAACTTTAAATAATGAGAAAATAGTTTTTAAAAAATCAGTGTATAGTGGCATAACCATTAGTGAGTTAATCATTTTTTAATGAGGATTAGTGAATCAATTGCACACAGACACCTTATAAAGCAGGATTCATCGTGTGTTTATAACGCAATGCAACAGTAGCAAAGATATTTAATATATTTGAAAATATATTAATATATTATTGTGCCTGTGCATGGATTACATTCTCTTCATTTTGGGCCTTGTCTGGAGATAAAGAACTTTTATAGATATTTAAAATTATTATTTAACATTGGTTTAGACTATCATAACATTTCAGGCTTCTAGATTCATCTGTGTATCTACATGCATCATGCATGTGCACATACTTAAAACATAAGGCTGCTGTGTCCACTACTAAAATGTTAGTGTCCTGTCACTCCCCAAACACCTTCGACTTATTTGCCTCACTTCACTTGTCTTTTCTATCCAATAATTGCTAAATTTTCACTGAATTTAAAAATTAGTTATTGTTTGCCGTTTCATTTGCTTTATTTACAGTGGGCATGAATGAAACCACCCACTAATTGTTTTTCATTTCTTTCCTTACTTAGTGCAGTTACCTCAGGTCCCATTCTGAAAGTGATGACTTCATTTTTAATGACAGAGTAGTATTCCACTGAGCATATATCCCACTGTTTCTTTGTTCAGTCATCTGTTGATGAGTATTTAGGTTGATTTCTTAGAGATTTCACTAATTTACTTTCCTTCCATAAAATGGTGTGTGTGTGTGTGTGTGTGTGTGTGTGTGTGTGTGTGTAGAGGGGATTTGAAAAATCAAATCTGAAAGGATTGTGAAAATTCCTTTCAATAATTTTCTTTAAAGGATGACCCAAGAATGAATTCTTTTTTTCTTTTCTATTTTCTTTCTTTCTTTCTTTCTTTCTTTCTTTCTTTCTTTCTTTCTTTCTTAACCAAAACATTGCTCAGCTTTGGCTTAGGATAGCACAGGGGACTGAATCTGGGACTTTGGAGCATCAGGCAATAGAATCTCTGCATAACCATTATGCTATCTACTCCTGCCCCCCAATTCTTATTGTAAAATAGTTTAAGAAATGAATGGATTGCTATTAACGAAAGTGATTCTAACAAAGAACTTGTGACTTGTTAGTTATTATTATACAATTTCTTTTATTTATTTATTCCCTTTTGTTGCCCTTGTTTTGTTTTATTGTTGTAGTTATTATTGATGTTGTTGTTGGATAGGACAGAGCGAAATGGAGAGAGGAGGGGAAGACAGAGAGGGGGAGAGAAAGACACCTGCAGACCTGCTTCACCACTTGTGAAGTGACTCCCCTGCAGGTGGGGAGCGGGGCCTCAATCCGAGATCCTTCGCTGGTCCTTGTGCTTCACGCCACGTGCACTACAACCTGATTCCCTATTCTACAATTTCTTTTTTTTAAAAAAATTATTTATTCCCTTTTGTTGCCCTTGTTTTACTATTGTAGTTACTGTTGTTATTGATGTCATCGTTGTTGGATAGGACAGAGAAAAATGGAGAGAGGAGGGGAAGACAGAGAGGGGGAGAGAAAGACACCTGCAGACCTGCTTCACCACCTGTGAAGTGACTCCCCTGCAGGTGGGGAGCCAGGGGCTCCAACAGAGATCCTTAAGCTGGTCCTTGTGCTTCATGCCACTTGCGCTTAACCCTTTGCGCTACCTCCCAACTCCCTATTCTGCAATTTCTGTCTATACTTACTAGGAAGACTATTTCTATTTATACTTACTAGGAGTCAGGTACTGTTACTAGTACTCTCATTTTTTATTAAGGAAACAGGGGCACTAAGGGTTAAGGAATTTACCCAGAATTACACAGGAAGGAAGTTAGATATGAAACCAGGATCCAGATCCAGACAGATTTCCTTCAGAATCCATATATATTCTTTCCTTTCAGTGAAAACTAGTATATGGAAAAATACATGATCCACAAATGTACAATACCATGAATCATCGCAAAATGAACACACCACCCAGGAAAAGAAGCACAGAAAAAAAGAATACGGAAACTTCTGCATCAGAGATTCCATAATCGTGTATTCTTAACTACCATTCCATATTGCCTCTCAGTAAATACCTGGCCATTACTCTCTACCTTAAATTCTCACAATGGTGTCAGTTTAAATGGATTCAAATATATGCCATCTATTAATAAAAAGGGAAATAAACAAATAAATAGAAAAATTCTTGAAATTTGAGCTTCTTATTCATTTTTTAAAAATTTCTATATTGGGGGGATTAATGTTTTACATTCAACAGTAAATACAATAATTTGTACATGCATAACATTTCTCAGTTTTCCACATAACAATACAGCCCCCACTAGGTCCTCTGTCATCCTTTTTGGACCTGTACTCCCCCTCCACCTCACAGTCTTTTACTTTGGTGCAATCCACCAACTCCAGTTCAGGTTCTACTTGTGTTTTCTCTTCTTTTTTTTTTTAAATTTTTTATTTAAGAAAGGATTAACGAACAAAAACATAAGGTAGGAGGGGTACAACTCCACACAATTCCCACCACCCAATCTCCATAACCCACCCCCTCCCATGATAGCTTTCCCATTCTCTAGCCCTCTGGGAGCATGGACCCAGGGTCGTTGAGGGTTGCAGAAGGTAGAAGCTCTGGCTTCTGTAACTGCTTCCCCGCTGAACATGGGTGTTGACTGGTCGGTCCATACTCCCAGTCTTCCTCTCTCTTTCCCTAGTATGGTGGGTCTCTGGGGAAGCTGAGCTCCAGGACACATTGGTGGGGTCTTCAATCCAGGGAAGCCTGGCCAGCATCCTGGTGGCATCTGGAACCTGGTGATTGAAAAGAGAGTTAACATACAAAGCCAAACAATTTGTTGAGCAGTCATGGATCCCAACCTTGGAATAGTGGAGAGGAAGTGTTAGGGAGGTACTCACTGCAAACTCTAGTGTACTTCTGCTTTCAGGTATATATTTTGCAGTAGTTTATGGGTACATGTGAACATAAGCTCTCTCTCAGAGAACCTGGTCTATATCTAGGTTATGGGACTTTGTTAGAAAGTGAACTACCTGAGATGAAATTAGAGTGTACTATAAAAGGAAAGGTCTCACCCGAGTAATGAAGCTGAAGGGTTGTCATTCCACACATGAAGTCTCTGGACACAGTCTGAGGTAAAGCATGTTGAGGTGGCAATCATTGCGTTGGTTAGGTTGTGATCGGTGGATGCAATGTTATCTGGTTTGGATTGGGAGATGCATACGGGAAAGTGGGCCCTATCCAAGGGTTCCAGGACTGGGGGAAGTAGGGGCTCTATAGTGGAGATGTGAGGTTCCTGCTGTCTTAGGGTTCAAAAAGACAATCGATAGTTAATGTTGTTATCACATTATTTGTTAATTGGGTTAACTTTGAAAAGTCCTTTTGTTAGGGTTTGCTGTACAGTATCCAGTATCTTGTATATAGCTGTGCTATTGGATGCTTCTGATCTACTTGGTCTAGGCTTTTGAGAGAGTCAGCATATCAAATACAAAGCCTATATATTAAAAAGATTCAGTTTGTGTTTTGAGAAACTTTGAGACATACAATTGATTTTCCCCCTCTCATATTAATTAACTACTGATTTATATGTCTACATTTTGCTAGGAGTGTACATAAACACCATTCCCACCACCAAAGGACTGTGACCCATCCCTCCCACCCACTCCCACCCCCCACTGGCCCAGGAAGCTGCATGTCTACCCCTCACCACTGGGTTTTTACTTTGGTGCCCTACTTACAATTTGATCAGGTCCTACTTTTAGTTTCCCTTTCAGATCTTTTAGTCAACTTCTGTTGATGAGTGGGATCATCCCATACTCATCTTTATCTTTCTGACTTAGCTAACTTAACATAATTCCTTCTAGCTCTGTCCAAGATGGGTCAGAGAAGGTGGGTTCATTGTTCTTGATAGCTGCATAGCATTCCATTGTGTATATATACCACAGCTTTCTCAGCCACTCATCTGTTGTTGGGCACATGGGTTGCTTCCAGGTTTTAGCTATTATGAACTGTGCTGCTATGAACATAGGAGTACACACCTCTTTTTGGTTGGGTGTTATGGAGTCCTTGGGGTATAACCCCAGGAGAGGAATTACTGGATCATATGGAAGGTCGATGTCTAGCCTTCTGAGAGTTTTCCAGACTGCTCTCCACAGAGGCTGTACCAATTTACATTCCCACCAGCAATGTAAAAGGGTTCCTCTGTCCCCACATCCTCTCCAGCATTTGTTGCTGTGTTTTCTCTTCTGATATTGCTATTCAACTTCTGCCTGAGAGTGAGATCATCTCATATTCATCCTTCTGTTTTTTTTTTGTATTAATGTTTATTTAATTTTTAGTTTTTTATTTATAAAAAGGAAACAGACAAAACAATAGGATAAGAGAGGTACAACTCCACACAGTTCCCACCACCAGATCTCCGAATCCCATCCCATCCCCTGACAGCTTTCCTATTCTTTATCCCTCTGGGAGTATGGACCCAGGGTCATCGTGGGTTGCAGAAGGTGGAAGGTTTGGCTTCTGTAATTGCTTCCCCGCTGAACATGGGCATTGACAGTTTGATCCATACTCCCAGCCTGTCTCTCTCTTTCCTTAGTGGGGTGGGTCTCTGGGGAAGCAGGACCTTCTTATTCTTATAAGAATTTTGTTTTTTTAATTTCAACTTAAAAATACAAAATTAGTGGCCAGAGAGGTGACGCTTTGGGTTGAGTACAGGATTGGCAGATGTGAAACCCTGTGTTTGATCCCTGACCCTACATATACTTCAGTGTTATACTATTTCTCTCTAATAAAAAGCATAAAATAGTTTTGTAATTATGAGTCTCTGGGAAATTCAGGTAACTGCACATTTCTGAGCAGTGCAGTTCATGTGGTTTTGACTAAATGTAAACAAGCTCTTTTAGTTCTCTACAAAAGGCTGTAGCTACGACACCATAGTCCTATTTCTAGGTTGTTTGTTTGTTTGTTTTGTCAACTCCAGTCTTAAACTGTCCTGCAGGCATAGGAGCCCTTCTGGAGGTTAAGCTAACATAATTAATTTTTTAAAAATTTATTTAATTTTATATTAAGATATAAATTATTTTATTATATTTATTTATTAGGTAGCAATAGCCAAAAATTGACACACACACACACACACACACACACACACACACACACACACACACACACACACACAAGGAGGAGAGACAGAGAGACACCTGCAGACCTACTTCATCACCTGCAAAGCTTTCCCCCTGTAGGTGGGGACCGGGCACTTGAACCTGGGTCCTTGATCATTGCAACACGTGCTCTCTACCAGGTATACCATCTCCCGGCCCCAGGCTGACATATTTTGTTTCCATGTTGAAGTTCTTGACAAAGTTTGACCTTGCACTTCAAAGATGAATAATTGTGGTTTGAAGAAATTTATTTATAAAGCACCCTAACAGAAGAAGTCTTCTCTGAGACAGTCTGCAGAAATTGAAATGTCTCTCGTCCTCTCTCGAGATCATAATCTTGCTGCTAGAGAATTTAGAGCATAAAAGGAGAAAACCTGGTGGCTGGGGAGAGCGGGTCCGATTTTCCACACCTGAGATTCCAGCAGTTTCAGATTCAACCCCCTTCTTAGCCATCATCAGAGCTCTGCACTCTCTCTCTGATGAAAATAAATAAAGCCGCTATTGTTCAGGGGAACATGGCACCCAGGACAGTGTTAAGCATACAGCCCGTACTAAAGATTGTCTGAATTGTATCTTTGTACACCTTTATGGATGTGACAAGCAAAAACAAACAAACAAACAAAACCTCGTTGCCTTTTTATGCTTTTTTTATGCCTAATTTGGCATAAAGGCTATTAAACTAATATCTGTCATCTTCTGACTCATTAGATTATTTCTAATAATAATTACTTACGTAATAATTTTTTCCTTTACATTTTAATAAACATGATTTGGAAATGTGTGGACACAGTGCTTTTCTTTCCCTGCTCTCTTTTAACTTTTCACATGTAGGAAAAGGGGTCACTACCCCGATCATGATTACTGTGACTTCACCGTCGATTAGCCATACATACTTCTTTTTTTTAAATTTATTTTTTATTTAAGAAAGGATAAATTAACAAAACCATAGGGTAGGAGGGTTACAACTCAACACAATTTCCACCACCCAATCTCCATATCCCACCCCCTTCCCTGATAGCTTTCCCATTCTCTATCCCTCTGGGAGTATGGACCCAGGGTCATTGTGGGTTGCAGAAGGTGAAAGGTCTGGCTTCTGTAATTGCTTCCCCGCTGAACATGGGCATTGACTGGTCAGTCCATACTCCCAGTCTGCCTCTCTCTTTCCCTAGTAGGGTGGGTCTCTGGGGAAGTGGGGCTTCAGGACACATTGGTGGGGTCTTCAGTCTAGGGAAGCCTGGCCGGCATCCTGATGACATCTGGAACCTGAGGGCTGAAAAGAGAGTTAATATACGAAGCCAAACAAATTGTTGAGCAATCATGGACCCAAAGCTTGGAATAGTGGAGAGGAAGTGTTAGGGGGGTACTCACTGAAAACTCTAGTGTACTTTTGCTTTCAGGTATATATTTTGCAGTAGTTTATGGATACGTGTGAACATACACTCTCTCTCACAGAACCTGGTCTATATCTAGGTTTTGGGACTTTGTTAGAAAGTGAACCACCTGGGATGGAATTAGAGAATGCTATGAAAGGAAAGGTCTCACCCGAGTAATGAAGCTGAAGGGTTGTCATTCTACACCTGAAGTCTCTGGACACAGTCTGAGCTGAAGCATGTTGAGGTGGCAATTGTTGCGTTGATTAGGTTGTGATTGGCTGATGCAATATTATTTGATATGGATTGGGAGAGGCATGCGGGAAAGTGGGCCCTATCCTAAGGTTCCAGGACTGCGGGAAATATAGGCTCCCTAGTGGAGATGTGATATTCCTGCTGTCTTAGGGTTCAAAAAGACAATGGATAGTTAATGTTATCATTGCATTATTTGGTAATTGGGTTAACTTTGAAAAGTCCTTTTGTTAGGGTTTGCTGTATAGTACCCAGTATCTTGTATATAGCTGTGCTATTGGTTGCTTCTGATCTACTTGGTCTAGGCTTTTGAGAGAGTCAACATATCAAATACAAAGCCTATATATTAAAAAGACCAGTCTGTGTTTTAAAAACTTCGAGACATACAATTAATTTTCTCCCTCTCATATTAACTAGTGATTTATATGACTACATTTTACTAGGAGTGTACATAAACACCATTCCCACCACCAAAAGATTTTGTCTCATCCCATCCACCCACCCCCACCCCCCACTGGCCCAGGAAGCTGCATGTCTACCCCTCACCACAGGGTTTTTACTTTGGTGCCCTACCATACATACTTCTTGTCTTAATGTCTTCCTATAAATGACATTATAAGCGTGTGCTTTTCTCTAAATTTATTGTTTAAAGTGTGGACCTGATACCTTTTGAGAAAGTCATCTCTGAAGAGGCAAAAAGGACATTCAGAAGTTGTAATAGGTGTAAGCGTGACTTCAAAAGGAAAGGAAGGCAGGACCATAGGAATAATGGGCAAATACATATAAATATAGATAGTCATAGAAATCATAGTCAACCCATATGTTTGGCCTTAGGAGAACTACTGCTGTTTCCAGTGGAGGGAATAGGGACACAGAACTCTGGTGGTCGAGATGGTATGGAATTGTACTGTTATCTCATAATTCTGTCAATCAATATTAAATCACTAATAATTTTTTAAAAGAATTTTATACTGCTAGGTAATTTTTAGGATAATCTCTGAGATAAAGAATTTATGAAAACTGGCAATTCTTAATGCTGATATAATTACACCTGAAGTTTTTCAAATGTAAAAAAATAAAGTCATAGACTGAGAGGTGGCACAGTGGCTAAAGCACTGGATCCTTAAGCATGAGGTCCCAAGTTCAATCCCTGGCAGCACATGTCCCAGACTGATGTCTGATTCACCTTCTCTCTGCCTATCTTAATTATGCTTAAACCCGAGTCTTTGCACACTGTGGTGTGTGCGCTTAACCAGGTGCACCACCACCTGGCCCCCACACTCCAGTTGTTTTTCTCTGTCACTGACTCTATCTCCCTGCAGCCTGCTCCCTTGGCCCAATGCCTTTTCCGACTAGCTTTTCTTTACTTCTGCCTCTAAGACTCAGTGATAAGAGCTCTTTTTTGCTTCTTTTGTCTGAGAAATTATAGCTCCATGTTTGTGGTTCTTAAATCAGTTTTTTGTGTTTTATTTTTTTTTTTTTTTTTTTTTTTTTTTTTTTTTTTTTTTTTTTTTTTTTTTAATTTTTTTTATTTTTATTTATTTATTCCCTTTTGTTGCCCTTGTTGTTTTATTGTTGTAGTTATTATTGTTGTCATTGTTGTTGGCTAGGACAGAGAGAAATGGAGAGGGGAGGGGGAAGACAGAGAGAGGGAGAGAAAGATAGACACCTGCAGACCTGTTTCACCGCTTGTGAAGCGACACCCCTGCAGGTGGGGAGCCAGGGCTTGAACCAGGATCCTTATGCGGGTCCTTGTGCTTAGCGCCACCTGCGCTTAACCCGCTGCGCTACAGCCCGACTCCCAGTTTTTTGTGTTTTAGTTAAAACTACTCTCTTATCGTTTCCAGGATCTCATATTCTTCAAGATGTCATTCAGTTCTCTCCTCTGGGAAGTCTTCTTGCGTAGCTACAACTGATCTTATCCTTTTCTGAATTTCTTACAGTATCTGCTCTTTAATAGTGCTGACAGATTACTGACTCTACGCGGGCATATATTGGGCTGTCTGGTAAGACATGATGTATTTTTCCGTGTTTTCATATGCAAAAGAGCTTCATGACTTCTCCAACAACCCAGGACATGCATTATATACTTGTACATACTGAGCCCAGTTATTAGAAAGACTGTTATCGAGTGAGGAGATGGCATAATGGTTATGCAAAGAGACTCTCCTGCCTGAGGTTCCAAGGTCCCAGGGTCAATCCCCTTACTACCATAAACCAGAGTTGTTAGTGTTCTGGGAAAAAAAGAAAGAAATAAAAGAAAAGAAATTGTCTATTGTGTAATAGGTTCCATTTTATATACTGGAGATACAGACAAGGTGGCTATACTAAATTTTAAGAACCCAATATATTTAGAGGAAGATATATATGTATATGTTATTATTATATAATAATTGCCATATTGTGTGTGTGTTGCTAGGATATATGTCCTTATGCATATATGTCCTTGTGTTACTACAGAACACTTTATCATGCAAGGAGAGAGACAAAGAGAGACAGAAAGATGAAGGGACACTATAGAACTGACCTTCCCCTGTGCCCTAGTACCTCCCACGTGGTGCCAGGATTTGAACTTGGGTAGCACGCATGGTAAGGCATATACCCTATTCAGTGAGTATTATAACATATAAATTATGCCTAGTATAATTATAATAAATTTTAATACTATAATTATTCAAATGAATACCTTAGGGGGGCAGGCGTTGGCACAGCTGGTTGAGTGTACACGTTACCAAGAGCAAGGACCCGGGTTCAAGCTCCCGCCTCCCACATGTGGAGGGTAAGTTTCACAAGTGGTGAAGCAGGTCTGCAGGTGTCTGTCTTTCTCTCTCCCTCTCCCTTCTCAATCTCTCTTTGTATTATCAAATAATAATAAAAAATGGCCCCAGGAGAAGTAGATTCATAGTGCTGGCACCAAGCCCCCAGAAATAACCCTGGTGGCAGTTAAACATAAGTAAATAAAAAAAAATACCTTAAAATGCTATGGGATTGTGGATGAGAAGTTTCTTCATCTGGAGAGGGAAAGGAGTTTTATAGAAAACTGTATGGGTTTACTAGGTGGTGACCCTTCAGGTTGAGCACACACATTACAGTGTGCAAAGACCCAGGTTCAAGCCCCTGGTCCCCCACCTGCAGGGGGAAAGCTTTGTGAGTGGTGAAGCAGGGCTGCAGGTGTCTCTCTGTCTTTCTCCCTCTCCCTCTCCCTCTTCCCTCTTGATCTCTGTCTTGATCCAATAAATACAGTTAATAAAAAAATTTAAAAAAGAAAAGTATGGGTTTGTGGACAATGAAAGAACAAATGTCTCCTTCAATACTCAGCATCTGGGAATTCTTCTGTACCTGCCTTAAGCTTCCAGTCCAAGTCTGAGCCCCTCTTCCCAGTAGCTGTACATTTATGCACCATAACATTTATCTTGTCACATTGTACTAAAGTTTCTACATCTGTCTCCTCCACTGTAATGCAAATTCCTTCGGAGAAAAAAAAAAGGCGGTCTTAATTTTCTTTCTTTAAAAAAATCTTATTTATTTATTTATTCCCTTTTGTTGCTCTTGTTTTTTATTGTGGTAGTTATTATTTTTGTAGTGCTTGATGTCATTGTTGTTGGATAGGACAGAGAGAAATGGAGAGAAGAGGGGAAGACAGAGAAGAGGAGAGAAAGACAGACACCTGCACACCTGCTTCACCGCATCTATGTATGGCAGAACATGAGAGGCAAAGGGAAGTGCATTAAAGCAACAGGAGAAAAGGCTGGGACCAAGTTGTGAATGACCTGGTTAGTGAGCCGGTATTAGATCAGGCATTATTCTTTGTCCTTTCACAAGCATATTTCCTGCTAGAATGCATTTAAAAATATTCTTCTTTTGTTTTATTTATTTATTTATTATTGGATAGAGAGAGAGAGATATTGAGAGGGAAGGGGGAGATAGAGAGGGAGAGAGACAGAGGGACACTTGCAGCCCTGCTTCACCACTCATGAAGCTTTCCTCCTGCAGGTGGGAACCAGGGGCTTGAACCTGGGTCCTTCTGTACTGTGATGTGATCACTTAACCAGGTGTGCCACCACCTGGCCCTAAAAATATTCTTTATTTAATTTGGATAGAGACAGAGAGAAATTGAGAGGGAAGGGAGAGGGAGAGAGACATCTGTAGTATTTCTTCCCTGCTTAATGCAGCTTTCCCCCTGAAGGGGGGACTGGAGGCTTGAACCCTGGTCCTTGTGCACTGTAATGTGTATGCTCAATCAGGTGTGCACTGCATGGTCCCCATCATTATGTTCTTCTGAACCAGATATATTTCCTTTCTGAAATCATAAAACTAGAAGTAAATTTGAATGATTGAAATAACACTAACAAGATAACTGACCAGGTGCGGCATGTGCTTTGGGAAACATAGGCTACGTGGTCCAGGTTCAAATCCTAGGAGCACACATGAGACTTTGTGGCATTAGAGGAAACATCTATTTATTTATTGCCTCCAAGGTTATCGCTGGGGCTTGGTGCCTGCACTATGAATCCACTGCTCCTGTGGCCATTTTTTTATTATTTATTTTTGATAGGACAGAGAGAAATCGAGAGGGGTTGACAGAGAGGGAGAGAGACAGAGAAACACCTGCAGACCCACTTCACCTCTTGGGAGGCGATCCCCCTGCAGGTGAGCTGGGGGGGCTTGAACAGGGATCCTTATGCAGGTTCTTACATTTGGTACTATGTGCACTTAACCCAATGTGCCACCACCTGGCCCCTAACCAGAGGACACTTCTGTGCTGTGGTATCTCTCCCTGTGCTGTCTCTTCCTCCATCTGTAAACCATTAAAAACCCTGAGTGGAAAAATCACACACGCTCAGGGCCTCTGCTCTACTTTTTTTTTATGTAGCAAATTTTGGATTCTCCTGTAATAGAGAAGTGTGAGCTGAAATGAAAACCAACATTAGTGTAGTTCTCTCTTCAAAAAAAAAAAAAGGCTTTCATGATATGTTTTGGAGGCAGCTATGCCCACCGCTATACCACCAGTGCAACTGCTTTGTGATATGTTTTGACATTAATGTGGAGTCAGACTGCTTATTTCTGACCTCATGCATACAAGATATCCAAACCTGCCAGGCTAAGGACTAGCTGCAGTGAGAGCTCATCTGCACAGTAATTTATCTGAAGTATTGTAAGTTGGAATTTGATGGAGGACTATTCTGGTGACTGTTTTAAAAATTGGCATTCCAAGAAGAAAAAAAAATCTGATTTGTAGTGTTTTCTGAATCCCATGAGGTAAATACTTCCATCATAACTACTCCAACCTACTGACATGAAGTTACTGAAATGTGTGGTTGGGGAGAGATGCTGAAAATCCACACGTTGAACCCAGAGGAGAGAAGACAGCACAGCACATGGCTAATGTGATGTTAATAATAATGATGGTAATTAAAGAAATTAATGAATACCTACATATGTGCTCAGTACTGAAAATGCTTCACATGGTGCAATTTATTTAATTCATACATCAGTCTACAAGACAGACTCCTCCTTATAATTACGACTTACAAGTATTTGTGTCCTAGGAAGGGTAAGTAGTTTGCTCAATCTATACAGCTAAGAAGTGAATCCTAGACACAAATTTAGGTAATTTAAACACCAGAGCCTACTCACTCAACTATTATTTTATTTTTCTCTATCCAGGGTTATTGCTGGGGTTTGGTGCCTACACTATGAATCTACTGCTACTGGCATTGGTGGCCATTTTTCCACTTTACTGGTCAGGACAAAGAGAAATTGAGAGAGGAGGGGAAGACAGAGAGGGAGAGAAGATAGACACCTGCAGACCTGCTTCACGGCTTGTGAAGGGACCCTCCTGCAGGTGGGGAGCCAGGGGTTTGAACTGGGATCCTTGGATTGGTCCTTGTACTTCATACTATGTGCACTTAACCCAGTGAGCTACTGCCCAGCCTCCTCAACTATCATTCTACATTGCTTTCAGGATAAAAAAAATTAAACTATGTTCAGTAAAGTGTTTAGGCTGCATGTACTTATGTACCTTATATCTAAATGTGTGTAGTTATTTAAATTTTTGAACCATGTAGCAGTGATAAGAATTTTCAGGTCCAGGTAACCCCCTTTTTTTTTTTTTTGTTCAACCAACTAAAATATAGTGGTAAATCTCAGCAGAAAAAAAAGTTTACAAAGTGAGAAAGAAAACTAAGTAAGTGTAAATTTTTATGATAAGAAAAAAATAGACATTTCACCACTTCATAATCTTGACAATTCCTCTTGTGAAGGGTTAATTGAAAATAACTGGCAATTATTTTTTGAAGAGGTGTCTTCTACTACAGTTGTATGAATGACAATATAATACGAACTCTTGCTTTTATTTCAGTGACAAAGAGTCTCTGAAGTGATTCTGAAGTTTATTAGGGCATCAAAGGGCTGATATGACTAGCTGAACATTGCCATCTGGTTTCTCAACACTGAGACTTAGGGAAAGGTTATTTTCAACTACCTAAATATGAAGGAAATATAATAGTACATTAAGAGGAACACTCCTGCACTGCTGGTGGGAATGTCAATTGGTCCAGCCTCTGTGGAGAACAGTCTGGTGAACTCTCAGAAGGCTAGAAATGGACCTACCCTATGATCCTGCAATTCCTCTCCTGGGGATAGATCCTAAGGAACACAACACACCCATCCAAAAAGATCTGTGTACACATATGTTCTTGGCAGCACAATTTGTAATAGCCAAAACCTGGAACAACCCAGGTGTCCAACAACAGATGAGTGGCTGAGCAAGTTGTGGTATATATATAATGGAATACTATGCAGGTATTAAAAACATTGACTCCACTGTTTTCAGCTGATCTTGGATGGACCTTGAAAAAATCATGTTGAGTGAAATAAGTCAGAAACAGAAGGATGAATATGGGATGATCTCACTCTCATGCAGAAGTTGAAAAACTAGATCAGAAGACAAAACACAAGCAGAACATCAACTGGAGTTGGTGTATTGCACCAAAGTAAAAGACTGAGATGGGTGGGTGGGGAGAATATAGATCCAAGAAGAACGACAGAGGACCTAGTGGGGTTTTG
This sequence comes from Erinaceus europaeus, assembly GCF_950295315.1. Taxonomy (NCBI): domain Eukaryota; kingdom Metazoa; phylum Chordata; class Mammalia; order Eulipotyphla; family Erinaceidae; genus Erinaceus; species Erinaceus europaeus. The sequence goes on along the minus strand of NC_080164.1, from coordinate 6,644,931 downwards.
TATTGTTATATGGAAAACTGGGAAATGTTGTGCATGTACAAACTATTGTATTTACTGTTGAATGTAAAACATTAATTCCCCAATAAAGAAATAAAAAATAATAGTACATTAAGAAGGTGAGATTTAGAGGTGAAAAGAGTGAGGAACAGATAGAACTGTGAGTGTCTACAGACAAAAGATGACTGTCTCCTCAGAAGAGCTGAAGTGAAACCTGTCACTGCACTTTAGGCAAAGGAACAAATAAATGCCCAGGACTGAATCTGAAAAACAGCTGTATATATTTTACAAATGTCAAGAAGTTTAGAGATGTAGTAAATTGCATTGGAGAATTACACACACATGTTGAAAAAACAGCTCAGAGATGAACTACAGAAACTTTACAGGACTGGCTAAAGAATTTGCCTTTTATTCTGTACGCATTGATCAGTTAAAAGAAGCTGGGGGTGGGGAGTGGGCTGTTGGCATAATGTTTATGCAAAAATACTTTCATTCCGGGGGCTTCAAGATCACATGTTCAATTTTCTCCCTATACCCACTACAAATCCGAGATGGACAATGCCTTAGTTAAAAACAAACAAACAAAAACATGACCAGTAATCAGTCAATCAGTCAATCAATCAATCAATCAATCAATTTATTTATTTTTACCAGAGCACTGATTAGCTTTAGCTTTTGGTTATGCTGAGATATTCTTGATTCAGCCACTAAAATATTTTTGCATGGCAATTCTGTTGTCTCCCCAGTCCATGATGAGTATTTTAAGAAGGAAAATCTTCTTAAAATCTTCTTGGGGATGGGGGAGTCAGGCGGTAGAGCAGTGAGTTAAGCGCACATGGCATGAAGCGCAGGGACTGGCATAAGGACAGTTCAAGCCCAGGCTCCCCACCAGCAGGGGGGCCGCCTCACAGGCAGTGAATCTGGCTGCAGGTGTTTGTCTTTTTCTCCCCAAGTTTCCCCTCCTTTTTCGATTTCTCTCTGTCCTGTCCAACAAAAGCAATGGCAATAATAATAACAACAACAAGGTTAACAACAAGGGCAACAAAATGGGAAAAAATGACCTCCAAGAGTAATGGATTCATAGTGCAGAAACCAAGCCCCAGCAATAACCCTGGAGACAAAAACCAACCAACCAACCAAACAAACAAAAAAACAACAGGGAGTCGGGCGGTAGAACAGTGGGTTAAGCGCATATGGGGTGAAGTGCAAGGACCAGCATAAGGATCCTGGTTCGAGCCCCCGGGTCCCCACCTGCAGGGGGGTCATTTCACAGGTGGTGAAGCAGGTCTGCAGGCGTCTGTCTTTCTCTCTCCCTCTTTGTCTTCTCCTCCTCTCTCCATTTCTCTGTCCTATCCAACAAAGATGATATCAATAATAACTATAGCAATTAAAAAAAAATATAAAAGAAGGAAAATCTTGCATTAGTATTGAGGAGAAATTTAAAAAGACTAATACAAAGATTACTACAATATTCTGAGTAAGGGATGAAGAGTTTTGGGGGAGGAATCCAAGATTATTATGTCTATAGAAAATTAAATTTGGGGTCTGGGTGGTGGCGCACCTGGTTGAGTGCACACATTACAGTGCACAAGGACCCAGGTTCAAGCCCCCAGTCCCCACCTGCAAGTGGAAAGTTTCACCAGTGGTGAAGTAGTGTTGCAAGTGTCTCTCTGTCTCTCTCCCTCTCTATCATCCCTTTCCCTCTCAATTTCTGGCTGTCTCTATCCAATAAATAAAGGTAATAAAATTTTAAAAAATGTTTAAAAGAAAATCAATTTCGGGATCATAATGGATCTATAATCAACAAAATTTGGTGGATTTGTGTCAGTAGAAGACAACATCAAAAGAAAAAATTATTAAGAATATTAGAGTTTCCAGTTTAGGAGATTAGGTAAGATAATGATGTCATTGTTAGAAACTGGGAGTAAGCTGATAGTTTACACTTTAAAGTGTTTGCATATACATTGTCCCACTGGAGATGATATCATAAATTACTATATTATTCTGTTTAAAATTAATTGTATATACAGATATATATAGCATCTTGATCCTGAAATAGTTTCCTACTTAGGGATTCTCATTGACTTGATAAGGAGTACTATTTGTGTTATTTATTTTTATTTATTCACTCATTTATTTTTGCCTCCAGGGTTATCACTGGGGCTTGGTGCCAGGTCCCAGAGACATTTTTTTCCTCCTATTTTTTATTCAATAGGACAGAGATAAATTGAGAGGGAGAGGTGGGGGTGGGGAAGGTAGAGATGTAGAGAGAGAGAGAGAGAGAGAAAATGACTTGTAGACCTACTTCATCACTCCTGAAGCATCCCCTCTGCAGATGGGGAACGGGGCAGGGCCTTGAAGCCCAGTCCTTGCACACAGCACTATGTTCGCTTAACTGGGCACGTCATCACCAGGCCCCCCACTTGAAAAGATTAAAAAACCCTCTCAGGATAGCACTAAATCCATTTGGACTGATAAAGGTACAATAACATTAATATATTTCTATTTATGTTCATTAACAGAAGTACTTAGTATGAAGTACTTGGGAGGCAGAAATGAATAAATTCTTGTCCCGATTAACTCAAAGTTTAATAGAGGAAATGTAAATAACTCAATACAATAAGAGGAGAGAGAGAGAGAGAGCGAGCAAAGATGAGGGGCTGAGCAGTGTACAAGGCAGAGCACACTCATTAACATGCTCAAGGATTCCAGTCCTCAATGGTGGGGATGGGAGGAGCTTTAGTTGCTACTCTCTGTCCTGATCCAGCTTTCTAGTCCTGTTCTCACCTCTGACCCCATCTTCCCAGACAATACTTTTAGCCCACCTGCATGTTAGCTGTCAGGCTCAGGCAAAAATTACTAAAGTCATGAGCCCCTTGAAATATATCTAAAATAGACTTTCTAGCTTCCTCCTGAACGAAGACCCTTAGTTTTATCTGTTCTATTTCTATCTTTGGGTTCCTGTTTATTAAACAATCTGTCCTGCTTTATATTTTACTGTCTTTCTTGTACCAAGTTGCAGATGTTACTATGATGCCATCCTGACATCCCTGGGCAGACAACCTCACCAATGTGTCCTGGAACCTTCTGTCTCCAGAGCTCAGGCCTCCCCTTGGCATCACACTGGTTCTTGCTGCTCTCCTATCTGTTCCTCCATGTCTTCTGCCAGTTCTTTTGAAAATGCCTGTACGATATAGGTTTCTGTTCACCCCACACTCCTGATACTATGGCCATTAGTTAAAAAGAAAGGGGGAAATGTTGGTCTGCTTCTAAATTCTGCTTCTAAGACCCCCCCCTGTTGCATTGCTTGATGCTGTGGTCTATTTACATCATCATTTTTTGTTCTCACTGGTTTAATCCCCACTGGTTTGCACTCTTTTTTCACTCCGCCCCCTCTCCTAGTCACACCCTGTTTTCCACCGTTTAATCCCCACTGGTTCTCGTGCTTTTCCTTCTCCTCACCCCTATCCTATGCACATCCTCTTCAGTCCTGACACTTCTGCCTCAGGAGATATAAAGGACAGGGCTTTCTAATGAAGAGAGATTAGATTAGATAGCTTGCACTGCATTTCTCATCAATAAAGACTGAACTGCATTCCCACTCAGCCATGAGTCCCTGGTCATCTCTCTCCCTCCTGTGAAGCTAGCCCGGCATGGATCCACCTGTCAACACCCATGTCCAGCAGAGAAACAGTTACAAAAGCCAGAACTCCCACCTTCTGTACCCCAAAAAGAATTCTGGTCCATGTTCCCTGAGGGATAAAGAATAGGTAAGCTTCCAATGGAGGGGAGGAGACACAGAACTGTGGTGGTGGGAATTGTGTGGAATTATACCCTTGTTATCTTACAATCTTATTAAGCATCATTAAACCACTAATAAACATTTTTATAAAAAAGGAAGGAAGGAAAAAAGGAAGGAAGGAAGGAGACATTTGGGAGAGGTACATGATTACTCAGCACAAAGCAGCAACACCAGAAAAAAAAAATCAAAGGAGGGTGTATTTCTGCCTGAGGATTGGATAGACATAGAAGGAGGTAGAAAAGTTTTCATGGTAGAGATGGTTTTTAGGGAGGACTGAAGAGGAACTTGCCAGGTGGAGACATAGAAAGGTGCTGAGAACTTGTTTGGAATAGCAAGAAATTGACATAGTCTGGAGTGGACAGCTTGAAGTCAATAAATACATACATACAGTTAGAAAGATTTCAGCTTGGACCTAATTGCTAGGATTAGCATCCCCTGCTAAGAACATGGAAGTTTCACCATCCAATGAGTAAAATTCTGACTTAGCTCTTAAGAGGTGTGTGTGTCATATTTCCATACAGGATTTGCCTCATGAATTCATTCTTTCATTCATTGAGATTTGAACTGTGTAATCAGATACGATGCTAGAGGGAAGTAAGTGCTGTCAAGCTCAGTTTACTACTAGCAAAGGAGACTTTATAAAAAAGTCATTTGAAATAGGCTTGAAGTAAGTAAATCTGATAAAATCTCATTCATTATTTTGGATCATAATGAAGATAAAAACTTTTTTGCATCTTTATCATAATTAATTTATTTTCAAGATATAAAAAAGTACATTTCCCATGGCATTGATTGGAATAACAGTGGTCATTAATGTTATATTTATATAGTTATAAGAAGAAACTCCTTTTTCTATCTTCATTGCTATAAGTGTCTTCAAGATAAAAAAAAAACATACATTTCTATACAGTTTATGTCTAGACATAGTTCTCAACTAATTGTTGAATTAAAGTGGACACTTCAGTACTACAATTAAATTTTAAAACTTGAACAATGCATGTTTGTTAAATAATAGTATAATAGATGCTTTAAAAAAGTGTGTTTTGGGGGCCAGGTGGTGGTGCACCTGGTTAAGCCCAAACATTACACTGCACAAGGTCTCAGGTTCAACCCCTGGTCCTCACCTGTAGGGGAAAAGCTTCACAAGTGTTGAAGTAGGGCTGCAGGTGTCTCTCTTCCTCTCCATCTCTATCTCCCCCACTCCTCTTAATTTCTCTCTATCTATAAAAAAGTGTGTTTTGGGGCAAATGAACAAAATGGAAAAAACAAGCACCAAGCTAAAGTAAAGGTCAATAGAAATCACAAAGCAATGACACTGACTTCATAGATATGTATGACAATGCACCAATTATTAATTATAAGACCTTAACTATTCAGGTCAGTTCTTATTTTATGATCACTGTGGTAGGAACAGGTTGCATTAGAATAGAAAGTAGAAATGTAGGAAAATCTAGGATTAAAAAGAGTGATGGAATTTAGGGTATGAGGAAGTAGTACTTTGAGAACTCACTGATGTATAAAATCTGAACCACTGACATATTCTTGTTTATAGTGTTGATGAAGTGCTTATGCAGCAAAGTTTTCCACAAAAGCAAATAAGCTTCTCTCTGGAAGAATTTACCAAAGAAAGTAACTGCAAATGCCCAGAGGTGGAATTGCATGATCTATTTAGATAACAGGACTCTGATGAATACCTAAAGCAGAAAGATTTTATAGTTCCATGGTGCTGCCATGGGTTCTGAAATTGGATGTGGCTGTGCATTATTGTTCATTTACTGGTCATTTCTACCAAGTAACAAAACTTGCCAACTTTGAAATAGTCAGCAAAGGGGTTGAGATTGGTGATGACTGAGTACTCACTGCAGTGTTGCATAGTGAACCTGTGTAGAGTAATAGTAAACATTTTGAAAATCATTTTTGTTTTTATGGTCATGGGATATTCTCTCTTTCTCTCTCTCTCTCTCTCTCACACACACACACACACACACACACACACACACACACACACACACACTCACATATTTGAACTGACTGAAAATCATAGATTATTCTCCAGAGAAGAAAAAGAAAGCATGGCATGGATAACATTTATTATTAGCATGAGCCAGAACTGCATCATTTTTTATGTGTTTTCAGTGAATCCCTAGAATCATGAAATACAAGATGCTTATCCTTATGTCATCTTATCCACAATATTCAGGGAGAAAATCCCATGGCTCCTAGGAAAACTGTTCTTTCCTATAGTTCTCAAGTGAAGATGAGTGCTTGTCAGGAAATTGTGAGGAGCTTCACAAAGCACCCTGCTTTCCTGATACTATAGCCTATGTACATAATCATTGTTTTGCCTAAAAGATCCCCACCCATTCCATTCCTTTGATATATCTTCTTTCTACCCTCAAGACCCTCCCTGCCTGCAGGGTATTATTAATCTTACCAGTTAAAACCCTCGCAACAGTTGCTAAGGAAGTTCCTACCTCCCCAGCCCCTTTTGCCTTTCTCCGCCCCTTTCCTAGCCATTTCCGTTTCCGACTTGCCACTTCCAGGTCTGCCTTTTAAAAGCCTTGGCTCTCTCAGAGGATCAATAAAGATATTGCATTGCTTCATGCCACGTGTTTGGTTCCTGAGTTATCTCCCTTGCCTTGCTGAGTGAGTAGCAGCCCAGGCTGGCTCCCGTAATGCTTTCTCCAACCCAGAGAGTTCGGGCCTGGAAGAGGCACCCCCACGCTAGCCTGGCAAGTGCTGACTGGATAACAAGGTCCACTTGCTCTCACTGTCATCCTTAGATTGCTAACTATCTCCCACCCCAGTCCCAGCCTCCACACACCCCACTAGTGAACAGGAATTTGGGTTTCACTGTCTCTGGGATGAAAGTACTAGCAGACAGAGAGAGGTGGTCTGCAGGCTCACACAGCCACACCCTTTTTCTTTATTAGTGACTTAATATTGATTTACAAAATTACAATATAACAGGGGTAAAATTCCACACCGCTCCCACCACCAGAGTTCTGTGTCCCCATTCTCTCCATTGGGAACTGCAATAGTTCTCCCAAGGTCACAGATATGGGTTGACTATTAGTTCTACAAGTGTCTGTCTATCTATCTATCTATCTATCTATCTATCTATCTATCATCTATCCATACATCCACCCATCCAATCCATCTTCTTCATCATCTGTCTATCCATCCATCCATTCATCCATCCACCCATCCATCCATCTATCCTATCTACCCATCCATCTATCCATCCACCTATCATGCATCTATCCTATCTATCTATTATCTATCATCTATCTATCCATCCACTATCCATCTATCATCTATCCATCCATCCACCTATCATCCATCTATCCTATCTATTCATCTATCTATCATCTATCCATCCATTATCCATCTATCATCTATCCATCCATCCATTATCCATCAATCCATCTATCTATCCACCCATCCACTTATCATCCATCTATCCTGTCTATCTATCTATCTATCTATCTATCTATCTATCTATCTATCTATCTATCTACTTACCTACCTACCTATCTATATATCCATCCAATCTATCTATCCATCTATTCTATCTATCTGTCTATCTATCTATCTATCATCTATCAATCCATTATCCATCTATCATCTATCCATCCATCCATCTATCCATCTATCATCCATCCACCCATCCATCCACCTATCATCCATCTATCCTGTCTGTCAGTCTGTCTGTCTGTCTGTCTATCTACCTACCTACCTATCCATCCATCCACCCATCCATCATCCCTTTCCCACATTTCCCCACGTTGCTGCCCTCTCTTCCATGTCAATCACACCCGCAGCTGTCCCTCCATCTCTCTGTCCGTCCGGATGCAGCTGGGCGTAGCCCAGGGGCCCCGCCGCCTCCCTCAGGCCGTGTGGCCCAACAGCCTTCCCAGGAAGCCGCCTCTGAGGAAAACACGTATTTGCATAGTTTCAGACTGAAAAAATAAAGACGCTTCCGGTCACGTCTGAATTTTTTAGAAACAAGTTGATGCTGACCCAGGTCAGACAGCAGCCCTGGATTGGATGCCTGCCTAGGGGTGTGAAGGGGCGGGGCTTATGGTGATGGGCGGGCGGGGCGTGTCCGGGGTGTGGCCACCCATGAAAGCGAGGCCTGAGTCGGCGTTGAGGGGCGTGTCGGGGGCGTGGTCAGGGACCCGGGGCGTGGCCAGCAGCTTGGCGGGGCTTTAAAAGACCAGAGCTCCGCGCGGGCACGTCAGACCGACAGTCTACCCCCTGCGCGGTCATGTCGGTGTCGCCCCTCAGGCAGCCTGGGGCTGCGTCCCGGCCGCTCGCTTTCCCTTCCTCTGCCCCCGAAGACCCCGAAGGCCCGCCGCCGCCCGGTGGGAAGCGGCTCTGCCTGGAGGACAGCCGTGAGGCGCGCTGGCGGCTGCCCGTGGTGCCCCGCCTGTCGGAGGGGGAGAAAGCCTGGGACTGGCCGCCGCCCTTCAGGCCGCTGCTCCTGCTGTCGGCGGAGGCCCTGTTCGGTCGTCCGCAGACGCGGGCCGGCGGGCGGCCGAGCTGTGACCCGGGACGCCCCGCGCGCGGCCAGCAGGAGCCCAGCGACCCGCCGGCTCCGGCTTCTCCCGCCGCCAGAGGCGGAGACCCAAATCTGAGAGAAAAGCCGCGCTTGGACTCGCGCCTTCTCGGGGAGCCACGCCCCGCCTCTCGCGAGAGGAAGAGCCCGCGTGTCCCTGAGGCGCCCGCCCGCGACGGCGCGGAGCACGTGCCCGCGGCGCCTCCCCCGAAGAGACCCAGACGAGGCGGCCCTGAGGGGAGCACTCGCCCCGGGCTGCCGGCTGAGGGTGGCCCAGTGGTCACGGCGGCCGCGGGTGCTGACGGGAAGCCCCAGTCAGGCAGCACCCTCAGTGCAGGTGGTCCAGTGGCCATGGCTGCTGAGGGTATTTGCAGGAAGCCCCAGTCAGGCAGCTCCCTCAGTGCGGGTGGCCCAGTGGTCACGGCGGCCGCGGGTATTTGCAGGAACCCCCAGTCAGGCAGCTCCCTCAGTGCAGGTGGTCCAGTGGTCATGGCTGCCGCGGGTGCTGATGGGAAGCCCCAGTCAGAGTCACGCAGCTCCCTCAGTGCGGGTGTCCCAGTGGCCATGGCTGCTGAGGGTATTTGCAGGAAGCCCCAGTCAGGCAGCTCCCTCAGTGCGGGTGTCCCAGTGGCCATGGCTGCTGAGGGTATTTGCAGGAAGCCCCAGTCAGAGTCACGCAGCTCCCTCAGTGCGGGTGTCCCAGTGGCCATGGCTGCTGAGGGTATTTGCAGGAAGCCCCAGTCAGGCAGCTCCCTCAGTGCGGGTGTCCCAGTGGCCATGGCTGCTGAGGGTATTTGCAGGAAGCCCCAGTCAGAGTCACGCAGCTCCCTCAGTGCGGGTGTCCCAGTGGCCATGGCTGCTGAGGGTATTTGCAGGAAGCCCCAGTCAGGCAGCTCCCTCAGTGCGGGTGTCCCAGTGGCCATGGCTGCTGAGGGTATTTGCAGGAAGCCCCAGTCAGGCAGCACCCTCAGGGCGGGAAGAACAGGCGCCCTGAGTGCACAGCTCCGCAGTCCAGGGAAAGCGAGGGACAGCAGCTGGGTTTCCCGGGGCCTCAGCGTGACACACAGACATGTGAAACACACCAGGGACAGATGGACTTTGCCACCCTTCTTGGGAATCCATCTTTTCAGAGAGGGAGATGATGAGGTTGCAAGAGCCGTGGGTCGATGCAAAGCACACTCCGCCTCTCTGGTGATAGAAACTCTGGGTAGCCCCAAGGCTTTCATGGTTGCTTTTTGGTTTACAGGGAGAGAAGAAAACAGTCGCTGTGTGCTACCCTGGAGAGTTCAGGAAGCACAAAAAGACTTTCCTGTAGGCAGCCACTTGGAAAGTTTCCTTATGGACTGTTTTCATGGCTCTAGAAGTGTTGTTTCAGGAAACCCAAACAATCAGACTGTGACCTGGTGTGCGATTTTGATATGTGAGGAACAAAGTGATGTTCAAAGTAAACAGAACATCAGAATGATCTTAAACGAAGAGCAGAAGAGTATGGATGTCCATAGAAAGAATGATTTTCCAAGCATGTGTTTACAAACCATGGTTTCAGGACTTTCAAGCAGCATATTGAAGACAAACAGAGCTTATTTGCTCAATGACTTTGACTCGTTAACATGTGTTATAAATAATTCTAAGTTGGAAGAGAGATCCATTTTTGAATGGACAGTGTGTTTAAACTACTCGAAAAATATAGGAGAAAACTGTACTGTACATCTAGTAAAAACGTTCATATTTTCAAAACCATTAGGTACCATGAGGCTTACCTTAGAGGAAACAAGTCTGCTTAAAAATGAGCAGGTTCTTAGTGAGCCTGAGAAAGGAAACCTCAGCTTCTTTAACATGGCAATGCAAGATTATCTTCCAAGTCTGGAAACATATGACAAAATTTCTCTTTCAAAGGAATTTGATGACAGAGATGAAATTTCTTTGACAGAAAAAGTTAGTTACAAGAATAATAGTTGTCCTGAAAAAGTTGCTATTATGGAAAATGGGACACACTACAGCCTCAGTATGGCCAAAACATATGTAAAGCCTGGTTCTCAGTTAATACAGAGCAACTATAGACATAGCAATGAAAAAGTACACGAGATAAAAATGTACACCCAAGATGTAGACACTAGAAGAAAAGGGGAGCATGATAAGATCAGAAGCTTCAATTTCCAGGGCCTATTTGATCACTTCAATACTAGGCAACAGGCCATACTGAGAAGCCATACCACAAAACATAGGGAACATACAACTTCCACCTCCATAACTCAGGGACTAAATTTCAGGAACTTGATAAGTGAAATTGAAGAAGAACACGACTTGATTTTGAAGGAGGAAACAAAAGCCAGGGAACAAAATCTAACCAACAGTTGCAATGTTCATAAGGATGTTCAGCTAGGAAAGGAAGAGAAAAATAACTTGTATCCGGTGGCTTGCCTGTTGTCTGTACAACCAGCTTCATTCATGAGAAAGAAAGGACATGTGGAAGAAATGAATAAATATGTTAATCAAAATAGCATAGCTGAGAAAAATGAACACCAGAGCATTTTGCAAGAAAGTGATTTAGCTAATTCAAAGCATTTTCATCCAAAGAATGACTCTACAGAAAGTGTTAATCATCAGTTTGAAACTGACTTGAGTGTAGCCAACAAAGAATGTTTTCAGGACTTAACTGCCAAGTGTTTATCAACAGAAGCTCTGACAATGGGCAAAGATTTTGAGATGAAGAGTCAATTTGATTTAGTACTTGAGGAACTTCATATGTTTCATGAAATCAGCAGGGAAAATGAAATTCTAGACACTGTGGAAACAATCAAGGGACAAGAAAATTATGCTGGGGAAAACAGCGATGCTGAGGAGGTCCAAAGGAAGACTGAAAGTGATTTGAAAGTGGGTCCTGTCAACCAAGTCTGTGCATCTTCTCTGCACTGCGATTCTATAGCAAGTCTTAATAGACCCAGAAAGCATCAAAGTCTATTTAAATGGGAATCAACGGTACCCCAAAATGTAGAACAGGATGTTCCTAATAAATCTCACTCCACAAGAATATCAGAAGGAGAGTTACTTTATTCTACCAAGGAAGGTATGAAATTAGTTTTTATACATTATTTACATTCCAACATAGATCAATTATAGAATCTTGATAAAAAAAGAGACAGTGAAAGCAATGTTAATGAAAGCACATCATTTTCTCCACACAGGACAGTTCAAACACTGAATAATACTGAATATTGAAGTTGAAGATAACACGTTAAATTATTTTTTTAAAAAATAGACTGTTGAAGGGTGTGCTTCATTTATATAAATGTTGGGATCCAATGGGAGGAGCTATTTTTGAAAAAAAAAAAGATAGTATTAACTTATTATATAAAGTTTACTTTTGACAAATACCTAACTGGTCTTTATTTTCAGATGGTGAAAAACCTTTACCTAAAGGCCCTGCCTATTATGCTGATGAGCTTAATGAAGAGAACTTCAATTATGTGCTGAAAGGAGGTAAGATTTTTGGTTATTTTCTATAATGTCTTCAAAGATGACTATTGAATTCTTGTCTTTTTAGCATGAGGAAAATATACTGAAGTTGTCATTAAACAAATGACAGATTTGATAGTTAATAAACAAATGTAAGATTTAATGGTTTTGTTGCAAACTTTAGTGATTTACGGATGAAAGATACACTAATTAGTATTGTAATATTATGCATGTGAGGTAAGGCTGGGATTGAAATTAAAGAACTGTTTCACCTTTTTTTTGAAGAATTATAAAACATTATCATCTTTAAATTTTCTTATTATATCTTTACTTATTTATTGGATAGACACAGCCAGAAATTGAGAGGAAAGGGGGAGATAGAGAGGGAGAGAGACAGAGAGACACCTGTAGCCTTGCTTCATCACTTGCAAAGCTTTCCCCCAGTGGTGGGGATCAAGGGCTTGAATCCGGGTCCTTGCACACCATAACTTGTGCGCTCAACCAGATGCGTCACCACCCGGCCCCAGAGATCTGTTTTCCAAATGAACAAATATCCATTTGATCAGAAACTGCCATAGTAGGTACTTGCGGTGACCTCTGAATCTACTGCTCCCGGCAGCTATCCCAACCCCTAACCCATTTTTTTCCCCTTTCTATTTTCATTTGACTGGACGGAGAGAAATTGAGAGGGAAGGGGGGGAAAGAGAGAAGGAGAGAAAAACAGACATCTGCCCATGCTTCACCATTCATGAAGAGTTCCCTTCGCAGGTGGGGAGCTGGGGGTCGAACCTGGGTCCTTGCTTGTGCATGGTGATGGTGCACTTAACTGGGTGCGCCACCACCCAGGCCCTCTTCGCCACTTTTAAGATAGCGATATTTAAAATTATGCTGTGCTGCTGTGCTGAGGGCAAGCTAATTCTTTCAAACCGGGTACTTCTGAATGGGATGTGTGTGTCCTCCCCCCACCCTCCAGTGTTGAGTGAAAGCTGTTGGAAAGCTGCAGGTGTCTTTGCATTCTGGCAGGAAGAGGAGCTGCTACCTAGGCCTGCCTGCCTGGCTCAGTAGTAGATAGAGCTCCATCAAATGTTTCCAACGGGTTTGAAAAGTGACAGTGTAGTAACTGAACGCTTTAGAGTCACACCCTCACATAGCTATGTGACATGGTTTTGCCCCAGCAGTGACAATCTCTGTGAGAAGCCCAGGTGAGTCGTCAACAATATAACCAGAAGTTTAGTTTCTAGTAGGAAGATGAGGTCGTCTTTTGAGGTCCTATGATGCCAAGTTCACTTTAAAATCACTGTAGTTTTCCGATGCTTGTTGTTCAACTAAACTGCCAGCCTGGGAATGCTGAATTTACTTGGGTGCTATTTTGTGTTGGGTAAGTTCCTTACTTTTTGTTGTGCTGAGATCTCTGTGTTTTAAAAACGCAGGTAGGACTAAGTAAAATAAGGTATTTCCAGCACTCAACACAGTGATTGAGTCAATGTTCATATCATGATTAGAAATTAGTACAGATTTTGCATGCTAAGAAGCCATGGGTAATTTTTACTGTGTCATGCACTTTTATTGTCTTTATTTTCAGGAAGTAATTTTTCACATGGAATTGCCAGAGTCCTACCTCTTAAGACATGCAGCCGGCCGATCAGAGTTGGTTTATCAAGAAAAGCTAAGCTTACACAGCTTCATCCCTATTTGAAGTAAATGTCACAAGGACTTAGAAGAAGATAATGAGTTTTGATATTTAAAAAACAATTACAGTATTATAATTTTTTTTCCTTGGATAAGGAATTTCTTCTAGCTTGGGGGTATGTCAGACTTTATTGTGAATTATGAAGGGGGTTTCTTTGTGAATTGTCTAATTACCTTGAAATCTTTTCAGTGTTCAGTTGTTTGTATGGCATAGTCACAGTATAGCTGTTGAATGTTTTGAATGATTTTATAAAATACATCAACTTATTTTTCATAAAATGTATTTATAATTAATTTGTGGAGATTAGTAGTCTTTATAAATTTTGCAAAGGGATCTGTGATTAATAAAAATAGCAAAGATGTTGTTCCAATTCACTTTCACTATTTTTCAAGTAAAAAAAAATGAACCTGCAAAGAAGATGGGTAAAATTTTCAAGATCACAAAATTCGTAACCAGACTGGAGTAAAGGCATTCTCCTCTCTGACAGTCCCATTTTCCTCTATATTAACTTATTGAATTGTCTAGCAATACCTCCCTTGCTTGTCCTAAGACCCTAGAACAATATATCTTTTAATATATATTGTTATATCATTTAAATATAATATGTCCTTTTAAGTACTTAGAAAATATTATTTTAGTTAGAGAATGAATGAAGTTCTACCACTATGAAAATCTCTGCTTCTTTTGGAAATCATAGTACATTATAAACTTGGAAAGTCTTTACTTCTTTTTTTTTTTTTTTTTAAATATTTATTTTTATTTTTATTTATTTATTCCCTTTTGTTGCCCTTGTTGTTTTTTATTGTTGTAGTTATTATTATTGTTGTCATTGTTGTTGAATAGGACAGAGAGAAATGGAGAGGGGAGGGGGAAGACAGAGAGAGGGAGAGAAAGACAGACACCTGCAGACCTGTTTCACCGCTTGTGAAGCGACACCCCTGCAGGTGGGGAGCCAGGGCTTGAACCAGGACCCTTATGCGGGTCCTTGTGCTTAGCGCCACCTGCGCTTAACCCGCTGCGCTACAGCCCGACTCCCGGAAAGTCTTTACTTCTATAAAGGGGGAAATAATATTCTTGGGACCATTGTGAAGATTAAATAAGATAATGTGTGATGTGTGTTTAAATAAGATAATATGTGATATGTGTTTCTAGTAGTATGTGTACCTAACGTGGTGGCACAGCCAGGCCACCTGTGTTAGGTGCTTATAATGGCTCTGATGCATAATAGAAATAATAACTATTCTATGTTTAACTTTTTCTTGAAAAATTTTCCATATTCTGAGTTGTATTATCTTCATGTATATAATTCTTGAGTGTGTAAAATATTTATTTTGCCTTTTTTTCTACAGAGGTCACCATCTTCTTTTTTTATTTGACTAGTACTATGTTGAACTTTTGCTTTCTTCTTCTTTATACAAGGCAAATCTCATCACAAGATTTATGCTCAGAAACCTTGGTTATTTTCCATGCTATTACTATCTGTAATTGTGTTGAATCTTGAATTCTGTTCTTAGATCACTTTTTATAGATAATAAATGACAAATCACTCATGTTGCGGGTTCTTTCCTATTCTAAACTGAGTGACTATTAATTCTAACTTCCCAGCACAAACTGTTCTGATGATAGTGGTTTTCCCATGCCACTGCCTCCTTACTTGTTTAATTTGTAGAGATTTCTTTATAATACATTTGGGGAGGATTGCACCTTCCAGTTGGAAAGGTTGATTGTGTTTGTGTCCTTACTCACGTATTCTTTATCCAATATCTCCTATCAAAACAACTATGCCTGTACCCATGCCATACCCATAAAAGCATCTTGTTTCTTCTGCTCAAGTCTGTGAGTTCTTCTCCCTGGAATTAGAAAACTGAAGGTCAGGTTCTAGGTCATCCCTCACTTCACTGAAGGAAACTTTTGTGCTGGGGTCAATTTATCTCTCCCCACTCCACTGCTGTCTTTACTATATAGGAAAGAAAAGGAAAGGATAGGAAGTAAGTGCCATTATAACTGTTATATTTCTGTGTCTTCATGGAGTTAAAGAAACAAGACAAACCCCTGAACTCATGCCAAAGCACACCAGGATCTAATACCTATCCTAGTCACAATTTTAGTTTTTCTCCAAAATGAAAAAATCTATCAATCTGAAAAAATTTTTGGATCGCTGCTAGTAAGGTAATCTGCATACCACCCTACCTTTCAGTTAGGTAGTGTGACTTTGCCTGAAACAATGTTCCTTCCCTTCCCTTCCCTTCCCTTCCCTTCCCTTCCCTTCCCTTCCCTTCCCTTCCCTTCCCTTCCCTTCCCTTCCCTTCCCTTCCCTTCCCTTCCCTTCCCTTCCCTTCCCTTCCCTTCCCTTCCCTTCCCTTCCCTTCCCTTCCCTTCCCTTCCCTTCCCTTCCCTTCCCTTCCCTTCCCTTCCCTTCCCTTCCCTTCCCTTCCCTTCCCTTCCCTTCTCCCTCCAGGATTATCGCTGAGTGCCTGCACTATGAATCCACTGCTCCTGGAAGCCATTTTTTTTTGATAGAACAGAGAGAAATTGAGAGAGGAGGGGAAGACAGAGAAGGGGAGAGTAAGACAGACACCTGCAGACTTGCTTCACCGCCTGTGAAACGACCTTCCTGCAGGTGGGGAGCCGGGGCTCCAACCGGGATCCTTACGCCATCCTTGCGCTTTGCGAAACGTGCGCTTAACCCGCTGCACTACCGCCCGACCCTTCTGTCTGATTTGAACACATCTTAAATAATTGCTTAAAACAAACTGTAGCACATCATAGCTCTGCTTACAACCCTTCCAAATGACTTCCATTTCACTCAGAAAAAAGGTTAAAATTCTTACTTGGATGTGGAAGAACTATATAATGACCTGAACCTCTCCTTTTCCTAAATTTCTCCAGCCAGAAATCGAGAGAGTAGGAGGAGATAGACAGGAAGAGAGACAGAGAGACACCTACAGCACTGCTTCACCACTCGCAAAGCATTCCCTCTGCAGGTGGGGACTGGGGACTCCAACCTGGCTCCTTGTGCATTGTACCCTGTGTGCTCAAACAGTTGCAACACCACTGGGTCCCTAGAGGTCTTTTAAATTTTATTTTATATTACTTTGATTATTTATTTATTTACTTTTATCAGAGCATTGCTCAGTTTTGGCTTATGTTAATATGAGGGATTGAACCTGGAACCTCAGGGCCACAGGCTTTAGAGTCTGTTTTGCATAACCCTTATGCTATGTCCTCCACCCTAAAAAAGTATCTTATACTTTTAAAATTTATTTTATTTCTTATAAAATTTCTTATAAGAATTTCTTATAAGTTTTCTTATATTCCTTATAAATTTTTTATATTTCTTGTACTTTTAAAACATTGCTTACATTTCTTTTTTAATTTTAATTTATTTATAAAAAGGAAACTACATTTCTTATAAAGAAGTTTCTTATTAGTTCTATGTTTACTCTGTAAGTTTGCACATAAGGATCATTTTATTTGTTTTAAAGATTTATTTTTTTATCTATTTATTTTTATTTTATTATTTTTATTGATTTAATAATGACCAACAAAACCACAGGATAAGAGAGGTATAATTCCACACATTTCTCACCACCAGAGTTCCGTATCCCTTCCTTTTCATTGGGAGCTTTCCTGTTCTTTATCCCCCTGGGAGTATGGACCCAGGATCATTATGGGGATGCAGAAGGTGGAAGGCCTGACTTCTGTAATTGCTTCTCCTCTGGACATGGGTGTTGACCAGTCTACCCCTAGCAGCCTGTTTCTTTCCCTAGTGGGGCAGGGCTCTGGAGAGGTGAGGTTTCAGGGCACGTCTGTGAGGTCATCTGTCCAGTAGAGTCAGGTTGGCATCATAGGGGCAGCTTTACAAGTGATAAAGTACTCCTGCAGGTCTCCTCCTCTCTCCTTCTCTATCTTCCCCTCCTCTCTGAATTTCTCTCTGTCCTATCAAATATAAGAAAAATGAAATAAAAAAGCAACAAAAAAATTACAGGGTCATTTTAGTAACTTCTTTGTTGTGTCTAAAGTATAGGCCAATATTTTATATTCAAACATGTATATTTTATGCTAAATATTAACATAACCTTTATTCTTGATTTCTTATGCTTCAATTTATATCGTTATCGATAAACTTATTTGCCCTTCTGATTTTCAGAAAAAAAATATTGGGTTGTTGGAAAAGTCATGATGCATTTTTGCATAGAAAAAAAAAACGTGTCATGACTTGCCAGGATAGCCTGAGGGTACTTCTTCCCAAGCAAGTGCTCTCTGGGTTGGAGAGAACTCAACTGGAGCCGATCTAGGCTGCTGCGTGGGAGAGGGATCAGGAACTCTTGCCGCACTAACTTCTCTGGGACTCTCGGAGCAGGAAAGCAACTTCCAAGTGTGTTTAATCAGAAGAGCAGATGTATTTATACTCGCCAAGTAGGGTGGAAACAGGATGTGACATAGAGAGGGTGGAGTGAAAAGGGAATGGTGGAAAATCAGGGTGTGACAAGGAGAGGGGGCAGAGCAGGCGAGAATTCTACCACAGAACCACCAATGCCCTGGAGGGAGGGTGGTGCTCAGTTAGTGATTTATGTAAATAGACCCCAGCTTTGAGTGGGATCAAACCAGTGCTTAGTTAAGCAGGATTAGAGACAGAAGCCGGGGGAGCTGGCATACTACCCAACAATGACTTTTCCTACAACACAACAGCAAAATATGTTTTTTTAGGCATATATTTTTCTTTGACTTTTTTATTACTTTGTCTTCTTCTGTACTTATGAGATCAGACTAGATTGGGCATGTTCAGGGTGGTATGGCCCTAGACTCTTCAATACTTCAAAACAGACTCCACACTTTTCCTTCCAGGTTTGTGTATCTTTAAAGATGATGAATACATCCTCAATTGATTTATGCAGTTGTCTTAATTCCTTGATAACTTTGATTTTCAGCAAAACCTAATGGAAATATTTATGTGTATTCTCATTGATAGGCAAAAATTAATGTTTTACAAATTATTTTTCCATTTTTTCAAGTTTGATCAAGAAAATAATACCTTTTGGAGCTATTATTATTTTTTAATTATTTATTTATTTTGGATACAGATAAGAAAAATTGAGACAAAGAGGAAATAGAGAGGGAGAGATAGAGACACTTGCAGCCTTGTTTTACTGTTCCTTCCTACAGGTGAGAAGAGGGGCTTGAACCTGGGTCCTTGTGCACTGTAACGTGTCCATTTAGCCAGGTGCACCACCAACCAATCTTCAGAGCTATTGCAACTATAGTTACTTGGAGTCCACAGAGTACTGTTGTTATCATCAGCCACCAAGTGCCTTTGTGGGTAGGACAGTTTTCTAAATGACATATACTATAGGATATGCTGACTTAAAGGTTTAAGATGAAGGGTGCATCCGTAGCCCACTGGATGGATACATATTCCAGTTGGTATTTCATTTTCTTTTAAAAATTTTTTATTTATAAAAAGGAAACCTTGACTAAACCATAGGATAAGAGGGGTACAACTCTTCATCTGCATATCAGATTTCAGGATCAGGGGAAAAAGAAAAAGAAAAAAAAGAAAAAAAAACTAGTATAGCCATATATTAGTTATCTACAAAATGGAGGGCCCCCAACTCCTTATCTGCACTATTCCAGCCTTTAGGTCCATGATTGGTCAACAATTTGTTTGGCTTTGTATGTTAACTCTTTTTCCAGCCACCAGGTTCCAGATGCTAGCAGGATGCCGACCAGACTTCCCTGGACAGACAACCCCACCAATGTGTCCTGGAGCTCCACTTCCCCAGAGACCCACCCTACTAGGGAAAGAGAGAGGCAGACTGGGAGTATGGATCAACCAGTCAACACCCATGTTCAGCAGAGAAGCAATTACAGAAGCCAGACCTTCCACCTTCTGCATCCCACAATGACCTTGGGTCCATTCTTCCAGAGGGATAAAAATTAGGAAAGCTATCAGGGGAGGAGAAGGGATATAGAGTTCTGGTATTTCATTTTCTAACCATGTTAGTAGTATGGTACTCAGGCATTTATTTATTGCTGACAGGGTTATTGTTGGGGTTCTGTGCCTACATGATCCCACTGCTCCTAGAGGTTTTTAAATATTTATTTATTTTTGAGAGAGAGAGAGAGAGAGCCATGCAAAAGGATCTGAGTTCAAATCCCCAGTTCCCACCTGCAGAGGGGAAGCTTCTCTATCTCCCCTACCCTCTCCCTTTTCTCTGTTCTATTATCAAACATGAAAAGGAAAACTTTGCCACAGAGAGTGGCAGATTTTTCTTGCAGGCACTGAACCCCAGTGATAACCCTGGTGGTAACAGCAAACAACAATTACAAAAAGGGCTTCTGTTGTGTGTGACACACGTAGGGCAGCGCGTTTGCTCTACGTGTGGAATCGACATCAAGAGATTTCAGAAGCATGTTTTTTGTGGATTGGGCAGCTGGTGATTGTTGGTCCTGGCACCCTAAAAAAAAAAAAGCAAACGACAACTAGAAAAACAACAACAACCAAGAGAGGGAGACTGAAACAGAAGGAGAGATCATCGCAGCACTGCTTCCTCCTGAAGGTGAGATCAGAGTCTAAACCCAGGTCTTCAAGTATGGTTATGTGCGCATTCTATTTATTAGGTGAACCGCTACCCAATTTCTTGTTCAAATGCTTTGTACAATTTTAGAACATTAAAAAATTATTAGTGATTTAATATTGATTTACAAAATTACATGTCAACAGGAGTATATTCTGCACCAGTCTCACCACCGGAGTTCTGAATCCCCAGTCTCTCCACTGCGAACCACCACGGTTCTCCCAAGGGTTCAGACATGGGCTCACCGTCATCTCTATAACCATCTGTCCACATTTGTACATGACTGTCCCCTTTTCCTTCAAGGTCCCATCCTCTCTTCCCCTCCAAGCCACTCATGATCCTCTCACTACATCCAAACGTCCCTCTCCTTTTCCTCCTCTCTCTGCAGGTCCTGATGGCGCTGGAGTTCAGAGCCCTCTTATCCTCTTCCTCCTATCACTGCTCTTCCATTGGGGGTCTGGATCACACTTGTTTTGGGGGTACAGAAGGTGGGAGTTTAGAACTTTTTTGTATACCTTAAATCTAAACTTTTGATATTAAAAACCATAAATTAATTGATGGAAAGTTGTATACATGATAGTCACGTAGAAAACAGCTCAATTCATACTTTTGAGTTACACACTAATCTATTCTTTTAAAAAAATTTTTATCTTTATTTTTTTGTTGGATAGAGACATAAAGAAATTGAGAAGGAAGGGGGTAATAGAGAGAGAAAGAGAGAGAGACAGAGAGAGACAGAGAGACAGAGAGACAGAGAGACAGAGAGAGACAGAGAGAGACACAGAGAGAGAAAGAGAGAGAGAGAGACACCTCCAGCCCTGCGTCACCACTTGCTTTACTTTCCCCTATAGGTAGGGACCGGGGCTCAAACCTGGGTCCTTGTGCACTGTAACGTGTGCTCAACCAGGTATGCCACCATCTTCCCCCTTAATTTATTCTTTAAAAACTGAACTAACTTCCTTATATTTCCCACCATTTAGTAATAAAATTTTTATAGAAAAGACATTTTTAAAAATATAGGTGCTTTGATTATAATGCCATAGCTATAACCTTGTAGCCAGGTTTAAGAATAGCTATGAATGTGGAGAATACAAAGAAAGAGAAGTTTGGAGGTCGTTACAAAAAAAACAAAATGTAGCTTAAGCAAATATTCATACACACACACACACACACACACACACAGTGGAGAGGTGAGAATGTTGTTTTGAGAGAAGAAACACTCTCCTGTCAGATTAAAACTTCAAAACATGGATCCAGAGAGATAGCTAACCTACTAGGGCACCTGCCTTACCATGTGCAAGACCCAAATTCAAGGCCTGAAAACAGGCCTGAAATCACTCATTGCAGAAACACAATCAAAATAAATAACTTCTAAAAATTTTCACTAGTGACTTAATATTAATTGAAAAAATTGTGGGACAAGAGGGTACAATTCCATACAGTTCCCACCACCATCTTCCATATATCCTCCCCTCCGTTGGAAGAGTCCCTAGTCCTTTTCCCTCTGGGAGTATGGACCAAAGATCTTTATGGCTTTATGGCGTGCAGAAGGTAGAAGGTCTGGCTTCCGTAATTGCTTCTCTGCTGGACATGGGCATTGACAGGTCGAACCATAACCCCCAGCCTGAAGAAACAACTTTTAAGAGAGCATTGCATTATAAACCCTAAGCATTTTCTTTTTTAAAAGTATTTTATTTTGGGGGCTGGGCAGTAGTGCAGTGGGATAAGCGCACCTGATGCAAAGTGCAAAGACCGATGGAAGAATCCAGGTTTGAGCCCCTGGCTCCCCACCTGCAGGGGGAGTCACTTCACAGGTGGTGAAGCGGGTCTGCAGGTGTCTATCTTGCTCTCCCCTTCCCTGTGTTCCCCTCCTCTCTCCATTTCTCTCTGTCCTATCCAACAACAACAACAATAATAGTAACAACAACACTGATAAACAAGGGCAACAAAAGGGAAAAAAATGGCTTCCAGGAGCAGTGGATTCTTAGTGCAGGCACTGAGCCCCAGCAATAATTCTGGAAGCAAAAAAAAAAGTATTTAATTTTATTTTAATGAAAGAGAAAAAAGATAGAGACCAGAGCATTGTTCATCTCTGGTTCATGTTCATTCTGGGGACTGAATCTGGGATGTTGAAGCCTCAGGCAGGAACGTGATTTGCATGATCATTATGCTGTCTCCCCTGCCCAGCATTTTCATTTTTCTAATTGAAAAAGAAATAGACTTTGTATTTTAGAAGTCTTAAACATTAAATAGAAAGTACAGACATTTCTCATACATGCCCACAATGTCCTGTATTGCTATATTCTTACATGGTTATGCTACATGGTACAGTCAGTGAACCAATGCTAATATACTACCCTCATCTAATGTTCATAATTTACATAGAAACACTCTGTATTAGTTAGTCCTATGATTTTAGTCTTGTATTCATCTTTTTGGCCTCCTACACAGTAGCTTCAATGTCTAAAAATCCCCTTTGCTACAGCAGCTCATACCTTCTCTCCCCCTTTCAGTTCCCCACAATGCCCGACAATTACTGATACTTTTTACTGTGCTTATAGGTTTGTTTTACTCCAAATGGTACACAGTTTGAATTATATATTTGTGTAATTGTACATACATCAATATGTATCTATAAGATTCCCTATAATCATAAGTATTCAAGCAGAGTCTTCTAGTTGGATAACGTAAGTCCCAAATGTTTTAGAACTTTACCCTCCATCATACAAATGTTCTTCAGAAAAGTGGACAATAATTATAGCTTGTTTGAAACTATTACTATGTCCAGGCATTAACTTCCAATGTTTTGCTCCTGGATTTTCCTTGTGGGGAGTTTTCAAAGGAACTACACTTGTCAACACTGGCAACGCTTTCCTTGAACAGTTATTTTAAACCATTTTAGAACTGTGATAAAATGACTCTAAAGATTTTTATCTTCTGTTCTGTCAGCAAGAGCTGCACTTAGGAGCTCAAATGTACTACAGACTAAATGGGCATCCTTAAGATGGTGCTCTAAAAGCCTATATACTAGAAAATTTTTGTAAGTGGCAATGTGTTAAAAAATATAAAGGATTATTTTAATGTATTATCCTTGTGGTGTTTTGTATAACAAATGCTGTATGGCATGATACATGGATGTCAGAATGCTTGCAGTGATTCCAATTACATGACTACATAAACGCTAACCATTATTATATTTATTTAGAACTAATAAAAACACTTTACCAAGTGCTTGTGAGATATGCATGCATATATTATGGCTCCTGGTAAAGAGAAAAGCTAAATGTATTCAGTCAGACTATAGAAGCAAAATCCATTAAGCAGAATGAAAACTCAGAGTTTTGAGACTTCATTTTTACTCTTCACGACCTTGAATGTGTTATGTAGCTTCATTAGACTTTTCGATAACATTTGGCATATTGTAACCACTAAAATAACTTCTGATCTGTTGTTTTGCAAATGAAACATCCAATTAGAATTAAAAAGAGAAATACCAAGTGGGAAAGACAGTAAATATAAATAGCAAAGGATCTTTAGACATTTGAACAACTTTTATCTGTTAATAAAAGATGATGAGAAGGGGGGAAAAGCTAGGATAGATGTTACGATTATTTATTTATTTTTATTGCCAGCAGGGCTATTACTGAACCTCAAGGTCTGTACAATGAGTCCACCACTCCTGATGGCTATTTTCAAAAGTGAGGTAGAGACAGAGAAAAGTTGAGAGGGGCTGGGAGAGAGAAAGGAAGACTGAAAGAGACACGAGGGGCTGGGTAGTGGCTCATCTGGTTGAGCGCACATGTAACAATGCTCAAGGACCCAAGGTTTGAGTCTCCAGTCCCCATCTGTAGTGGGAAAGCTTCATGAGTGGTGGAGCAAGGCTGCAGATGTCTCTCTCCCTCTCTGTCTTCCCCTTTCCTCTCAATTTCTAGCTGTCTCTATCCAATAAATAAATATAGATAAAAAATTTTTTAAAAATGTTAAAAAAGAGAGAGCTGCAGCACAGCTCCACTCTTCATGAAGCTTTCCCCCTGCAGGTGGGGACCAGGGACTTGAACCTGCATCCTCACACATGGTTACTTGTGCCCTGTTTTTATTGGTTGTTCCACTACCTGGCCCAGAACTCCTTTACTAGTGACTTAACAGTGTTATATAAAACTATAAATAGCATACCTAACACCAAAGTTCTGTGTGGCTCCTTCCCATCCTCATGATAGGCACTATAATTCCCTCAAAGTCTTAGAAATAGGTTTGCTAACATTTTGTTTTTTTACCAATTAATTTGAGCAGTTACTATGACAGATCAAATGGCTGATCCTTTACTGTCCATAAACTTTACTGATCCTTTACTGTCCATAAACCTTACTGATCCTTTACTGTCCATAAACCTTACTGATCCTTTACTGTCCATAAACCTTACTGATCCTTTACTGTCCATAAACCTTACTGATCCTTTACTGTCCATAAACCTTACTGATCCTTTACTGTCCATAAACCTTACTGATCCTTTACTGTCCATAAACCTTACTGATCCTTTACGGTCCATAAACCTTACTGATCCTTTACTGTCCATAAACCTTACTGATCCTTTACTGTCCATAAACCTTACTGATCCTTTACTGTCCATAAACCTTACTGATCCTTTACGGTCCATAAACCTTACTGATCCTTTACTGTCCATAAACCTTACTGATCCTTTACGGTCCATAAACCTTACTGATCCTTTACGGTCCATAAACCTTACTGATCCTTTACGGTCCATAAACCTTACTGATCCTTTACGGTCCATAAACCTTACTGATCCTTTACGGTCCATAAACCTTAATGATCCTTTACTGTCCATAAACCTTACTGATCCTTTACGGTCCATAAACCTTACTGATCCTTTACGGTCCATAAACCTTACTGATCCTTTACTGTCCATAAACTTTACTGATATCCATAAACTTTACTGATCCTTTACTGTCCGTAAACTTTACTGATATCCATAAACTTTACTGATCCTTTACTATACATAAACTATTCAAAAGGCTATAATTTGAATTTACCACTTTAATGATTTTTAGGTACGCAAATCAGTGGCGGTAAGTATATTCATATCATCACATCACCTTGTATAGTCCTATCTTGGTAGAGAGGCACAGAGAAAATGAAAAATTATAGCACTGAAGCTTCCTTCAGTGTTTGAAGGGCCAGGCTCAAACCCAGGCTACACAAATGGAAAAGCAGCAAATGCAGAATAAGGGGAACTTGGATTTCGCCAGCCTTGTGTAGTACTTTCAAACTTTCCTGTACTTAAAACTATTTTTGGGAGTCGGGCGGTAGCGCAGTGGGTTAAGCGCACATGGCGCGAAGCTCAAGGACCAGCATAAGGATCCTGGTTCAAGCCCCTGGCTCCCCACCTGCAGGGGAGTCGCTTCACAGGCAGTGAAGTAGGTCTGCAGGTGTCTATCTTTCTCTCCCCTTCTCTGTCTTCCTCTCCTCTCTCCATTTCTCTCCGTCCTATCCAACAACATCAATAATAACTACAACAATAAAAAACAAAAAGGGCAACAAAAGGGAATAAATAAATAAATTAAAAAAAAAAACCCAAAACCTATTTTTGTTCAGTCTTCTTTTTATCACAAGTGTGAATTTAGAATTACAGCAGGAACAATAGTCTCACCTTTGCAACTTTTTCTAGGGTTTTTACTCAAACTGATTGTATGGCTGTATTCCTAGCTATGAGTAACACATTCCCATGTGTCTTTGAAATCTGCTTGAGAATTTCTTAGAGTTTGTATGTCACGTTCCTTTGCTTAGCAGCTTTTTCTTACAAGACAATGCACCAGATAGGAAAGTTTTAAAATGAGATAGAATTTCAAAAGTAACTTGAGAAGTTAAACTGCATTTAGATTTGTAGACAGACATGCAATACTGTATGCTTTAGACATACTTAACTTTAGACACAGAGAAATCTCTCAAAAGTACATTGAAAGGTAGTGAGAACTAATACCAGATTAAAATAGATGAAACATTGTTTAGCTGGCAAGACAGCCTTTGAACATGTGATATAGACAAAGCTCTTGGTAAATGCTGTGAGATTTACAGTGGTAGACATGAAGTTTAATCTACTTGATGTAAAATCATTTACAGAATTTAAGACAGTGCAAAAAATCTATAGGAGTGGAAGTATTTGAAATATTAATTCTGGCTGCAAAGGGAGGATTTGTATGAAATACATAGAAGTTAAGCTAACTCTTAAAATTTTTAATCAGTCTAGACAAGATTAAGATGAAGGAAGGTTCAGCTCAACATGAAAACTAGAAAATTAGGGGGCTGAATGATGGTGTATCTGGTTGAGCACACATGTTATAATGATCAAGGACCCGGGTTCAAGCCGCATGCAGGGGCAAAGTGAAGAAAGTGGTGAAGCAGTGCTGCAGGTGTCTCTGTCTTTCTCCCTCTCTATCAACCTCTTCCCTCTCGATTTCTGGTTCTCTCTCTCTCTTTTAAAATTATATTTATTTATTTACTGGATAGAGATAGCCAGAAATCGAGAGGGAAGGGTGAGAGAGAGAGAGAGAGAGAGAGAGAGAGAGAGAGAGACTTGCATCTCTGCTTCACCACTCACAAAGGTTTCCCTTTATAGGTAGCAACTTGGGGCTTGAACCTGGGTCCTTGCACATTCTAACATGTGTGCTCAAGCAGGTGTGCCAGCTACCCTTGATGTCTGGTTGTCTCTATCCAATAAAATAAAAATAATACATTTTTAATTAGAAAATTATTTTTTTGATGTTTCTAACATTTTATATAAATATTTTATTTGTTATTAATAATTTGTTACAAGATTATAAAACTACAATGAATAGTTTCACACCACATCTACCACCCTCCAACCTCCAAAAGATAACCACCAGAGTTGTCACAAATTTTACCAACAGTTTACTTCCATCTGTTTTGTTTGGATTTCTTTTTTTGCAAATTCATGTAAATCAGACCTCTAGATTTCACATATGAGTGAAACCATCTGGTAGTTATCTTTCCTCTATTCTTTTCACTAAGCATAATCACCTCCAGTTCCATCCATTTTGTTCCAAAGGACACAATATCATCTTTCTTGATTGTAGATAGTCCATGGAATATATATATCCCATAACTTCTTTACCCAGTCGTCTGTTGATGGGCATTTAGGCTGCTTCCACTCATTGGCAGTTGTGAATAATGCAGCTATGAACATGGGGGCACATGTGTCCCTTCTAATTAGTGTTTGAGTGTCCACTGGATAAATGCCTAAGAGTGGTTTTGCTGGGTCATAAGGTACTTCTTGTTACTTGTTTAGGGTCTGTCCGTACAGTCTTTCAAAGGGGCTGCACCAGTTATCATTCCCATCAGCAAAGTAACAGAATTCCCCTTTCTCCACAACCTCTCCAACATCTGACATTTCCTGCTTTGTTGAAGGGGAAGACAGAGAAGGGGAGAGAAAGATAGACACCTGCAGACCTGCTTCACCACTTGTGAAGTGACTTCCCTGCAGATGGGGAGCTGGGGGCTTGAACCAGGATCCTTACACTGGTCCTTGTGCTTTGCACCACCTGTACTATGGCCCACTTTTTTACTGGGCTATTTTCGTTTCTTTTGTAGACCTACCCCAATTCTGTATAGATGTTTGTATAGATGTCTGTATAGTCATTTGATGTGTGAGGTGAAAATATCTTCCCCCATTTACTGGGTTATCCTTGTGTAGTTTGCTTTCAATGTGTAGAAGCTGTTTAGTTGCATGTAATCCCAGTTATTTACTCTTACTTTCATTTCTCATGTCCAGAGAGTTGAATCTTCAAATATATCTTTGATGTGAAGGTCCTTCAAAGTGTCACTGACATTTTCTTTTATGAATTTCAGAGTTTCTGGTCTAATATTTAGATCTTTAAGCTACTTTGATTTGACCTTGGTATATGGTGTTAGGTGGTGGTTTAGTTTCACATTTCTTGTGAAACTTGTGCTTGTACAGTTTTCCCAGCACCATCATTTGGAGAGACCTTCTTTTAATTAATTTATTTAATTTTTTATATTTATTTATTTATTTTTCCCTTTTGTTTCCCTTGTTGTTTTTTATTATTATTGTAATTGATGTCGACATTGTTGGGTAGGTCAGACAGAAATGGAGAGGGGAGGGGAAGACAGAAAGGAGGAGAGAAAGATAGACACCTGCAGACCTGCTTCACTGCCTGTGAAGAGACTCCCCTAGGTGGGGAGCTGGGGGCTGGAACCCGGATCCTTAGTCAGTCCTTGTGCTTAGTGCCACCTGCGCTTAACCTGCTGCACTACCGCCCGTCTCCCTCGAGAGACCTTCTTTACCTCATTGAATGGTTTTTGGCCCCCTTTTCATTTATTAGGTGGCTGTATATGTGTGGGCTTATTTCTAGGCTTTCGATTTGGCTCCACTGATCTGTCCATTTTTATTCCAGTACCATGCTGTTTTGATTACCATGCTGTTATGATTTATAGTCTAAACTGAAGTTGGGGAGCATGATACCTCCATATTTTTCTTTAGAGGTGTTTTAGCAATTCTTTTTTTTTTTTTTTTTTTGTGGTTCCATATAAATTTTTGGACAAGTTCGATTTGCTTAAAAATGTCATTGGATAGTGAGCTACTCTCTTCCCTGATCCAGCATTCTGGTCCTTTTTCCAGCCATGACATCATCTCCCTGTGGAGATTAGAATGTAGAGATTAGAAACTGTTACTTCTTAGAGACTGTGACACTGAAACCAACTGTTACTTGTTAGAGACTTTTACATTGAAACCAACAGTTCCTTGTTACAGCCATTAAAGCCCTTTAACTGAAAACAACCGCTCTTGCTCTGTGTACTATAAAAAGCCAAGAGCAAAAATGTTGTGGGGTCCTCTGGCAGCAGACTCTCCCCTTGTGTGGAAGGGTGTCTGCGGCCCAAGCTTAAGCTTGCTAATAAAGGCTCTTGCTATTGCATGTGATGCTGGTCTTCCTTGTGTGAGATTGGGACTCGAACTTCTGGGCACAACACTCCCCAGACAATAACTTGGATCCACCTGCATATCAGATTTCAGGCTCATAGGAAAAAATAAAAAGAAAAAAAAAACGAGTATAGCCACAGGCCCTTTGGAATTTAACTAAAATATGCCTACTAGGTATCTACAAAATGGAAGACCCCCCAACTCTTCATCTACACTATTTTAGCCCTTAGATCCATGATTGTTCAACAATTTGTTTGGCTTTGAATGTTAACTCTTTTGTCAACCACCAGGTTCCAGATGCTACCATGATGCTGACCAGACTTCTCTGGACAGATGACCCCACCAATGTGTCCTAGAGCTCTGCTTCCCCAGAGCCCTTCCACACTAGGGAAAGAGAGAGACAGGCTGGGAGTATGGACCGACCAGTCAACCATGTTCACCAGGGAAGCAATTACAGAAGCCAGACCTTCCACCTTCTGCATCCCACAATGACCTTGGGTCCATACTCCCAGAAGGTTAAAGAATAGGAAAGCTCTCAGGGGAGGGGATGAGATAAAGTGTTTTGGTGGTGGGAATTGTGAGAAGTTGTGCCCCTCTTATCCTATGGTTTTGTCAATGTTTCCTTTTTATAAATAAAAAATTTAAAAAAATGTCATTGTAATGTTGAGAGGGATTGCTTTGGAGCTGTAGATGGCTATTGGTAGGATGGCCATTTTAATAATGCTTGTTCTTCTCATCCAGGCACAAGGAATGTTCTTTCACTTTTCTGTGTCTTTATTTCTTTTAGCAATGTCCTATATTTTAATTTTTTTCATTTTTATTATTGGATAGAGACAGAAAGAAATTGAGAGGGGAGGGGTAGAGAGGAAAGAGACAGTTAGGACACCTGCAGCCCTGCTTTACCACTTGTGAAGCTTTCCCTCTGCAAGTGGGGACCAGGGGCTTGAACCTAGGTCCTTTTTCACAGTAATGTGTGTGCCTAACCAGGTGCGCTTTGGCCCCTTACAGTTTTCATTGTAAAGATCCTTCACCTCTTTAGTGAGATTCACCCCAAGGTATTATATCTTTTTGGGTTCAATTGTAAATGGAATTGAGTCTTTTATTTCCCTTTCCTCTGATCCTTTGTATACAGAAATACCACAGATTTATGCATATTGATTTTTTTTCTTTTTTTTAATTTAAGAAAGGATTAATTAACAAAACCATAGGGTAGGAGGGGTACAATTCCACACAATTCCCACCACCCAACGTCCATATCCCACCCCCTCCCCTGATAGCTTTCCCATTCTCTATCCCTCTGGGAGCATGAACCCAGGGTCATTGTGGGATGCAGAAGGTGGAAGGTCTGGCTTCTGTAATTGCTTCCCCGCTGAACATGGGCGTTGACATGTTGATCCATACTCCCAGTCTGCCTCTTTCTTTCCCTAGTAGGGTGGGTCTCTGGGAAAGTGGAGCTCCAGGACACATTGGTGGGGTCTTCAGTCTAGGGAAGCCTGGCCGGCATCCTGATGACACCTGGAACCTGGTGACTGAAAAGAGAGTTAACATACAAAGCCAAACAAATTGTTGAGCAATCATGGACCCAAAGCTTGGAATAGTGGAGAGGAAGTGTTAGGAGGAGTGGAGAGGAAGTGTTAGGGGAATTGATTTTCTATCTGCTATTCTACTGAGTTTATTATTTTCAGTAGTTTTTTTTTTTTAGTTTTTGGTTTTATTCTTTGGGGTTCTTTAGGTATAATATCTTGTCATCAGCAAATAGTGATAGTTTGATTTATTCTTTTCTAATCTGTATGCCTTTGCTATCTCTCTGTTGTCTGACTGCAGTGGTGAGGATCTCTAGGACAATGCTGAATAACAGTGGAGACAGTGGACATGCTTGTCTGGTTCCTGATTTTAGGGGCAAAGCTTTCAGCCCTCCCCCATTGAGCATGACGTTAGCTGTGGGTTTGTCGTAAATGGTTTTTATTCTGTTGAGGAAGGCTCCTTCTATTCCCAGTTTCTGGAGGGCCTTTATCACAAATGGGAGTTGGATTTTATCAAATGCCTTTTTGGCTTCAATTGATATGGCCATGTGATTTCTCTTTTTATTTATTTATTTTAAAAATATTTATTTATTTATTCCCTTTTGTTGCCCTTGTTGTTTTATTGTTGTAGCTATTACTGTTGTTATTGTTGTTGGATAGGACACAGAGAAATGGAGCGAGAAGGGGAAGACAGAGAGGGGGAGAGAAAGATAGACACCTGCAGACCTGCTTCACTGCCCGTGAAGCGACTCCCCTGCAGGTGGGGAGCCGGGGATCTTTAAGCCAGTCCTTGCGCTTTGCGCCACTTGTGCTTAACCGCTGTGCTACCTCCCCGCTTCCGATTTCTCTTTTTCTTTTTGTCATCAACAAATGAATTATACTGATTGATTTGCAGATGTTGAACCATCCCTGTTACGCAGGGATGAATTCCACCTGGTCTTGGTAAATTACTCTCCTCTACCCCTTTTCTATCCATGAGCCACACCTGTCTGTACTCACTGCAGCTTGCTGATATTCTGAAGAAATCCTCATGGTTTATTATGTTGAGTTTTCGTGATTTTTGTTGCTTTTCCTAGTTGACCAGTGAGAGAGAATCTTGACAACTGTTGCTACATTGCCATGCCTCTGGACTTCCAGAAAATTAGTTTAACTGGAGAATCATAAAATAGTTAATGATGGGGGCTGGCCGGTAGCACGGTGCGTTAAACCAAATGGTGTGAAGCACTGGGACTGGTAGAAGGATTCCAGTTCGAGTCGCTGGCTCCCCACCTGCATCCATTCACAAGAGGTGAAGCAGGTCTGCAGGTGCCTATCTTGTTCTCCTCCTCTTTGTCTTCCTCTCTTCTCTCGATTTCTGTCTGTCCTATCCAACAACAACAGCAGCCATGACGACAACAACAACAAGGGAAACAAAATGAGAAAAATGGCCTCCACGAGCAGTGGATTCATAGTGCAACCGAACTCCAGCGATAATCTGGAGGCAAAAAAAAAAGAAGTTCAAAATACATTTTATATTTTTATATAATGTGCTGTTATATAAAGAAAATGTATTGAAATACTTAATTCTGTTGCTATAGTAAGAATTTTTTCTGTATTTTAAAGTTTAATTTTGAGAATTTTATTTGTGTTTAATAAATTGAAAGACTAAAGAGGCTGTTGGGAAGAGAAAATAGTATATTGAAATTTCAGAGCTTAGATTAAATTTCTTTTTAGAGTTTCAAATATTATAGATTCAATAAAGAAGAGTGAATTATCTCAGTTTTGATTGTTGTATGTGTCTTTGAAGAAACATATTTTATAAACCTGTAGTAAGGGCAATTTAAAGGTAAGGCATGCTTCTCAAGATTCCTTCCTTTTATCCTTTCTTCCCTCCTTTTATCTTCTACCCCCTTCTTCCTTCATTTCTTTTTTTCTAAATATATGTTATATTCTTTCTATCCAGTTTTAGTTTCTTCAGAGATTTTTTTCTTTGAATTTATGTCATGTTCCTCCTTTTCCAAATAATATTCTTTTTCTAAAATGCTCATGCCTAGTACCTGCTCTCACATCTTTTTTCAGAATGATCCTGAAGAAACTATGTATCTATTAAATCATATCTTTTAGGTCTGAAAGAGACCTTCAATCACTGTCAAATGTCATTAAAATATTATTGGTCTATCTTTTTTCACTAAGCCATAAACTTATTTATGGCAATGATTGAACTTTTGTCTCTGAACTACCTTCTCCTAAATGACTCAGTAACTACGTGAGGGGAATTTTTACTTTGGGCATCTCTCTTTTGGATATGTTTGCTCTACTAGTATAGGAACTAAGAAAAATGTAACTTTCCCTCAAACTTTTCCTGTTTCCCCTTTTTAACCCCTATGAACTAAGCTTTATTCAACAGATAAATCTATTTTAGAAATAAAATGCTTGTTTTTCTGTTGAATATACTTAATTTTTTTATATATGGGGGATTTGTGATTTATAGTCAACAGTGAAATACAATAGTTTGTACATGCATAACATTTCCACGTAACAATACAGCCCCCACTAGGTCCCCCTCTGCCATCATGATGACCTTTTCATTTCATTTTTATTCATAGATTTGTAGTTAAACATTATCATCCTTACGTATATTTGTATTGTTTAAGTTTGCAATGATTTCTATAGTTTGAATATTAGATATACTCACTAATTCATTTTCAGATAACGAAACTAATATTTAGATGAAGTGTAAATCAAGGATAAGTCAGCCTTGTGTAAACAGAGTTTAGATTCAAATAAAGTTAACTTTGACACCTAGTCGTTCTGAAATGAACACCTAGTCTTTTTTTTTTTCCCACTTTCAAATGGTTGCCTGATCTCATTTGCTTTTTTTGTTTTTTTAAATTATTTATTCCCTTTGTTGCCCTTGTTATTATTGTCATTGTTGTTGGGTAGGACAGAGAGAAATGGAGAGAGGAGGGGAAGACAGAGAGGGGGAGAGAAAGACAGACACCTGCAGACCTGCTTCACCTCCTGTGAAGCTACTCCTGCAGGTGGGGAGCTGGAACTGGGATTCTTAAGCTGGTCCTTGCACTTTGCGCCACATGCGCTTAACCCACTGCACTACTGCCCGACTACCTCTAAGTATGCATTTTTATACTTATGTATTTTAGTTCTAATTTTATTTATATTTATGCATGTGATACTAATTTTTTTCCCTCTTTATTGCCACCATGGTTATCTCTGGGGCTCGGTACCAACACTACAAATCCACTGCTCACAGCAGCAACTTTTTCCTTTTTTTTCTCTCTTATGTTGTTCGATAGGACAGAGAGAAGTTGGGAGGAAAGGGGAAGGGATCAAAGGAGGCAGAGGGAAACAGAGACACCTGCACACCTGCTTCACTACTCAGGTAGCATTGCCGCTGCAGGGGGGGAGCTTAGCTGCTGACACGAGAATGGCTCCCATGAACAAGTCAGGAGATGACAAGTGTTGGAAAGGCTGTAGAGAGAGAATAAACAACGCTGCTATATTGTGTGTAGGTGGGACAGACACTCTTTGAAAAGCTATGTAGAGAGTCCTCAAACAAATAAAAATGGAAATACCTTATGATCCAGGAATACCACTCCTAGGCACATATCCAAAAGGCATGTTGTCATTCAACGTATGACGCAGCCCTGTCTTCATAGCTCCATTATCTACAATAGTCAAGGAGGAGAAGCAGCCTGAATGCCCACTGACAGATCACTTGAGGAAGAAACTGTGGGACATAGATTCAACGTCATTTAGTGCCCTGCAGTTTAAAATAGGTATTATTCAATAGGATGTTATTCAATAGGATGAAACTTAAGGGGACTGTGTTTGGTGAAGTAGGCTTGGAGGTGAGAGGTAAGTCCTGGCTACTTTTGTCCACACGTGGAATGTATTAAGAGTTGAAATGCTTAGCTTACAAATAAGCAAGGAACCAAAGTGCAGACTGTGTCTGAGATTTTTAGAGAACTTTGATGGCTATCAGTGAGGGTGAAGGGGGTGCAGAAACCTGGTGGTGGGTGTGGTGTTAAACTATACTCTGTAATCTTAAAACAAATAAACAAAACAATGAGAGAGAGAGAGAGAGAATGAGAGAAAGTGAGGGAGAGAGAATGTGTGTGTGCATGTGTGTAAGAGAGAGAGAGAGAGAAAGAAAGAGAGAGAGGAAGAGAGAGAAAATACTAGTCTATGAGAGAGAGAAAGAGAGAGAGGAAGAGAGAGAATACTAGTCTATGGAAACATTTATAATGGGGAAATAAAGGAATCTATGAAACATTTTCTGAATAACTTGGGTATGAAAACAATTCATTTGAGAGAAAAAAATCAAAATTTGACTCTGGCTTGAGTACTGTGGAAGAATATGCACTTGTCTCTTCCCCACTTTTATATCAAACTAAGATATTTAGGAGATTAACCTGTGGCTTTGTGGTGGAAAAGTAGTCAGGCAAGGGATGAAAGACGCACTTGGACATCAGCAGGTAGCTCACCTGGTAGAAAGCACAAGTTATCACATACAAAGACCTGGATTTGAACCCTGGACCAGCACGGGGAAGCTTTACAAATGGTGGGGCCGAGCTATAGTGGCTCCTGTCTCTTCCACGCTCTAGCTCTCTGCCTCTCACACTATCAGAAAGGGAAAAATGGCCTTTGGGTTATTCAGCCATAATCATTAAGAGCTGAGTTCGGGGGCGGGGGGATGACCACAAGGTCCTGTGCCTGCAGACCTGGGCTCCAATCCCTGGGCTCCAACTGCATGTGGGGAGATCCATGAGCACTGGAGCAGTGCTACAGGTATCTCTCCCTGTCCGCCTCACTTTTTCTTTCACTCTCTATAGAAAAAAATAAAAGGAAAGAAAGGAAAAATGGCTTCCAGGAATGGTAGAGTGGTACAGGAACCATGCCCCAATAATAAACCTGGTTCTACAAAAAGAAGAAGAATTTATTTTTTACACTAATTTGAAGAGATAAATGCACTCCTATGTTCATAGCTGCACTATTCACAATGATCAAGGAATGGAAGTGATTAAATGCCCACCAGTTGGTGACTAGATAAAGAAGTTATGGTATGAAGCACAAGGATCCTGGTTCAAGGCTCTGGCTCCTCACCTGCGGGGGGGTCGCTTCACAAGTGGGGAAGCAGATCTGCAGGTGTTTCTCTGTTTCCCTCCCTCTCTGTCTTCCTCTCCTCTCAATTTCTCTCTGTCCTATTCAACAACAATAGCAGCAACAATAACAACAGCAACAAAACCAACAACAATAGAAAAAATGGCCACCAGGAGCAGTGGATTCGTCGTGCAGGCACTGAGCCCCAGTGATAACTCCGGAGGCAAAAAAAAAAAAAGTTTTTGTATCCTTATGGATAAAATGGATAGAACTGGAAGTGGTTATGCTTAGTGAAATGAGTAAAGAGGTGAAGGACAACTGGATATATATTCTATTTCTTCTTTCTTTCTTTCTTTCTTTCTTTCTTTCTTTCTTTCTTTTTTAATTGCCTCCAGAGTTATCACTTGGGCTCTGTGTTGGCACTACAAATTCACTAATCCTGGGAGTATTTTTTTTTCTTCTACATAGCATTAGATAGGGCAGAGAGAAATTGAGAGAGCAGGTGGAGACAGAGAAGGAGAAAAGGGAGAAAGAGAGACACCTGCAGACCTGCGTCACCACTCAGAAAGCTTCTCCTGTGCAGGTGGGGAGCTGGGAGCTTGAACCTGGAGCCTTGTGTGTGGTTGTCCTGGTGCTTTGTATTATGTGCACTTAATGGGGTGTGACACTGCTGGCCCCTTGGGCAGTTTTGTTCATATATGCACTATACCTGATTAAAGCATAAAAGCTTGTTAAAAATAACTAAACTCTCAGACTTTGTGAGAACTATGGTGGGGCCATCATGAGAGTTAGAGGCACAGGACTCTGGAGGTGGGTATGAAGTGAACCTGTCTTTGAAATCTTATAATTTTCTAAACCATTATTAATTTCACCTCAAATAAAGTTTTATTTATCTATTAACTTAATTTTTGTTGCTAGGGTTTTACTGTTTATTTAACTGCTTATTTTCTGAGAGAGAGAGAGAGGGAGAGAGAAAAAGAGAGAGAGAGAGAGAAAGAGAGAGAGATATTAGCAATAAAACTTCCTCCAATACATTAGGGGCCAGTCTCAGAACTGGGCTATACACTTGTCAAAACAGATGCACTGTTAAGGTGAGTTATTTTTATGGTTCCAAAAAATAGTTTAAGAACAAGTACTGTTTTCTTTTTAGCCAGTTGTGTTTTTTTTTCCCCCCACAGAATTCTGACTCCTATAAAATTGGTTGTAACTTTAACTGGAGATGATTCAAAGGACTATCTATTCTTCAGCTGAATTTTGGAGTTAGTCCTTTCTAGATTCAGGTGGCATTTATGCCACTTATTGCAGCTGTGACTTTGGATAGTGAGTATTAATTGAGGAATTAAGGATGGTTTTGTCTGCCAGGGGACACTAGCTGATAAATTTGACTCTCAATAGTGTAGGAGGGCTATAAACAGCTAGTGGATGGAGACCAAGGACAATGCTTGCCGGGCTGGGCTGGCTTCACGGGTGGTAGAGAGACGACCAGGGACTCATGGCTGAGATGGGAAGCAGTATCTCGTTTATTAATCAGATACATCGCCTTTTATGTATCTCTTCACCGAAAGTGGCAAGGGAAAGTAAATGACTAGGAGAGGGGGCTGAGCAAAAAAAGAGCACAAACAGAACATAGAAAGCTTCCATCTAACCAGTGGGGATGAAACCAATACCCTGCAGGCAGGGTGGGACCCAGGTAAAACAGTGATTATGTAAATAGACCACTTCGTAAGTAATGCAAGCGAACCTAATGCAATGAGAATTTAGGAGCTTACCAACAAATGCTGACATCCTCTGTGTATAAGATGGCCTTACCCTATTCCCAACAAAGGGTTACTGACTCAGTGTGAAGGTTGAAACCCACACATAAGAAAATTACTTAACAATTCTTTACTTAGTTCACTGGTCCTTAAATTGACAATAGTATCTACGTACAGGGTTGTGAGAAAAAAAAATGAGATAATAATGTAGACAGAGTGGTTCCCTTAAGCACAAGGCTGTCCTAAGTATTGGTAGCACCAAGCAGCAGGGCTAGATGGGTTCTGAGAGTGTGTTGACCAGATGTTTTGTGGCAAGCATCATTTCAAATGCACTTGCTTTCCTTTTAGCCTTCTCTGAGGTGGGTGCTTCTGAGCAACCTGGCTTCAGACTTCTCTTCACACCTTTTATTCCTGAGTCAGAATTTCTGGCTTCTAAGCCATCTCCAGGTGGACAGACACAGTGGGTCCCTACTCAGTATTCATGCAAGTAAAAGCCATAAATAGGAGCGTTTTAGCATCTTCAGGACCACACTTGACTTATGAGTCACTGAGTTGACAAAGAAATGCTTCCTTAAACCTGTGTCCCTTTAGTGAATGGCTGTGAGGTTATTGATTTCATCAGGCTTGCAAAGGTTTCGAGATCCCTCAGCCAACGCAGTGACCATCTTGACAAACATCCTTCTTCTCTTTTCTTGTCTTTCACTTGTGCTGTCTAGCATGAATTCCAAAATAAACTACTACTTGCATGCAGGCATCCCTCCCCCACCCCCAGACTTTGTTTTAAGGAATCCCTAGCAGTGACACTTAACATCCAAGGTAGGAAACTAGAAGTCAAGAAATTTGGGGAAGGCCACACAGAGCGTAAGCCAAGATGAGAAAGAATTCATCCCGACACCTTTTTAGTGCTCTTGCCACTGCTACCACAATTTCTCTCCACTTCATAGTTTGGCTCAGCTTATCAATGCTATTTATGTGCTAACTGTTTTGGTTATTAATAGGCATTGCTAAAATATGATGGAGGCATATGCTGATAGAACCCGTGGGTTTCTGGAATGCCGGCGAGAACTGTTTATGCCGTGGCTTAAAAAAATTATTTAAAGATTTCTAGGTGTTCTGCCATCTGGAATGTCTACAAAAATATGAAACTATACTTCAAGTTTACATGATCCTTAAATATACTTGTGTATATGATTGTGTACTTCTGGAAGGTTTGCATAGCAGGAAGTAGTATTTAAAACTTTCATCAGACTTAATGTGTTGATGTTTCAGAAAATCTGCAGGCAGGCATTTATTTCTTTTTCTTTTTTTTTCCCCCTGCACATCTTTGATAAGACACGTAAAAGTTTTTGACTTCAGCAAAAGTGATGCCACACTTAGAGGGTTTATAACTGTGGATCAGCTGTGTTGTACAAGAAGGATTTAGAGGAAGTTCTCAGAGTATTTATAACAAACCTTCCAAATTAAGAGTAGACCGAAGTCTGCTGCTACTTAACACCGTATTTACCTTGGCTGGTCTACAGCATTATATTTTCCTGAACATGGATCAGATGTAGTGTTTTATGTAGACAGATCTTGCATCACAATTGAATCTGCAACTGTTTTTTTTTTAAGGATTGTAGACTTCTGCTAACTGAGAGGTGATGCATTAGTCCATGTTAATATTAGGGAAAATGCATTTGAGAACCATGTATTAGTTATCTGAGACTCTGGATTCTCCTGCTCAAGGACAGAATTATCCACAGGGGTTTACATCTGTGATTTTAGACATCTCAGTTTACCCTTGTTAGAAAGTATTGGATTTATTATAGTGTTTTTTTTTTTTTTTGGATCAGGGTTCTTTGCTTTCATTTTTCTCCAATCAAAAAGATGTCTCTGAGAGGAAGAAGAAAAACAGGGACGATCTGGGTGATAGACAATAGGATGGCCAGTACTGGAGGTGGGGAGCAGACTGGAACATAATAGTAAGTATTCTCATTGTCATCTAAACACTCCAAAAAAGAGCAATTTTTTTGTGCTTTATAAAAGTAGGCTTAGAAAGATTTTGTTAAGCTGGTTAAGTGCAAAAGCACAGGGACCTGCTTAGGGACCCCAGTTCAAGCCCCTGGCTCCCCACCTGCAGGGGAGTCACTTCATAGGCTGTGAAACAGGTCTGCAGATGTCTGTTGTCTGTCTTTCTCTCCCCCTCTTTGTCTTCCCCTCCTCTTTCCATTTCTCTCTGTCCTATCCAACAACAATGACATCAATAACAACAATAAAAAAAAAACAAGGGCAACAAAAGGGAATAAATAAATATTTTAAAAAAGAAAAATTTTGTAAATGCAGGTTACATCTCTAGAAAGATGAAATGATAAAACTAACTAGTAGAATGGAGATCTTTGTATTAGTGACTTACTCATTATCTTCAGATTATTGAGAAGAGCTTGCATATCATAGTAAATAGCTTAGAATTAATTTTAAAGAATACTGTCTCATAAAGGAAGGATTTTAAAGCAGCAGAATTACTTCAGATGTCTATTTTACCAGTGAGCAGAAGTTAGAGGAAACTGATCATAGGAAAGGCATTACTGGTCATCTTGACATAATTCAAGATAGTGGTGAGGGCTGGGGAGACAGCATAATGGTTATGCAAGCAACCCCCCATGCCTGCGGCTCTGAGCTCCCACATTCAGTCCCCAGCATCATCATAAACCAGACCTAAGCAGTGCTCTGGTATAAAAACAAAAGAAAGATTTAGAGGCAGGGAAGAAAATAAATCAGATAGAATAAGCAGGGGATGGGTGGGTAGTGGCACACATGGTTAAGTGCAAGGTTACCACGCACTTAAGGGCTACGGTGCAAACCCTTCCTCTCCCCTGCAGGGCAGAAGCTTTATGAACGGGGGAGCAGGTCTGCAGGTGTTTTTCTTTCTCTTTCCTTGTCTTCCTTTCCTTCTCCATTTCTCCCCGTATTGTCAAATCTAAGAAAAATAAAAAAGTAAAAAACAAACAAACAAAAACTAACACATTATATGGTGAAAGGATTCTGATGGTGACACAGGAGAAACTCAACTCCTTCAAGTACAGTAAGTGTACAAAATACAAAACAACAACAAAAGACCAGAAACCAGACAAGTAGGGACTCCACCACAGGATACAAGGGTGGCACCAAGATCCCTACACACCCCAGTGTCTCAGCAGGGAAGGGTGGGGACCTCCCACCTCCCACCTCCTCTCTCCCAAACTAATAACGGCAGGAAACAGAGAAGAGAATCCACCCTGACAAAGTTCACACACAGGCTTGCCCGCTCTGAGACCGACTGAAATTATTAGGGCCTGAAAAACACCTGAGTGCGAGAGGAAGCCATCCACTTAACACCCTGACCTTGTGGAGATATGGGAGGAAAGGGAAGAAAGAGGGCAAGAGTGAGATGGAGAATGGAAAACATCTGAAAGGTGTGAGTGGAAGCAGGAAGTGGGTCCTTTCAGGTTTTCGTAATTATGGATAGAAGCTAAGATTACTGGAAACCTTCCCCATGGCTGACAGCTGTGGTTGAGAGGTTAAGTCACTAGAGGCCTGTGAAATGGAGCCTGACCGTGTCCGTCTCCCCGATGCTTCAGTGTACAGATACATTCCCGCAGGCCATAGCTGGTGGCAAGGGAAACTGGTTACTGCCTAGTACTGAACAGTAAGGAGAATGGGGGCTTCCCACAAGAACCTAGTCCGAATGTCTTCTGTGTTTTTAAACTTCCTAGTAGGAGGAGGAAGGCGGGAGGCGGGAGGTGGAGCTGCAGAGCTGGAGGCCATTTCTCCTGCTTTTTTTTTTTTCCGGACACCCCACTCTGAGGCTGGACTGTGCCTTTCTCGTGGGGTTGGCTTCAAAGCTGACGTGACACTTTCTCCTAGCAGTTGTGACACTTGGGATGATTTCCATAGTTTGCACTGGCAGGTGTCATTATGGCAATTGCTGCCACCTTGCTAATTCCCACTCCCAGAGAAGACTTCTCAGAGGCCTCCCCTCCAGCCTCCCAGAGATAGTGGGGGACCCTGGCTGAGAGCCTCCACATCCCGGCACCATCCCTGAATAAGTCAATTTGGCACCCGGAACCGCCAGGCTCGCAGTGACCACTGCGTGTGACTGCTCTTAACCTGCTGCCCCGGGGATTTGCTGTGTAGTGCTCCAGCCTGCAGTGCTCCAGCCCACTGACCCAGTACCTCCACCGTCTCAGTGCCAAGACTGTGCCACCCATCTCTAAAGCCAGTGGGAAGGAGGGAACGATCCACCCAGCTCAGGTGGCCAGGTAGGCTCAGACCTTTCATGCATGTGTCCCTGGGTCTGATCCCTGACATTAATGGTACGTTAGCAGTATTCTAGCCTCTTTCCTTTTCTGATTAAATGAGTAGATAAGTGTTTAAGAAAAATAATTTATTAATGTTCTTTGCGATTAAATAAAAATAGATCTGTTGAGGGTCAGGACCTTACCAAAGAAGCTAATATGATTTCTGACATATTGGAACAAATTGAACAAAGCAATTCTAGAGTTATATTCTTTGAGACTTTTGAAGTGTGAGTAAAATTGCGACATGGTTGGGAAAAAGTAATAAATAACTATAGAAATAGATTTTTAAAATTTATTTATTATTGGATAGAGACAGAAATTGAGATGGGGTATGGGGATAGAGAAGGAGAGAGACCGGGAGATATCTGCAGCCCTGCTTCACCATTTGTGAAGCTATAGGTGGGGCCAGGGGCTTGAACCTGGGACCTTGTGCATTGTAATATCTGTGCTTAATCAGATGCACCACTGCCTGACTCCTGAAATCTTTTTTTTATTTGTGATTTACAAAATTACAAAATAATAGGGGTACAATCCTGTTGTATGCTTTACATTGGGTAGTTCTCCCCCGCCAAGAGAATTGCATCGGTC
Source organism: Erinaceus europaeus (assembly GCF_950295315.1). NCBI lineage: Eukaryota > Metazoa > Chordata > Mammalia > Eulipotyphla > Erinaceidae > Erinaceus > Erinaceus europaeus. The sequence goes on along the minus strand of NC_080164.1, from coordinate 6,602,595 downwards.
CTGTCGCGCCCGCCCCTAGAAAACCCGCCAGAGTTCCAGAGTGACAGAGTTAGAGAGTTTCAGAGTTCCAGAGTAAGGGAGAGTGCTTGTGCCACCGCAAAGAGACAGCAGAGTTCTGTTTGTGATTAGTTTGTCTTAGTTTATGAATCGTTGTTCCTGAATAAAGAAATACAGCTGCCCTGCCCAGCCATTGTCTCCGCGCCTCTGTTACCCGCCATGAAGCTAGCCCGCCCGGCAAGAGCCTTCCGAATTTTTAACAACACAATCCCACACCGTTCCTACCACCAGGGTTCTTTGTCTCCAGTCTCTCCACTGGAAACTGCAGTGGTTTTTCTAAGATCACAGATATGGGTTGACTGTTACTTCTTTATCATCTATCTATCATCTATCTATCTGTCTATCTATCTATCTATCTATCTATCTATCTATGTATCTATCTTTTTTGTCTATTTTTTCTATGGTAATGCCTTCTTTTCCAGTTTAAGCCACACCTATATGCACTAGTTCTTGAGAATATCCTTCCTTCTTGGATACCTTCTTTTCTTTCTCCTCGATTATTTCAACCATGCATGTAATGTTGGAAACCTGACATATTTGATAAAGGAGCTTCAATGTAAATAGATACAATTATTCAGAATTATATTTATGAAAGACCAGATTAGTGCTTAATCTTTTTTTTTTTTTTTTAACCAGAGAACTGCTCAGCTCTGGTTTATGGTGGTGCAGGGGATTGAACCTGGGACTTTGGAGCCTAAGGCATGGGAGTCTGTTTGCATAACCATTATGCTGTCTACCCTCTGCCCAGTGCTTAATCTATAAGATCTCCACATTGAAAATCTTGAGTGAACACAATTATTTCAAGGGCAGTTATCTGCATGGTCTTTCTACTGATGTATGTAAACAGAAGGGTATTTATTTCTCAGATATTTGGAGTCTGTGATCTTTTGGGCCACTACAGACTCCAGTTGAAAAGGTATTTGAATACTTGACCCCTAATACCTACTTTGTTTTGAGTATGCATTAAAATGTCTTTTGAACAAAGTACTTTTTGTCATACTTTGCAGGAAGGTCAAACTGACAGACATTTGGGATGGTTGCAGAGAAGATACTTTGGTATTTTGGTTTGTGAATTTGAATGGTCAGGAGGGCAGGAGTGGGTATTCATGGTAGAGATCACTAAACTTGATGTTGACTGTAAGCTCTATGTTGTTCTTATAATAATGCAAGAAGGCTAAGGTAGATTATCCAACACACTGGAGCCTAACTCCTTAATATCAAACATGTATAACACAGTATATTGCTCAGGATGTCTTCAACTGAAGTTTGGTGTGGAATGATGAAAGGGCTGGATGGTGGTGCACCTGGTTGAGAGCTCCTGTTACCATGCACAAGGTTCAAGTCCCTAGTACCCACCTCCAGGGGGGACGTGGTGGAGCAATGTTGCAGGTGTCTCTCCCCTTCTCTGTCTTCTCCTCCCTTCTCAGTTTCTCTTTGACCTATCAAAAGAAAGGAAAAGAAGTGATGGGAGTCTAGCATTCATGCATTGATATTTTCTCAAAATTTTTAAATAAGGAATTGGAGGTATTAGTTTCTTTTTTCTGTTTTCCTTCGAGTAGTCAGATAGTTAAAGGTGCTATGAGTCTCTTGCTGTATTTAGCACTTTCATCCTCAGCAGCAAGTATAGTCAAGGCTCAAGATTTATTTCTTTGGAAGATAAAAAATATGCATGTGGAGATATAATAATTTGGAAAATAAGTGTCAGTTGACTGAAAGAGATTCAAATGTACATTCAAGAGAGAATTTAGAGAAAGGAGAATTAATCTCAGGCTTAACGGGGGACAAAGGGAGGACTCAATTAGATTTTTCTCAAGAAGATTAGCATTTGTCTTGTATGTTAACCTGAAGTTCTAAGCAGTAAACATAATATTTTTGGTGATAGAAAGGTATAAGTAAACTAAACTGCATGGAGGGAAGGTTTAATTAGAGAAGGAGAAGTAGAATGTCAGGTTTAGTGTTTTAAGTGACACATGAACATTTGGGGGGATACAGGTTGGTAAGTGGAAATGACGTTATGTTGCTACGGAGACCTAAGAAAGAGGGATGTGGAGCCTAACAGATGGGAGACATATTTGGATCCTCTATTTGGTCATTTAAGGTTGAGTTTAAATGTGAGGTTCTGTCTGGGTACTAGCAATGGGAATGAAAAGGAAACCAGAGCTATGCCCATGTCTGGTGAGTCAGAAGAGGACTTGTTAGACTATTGAAGTTTAAGAAATGTCGAATTGATGAAAAGGAAGGAAATGAGTCAGTCACTGGGGATCAGATACGTTTGTTTCTTGTTTAAGACTTTAAAGTCAAACTGAATTCAGGAGTAAAAATCTGATCTAGAGTTGACTATGTGAAGGTCGAAGTTGCAAGAGATTGTACTTCTGACATTACAGTAACAGAGTTATCTCCAAGGAGAAGAGTGTTTTCAGAATCTGGATGAACAACATTTTTTGAAAATGTGAATAAGATCACAGTAGTATCCAGATTTTAATGTCTGAGAAACTTCTGTTTATGCTTAGAATAAAATCAAAACCTGAAATGGGATTGGACTCTGTTATCTGCTCCCCATTCCCTTGCATATTGTTTGACAAATAGATATAGAACATTTTTATTAGTGATTTAATTATGATTGACAAGATTGTAAGGTAACAGGGGTATAATTCCATATGGTTCCCACCACCAGAGTCCTGTGTCCCATCCCCTCAATTGGAAGCTTCCCTATTCTTTTTTTAAAATTTTCATTTATAAAAAGGAAACATTGACTAAACCATAGGATAAGAGGGGTACAATTCCACACAATTCCCACAACCAGACCTCTGTATCCCATCCCCTCCCCTGACAGCTTTCCTATTCTTTATCCCTCTGGGAGTATGGACCCAGGGTCACTGTGGGATGCAGAAGGTGGAAGGTCTGGCTTCTGTAATTGCTCCCCCACTGAACATGGGTGTTGGCAGGTCAATCCATGCTCCCAGCCTGTCTCTTTCCCTAGTGAGGAAGGGCTCTAGGGAAGCAGAGCTCCAAGGCACATTGGTGGGGTTGTCTGTCAAGGGAAGTCTGGTCGGCATCACTCTAGCATCTAGAACCTGGTGGTTGACAAGAGAGTTAACATACAAAGCCAAAAAGGTTGTTGAACAATCATGGACCTAAAGGCTGGAATAGTGCAGATGAAGAGTTGGGGCGTCCTCCATTTTGTAGATAGCTAGTAGGCATATTTTAGTTATATTCCAAAGGGCCTGTAGCTATACTGGTATTTTTTTGTTGTTTGTTTGTTTGCCTGAGCCTGACATCTGATATGCAGGTGGATCCAAGTTATTGTCTGGGGAGATGATGTCATGGCTGGGAAAAGGACCAGAGAGCTGGATCAGGGAAGAGAGTAGCTCCCTAACATGGGAAAGGGGTATAAATATTGTTGACTGTAAACCCCATCAATTTGATGTGATCTGGGGCCCATATTCAGCTGAGGAGCTTGTGTGACCTTTGCATCCCTGTAGATCTGAGCTCACATTCTCTGGTCACGAGTAGAATATTCTAAGCTGCCCCAGTATCAACCCATCTTCCTCAGGTGTAGCATAGAGTATGTTGTCCATCCTCCCTTCAGAGGATGGAATATCCTCTACCATTATTGATCCAAGTTGAGGGCAAGGTCCTATGGGGGCCCACAAAGGGGTCTATTTTGTTGTTTCTAATAGAAATGACCAATAACAATGGAGAGAGGGATTTATTTGAGGTCTAGGTCCGTCATGTCTGTTTGGTAATCTCAGGACTCCTCAATTAGGGCCCCAGCTGGTGCTTCCCTATTCTTTATCCCTCTGGGAGTATAGACCAAAATTTTTTATGGAGTGCAGAAGGTGGAAGGTCTGGCTTCTGTAACTGCTACTCCAGTGAACATGCCTGTTGGCAGGTCGATCCATACTCCCAGCCTGTTTATATCTATCTTTCCCTTTTCTTCTTTATTTATAAAAAGGAAACATTGACAAGACCATAGGACAAGAGGGGTACAACTCCACACTATTACCACCATCAGAACTTGAATCTCATCTCCTCCTCTGATAGCTCTCCCACTCCTCATCCCCCTAGGATCATGGACCCAGGGTCATTATGGGGTGCAGAAGGTAGAAGGTCCGGCCTCTGCAACTGCCTCCCCACTGAACATGGGTGTTGACAGGTTGATCCACACTCCCAGCCTGTCTCTCTCTTTCCCCAGCTGGGGAGGGGTTCTGGGGAAGCGGGGCTCCAGGACACATTGGTGGGGTCATCTGCCCAGGGGAGTCAGGTTGGCATCATGGTGGCATCTGGAATCTGGTGGCTGAAAAGAGAGGTAACACACAAAGCCAAACAAGCTGTTGACTAATCATGAATCTAAAGGCTGGAATAGTGCAAATGAAGAGTTGGGGGGGGTCTCTGTTTTGTAAATAGCTAGTAGGCCTATTTTAGTCTATTTCAAAGGGCCCATGACTACCTTTCTTTAGTAGGGTAGGGCTTTGGAGAGATGAGACTTCAGGACACCTTTGTTAGGTCTGTCCAGGGAATTCAAGATGGAATCATGACAGTGTCTGCAATTTGGCAGCTGAAAAGTGTAAAGCAACAAAAATTGTTAATAATGAGGAGCCCTAAGGTAAGAATAGAGCAGATGAAATTAGGTGTTTTCAGGTGTGAGATTCTTAAACATCTTTATACTCTAACTGGGGAGCCAAGCAGATAGACTTAAACTAAGCTATGGAACGAACTGTGAAATGTGACTCAAATATTCATTTGTGGCAGCAAGGAGAGTGGTGAAATTTTATTTTTCAAATATTTCTACATATATATATATATATATATATATATATATATATATATATATATATGAGAGAGAGAGAATGAACCACAGCATCACTGCAGCATATGTGATGCTAGGAATCAAACCCAGGGTCTCACATATGCAAGTGTTATGTTCTGTGTGATGAACCACTTCTCTGGCCTCAAAATGGCTGGGATTTATTGCAACCTTAGGAATATTTCAGATGTAATTTGAAATGAGCCCCTGAGGGGCCAGGCAGTGGTGCACCCGGTTAAGTGCTCACATTACAGAGCACAAGGACCCAGGTTCAAGCTCCTGTTACCCACCTGCAGAAGGGAAAACTTCACAAGTGGTGAAGCAGCACTGCAGGTGTCTTTCTCTTTCCCTCTCTATCACTCCCTCCTCTCTCAATTTCTGTCTCTGTCCAATAATAAATAAATAAGTAAAAAAATAATTATAAAAAGAAATCAGCCTCTGCAAGAAGAGACTCTATATTTGGAGGTGGCATTTCTTTCCCTGAAGGTATCAGTTGTATTTATCATATCTCATATGTTGACGCAGTAGAACACAATATGTGTTTTGTTATAAACTTGTTGTGTAAAGAGAGATGTCATTATATTTCAGCTCACCATTGATATGTAAGTGAGCACCTGCAGGAAGAAGGAAAGGGGGAATTCAGAATCCATTGGCACTGTTCATGCACAGGTAGCAAGTGCAGGGGAGCTTTCAAAGGCAAGATGAGAAGTACATTACTCCATTGGTTGAATTTTCTCTTAAAATTTAAAATGTTCATGTGTAACATTATAATTCAGGAACTTAGATTTCTTGATAACAGAGAAGAAAAATCAGTGAATATTGAAATTAGGAACATCTGGCAAATAGATGAAGAAGAGAGATTAAGTTTGGTAAAAGTTGGATGGAATGAATTAGAAGGAAGAAATTAAGAGTGAAATGGGAATTAGTGTTTGACTGGTTGAGCCTGAAAATGCGTACTATGTGTATGGAAAAAGGAAATACTTTTGAATTATAGACTTTGGGTGTTGAATCTTGGTTATCCAATGATTTGAGCAAGACATTTAGCCTTACTGAACATCAGTTATGCCCAGGTCATAAGGCTGTTGGATTTAATATGACACTGGATATAAAACATTTGTGTTTCTCAGTAAATAAGGCCAACTTCCCACCGGACCTTACCTTTTGCATTTTTTTTGATAGGGCAGAGAGAAATCGAGAGAGGAGGATAAGATAGATAGACACCTGCAGACCTGCTTCACTGCTTGTGAAGTGAACCCCCATGCAGGTGGGGGAGTCGGGAGCTTGAACCTGGATCCTTAAGTTGGTCCTTGCGCTTTGCACAACATGTGCTTAACCCACTGCGCTACTGCCCGACCCCCCCTTTTGCATTTTTCTTTCTCATGGTAGTACAACAGCTGAACTTTGACATCAGAAGGTGAGATGGTGAGGTGCAGAGCATTTTAATTCATAAAGTCACATAGAACTGACTCGCTAGATCCCTGGCTGTCTATTCATATTTGATCTCAGTAAAGACCACATTCCATCTGGAGTTTATAAAACATCTTTCACTTGTCATTTTCAAACAGATTTTTCTGCATGTGTCTACTAGATAATTTAAAAGTTTTTAGGGAGAATAAAATGGTATGAAAGAATTCCAAGGTAGAGTTCCACCCCTAACAAATATTTTTATTACAAAAATAACCCCACAAAGATTTATAATTAAGGGGACAGATGGTGACACACCCAGAAACACACATACTACCATGTGCAAGGTCCCAGGTTTGAGCCCCACTCCCCACTAACGGGGGTAGAAGTGAGGGAGCTTCACTAGCGGTGAAAGATATCTGCAAGTTTCTCTCTTTTTCTCTGTCTCCCCTCCCCTCTCAATTTCTGTCTGTCCTATCAAGTATAATTTAAAGGGGGGAAAATAAATGGCTGCCAGGAGAATTGGGCTTGTAGTGGTTGGCACTGAGCCCCAGAGAGAACTCTGAAGGAAAAAAGAAAGATTTATAATTCAGATCATCAGATGGACTTCTCATAAAGGATTAATATGATTTTGATTAATATACTGTACACTTCACTGTCACTAACATAATTAACTCAATGTTCTTAATATGACAGTATGTTTCCTTTATCACTCATCAACATTTTGTTTCATCCTCATCATAGATATTTTCAGCTTTATTATTTGTAAGCTGGGTTTCGTAGTCTTGCCTAAATTCTACAGCCTCCCATTACTCATCTGTTAAGTAGTGAGACTTGTGATTCAGACTTGGTCTCTATGATTCAGAGTTTTTGTTCTTTTATCCAAGATAAATGCTTTCTTTCCTTTGTGCATTCTTTTGTAAGAACGTTTCCATATCACTTTGTATAGTATTCTAATTGTATGCATTTCTTCAAAATATTGCCTCTGCCTGAAAGCACCATCTTCCTTGCTTGTTTTTCTACTTCCATTTCAGGGTTCAAATGATACCTTTTAAATGAAGCCTTTCTGATGCTTCCAGTTGAAATTTTTATTTATTTTCCTGTACTTTCAAAGTACAGTTGACCATAAACATAACAGAGGATCTAAGTTTGTTCTGTTAGTTAATTATTGTGGCTGTGATCATATCCATTTTTCTTTCTTTTTTTTTTAGTTTTTTATTTATAAAAAAAAAATTGACTAAACCATAGGATAAGAGCAGTACAACTTCACACAGTTCCCACCACCAGACCTCCATATCCCATCCCCTCCCCTGACAGCTTTCCTATTCTTTAACCCTCTGGGAGTATGGACCCAGGGTCATTGTGGGATGCAGAAGGTGGAAGGTCTGGCTTCTGTAATTGCTTCCCTGCTGAACATGGGTGTTGACAGGTCGATCCATACTCCCAGTCTTCCCCTCTCTTTCCCTAGTGGGGAAGGGCTCTGGGGAAGCATAGCTCCAGGACACATTGGTGGGGTTCTCTGTCCAGGGAAATCTGGTCGGCATCCTGCTGGCATCTGGAACCTGGTGGCTGAAAAGAGAGTTAAAATACAAAGTCAAATTGTTGAACAATCATGGACCTAAAGGCTGGAATAGTGCAGATGAATAGTTGAGGGGTCTCCATTTTGTAGATAGCTAGTAGGCATATTTTAGTTATACTCCAATGGGCCTATGGCTATACTAGTTTTTTTTTTCTTTTTCTTTTTTCCCCTGAGCCTGAAATCTGATGTGCAGGTGGATCCTAGTTATTGTCTGGGGAGATGATGTCATGGCTGGCAAAAGGACCAGAAAACTGGATCAGGGAAGAGAGTAGCTCCCTAATATGGGAAAGGTGTATAAATACTGTTGACTGTAAACCCCATTCATACCAATTTTCTATAAGCACTGGATAGCACTCCAGTTTTTTCAGTTAGGCACAAAACTGTCTGACACAAACACAGCTTATCTTTTCTACTATAGCCTTCCTTCCTCTTTTTTACATCAACTTCCATTAGAATTAGGTAGTTATTTATTCAACAGCTTCCCCCCATATGTTCGGCATTATGTCAGGTAGGAAAAATTCAAACATAGTTTCTGCTCTTGTAGAACTCCCAGTGTATTTGGGAAGACATACACAGTGTTAGTTGTGGTTCTCAGTATTCTGCATTTTATTTCACTGGTAAAATCTGAAAACTACAGAGAACCATATCAACCTTTAGTCCCTACCCATTAAAGCAGAACCTAGGGGTGTAACTTTGAAATTTCTACTTCCAGAGCTTTCCAGGTGATGTTAACCTTCACTGACATTGGAGAGCCATTGAATAAAGCCAAAAGGAAGGCCCAACAATGATGTCTGACTAATTACTATTAACCACCATGTAAGAATTGTATTAGTTTCTTGTCATTACAAATAAATCACTAAACATTTGGTGGCTTAAAATCAACAGAAAAAAAAATTCCCTTGTGCATCTGGCCTGGTCTTTTGGAATCCAGGTAGAAGCAAGGCCATACTACCTCTGGAGACTCTAAGGCAGGGTTTTTCCTTTCATATTCCATTTTTTTTCCACCAGGGTTAACCCTTGGGCTCTGCATGCCTGCACAGTTCCTCAACTCCTGGTGGACTTGTTTTTAGATGGAGAGGGAGAGGGAGAGGTAAAGGGGGAGGTGGAGGAGGTAGAGGGATAGGGAGAGGGAGAGAGATAGTGAAAGATACCATAGCACTAATGCAACTGTCATGATGCTCCTCACTGCAGGTCCTCCTATGTGGTGGCCAGGAGCTTGTGGGAAAGTGTGCACTCCATGAGATGATCTGTCCTCCTGTTCTGTCATCTTGCAGCTCTTGATGTCTTGAGATATTTCTTTGTTGGCATTGGCTTGTGGCCACATCAAATTAGCCTCTGTCTTCACTTCACATTAGTCTATCAGTTACTTCATTTAAAAAATATAGTGTATGTTGTTGCAGTAGGGGTCCACTAGTAAAGCCAGGGTAGGCTTTTAACTAGGAGATTTTTTAACATAAACAGTAGGAGATAGTATGTAGCCAATTTTCTTTTAGTGATTGGCATGTTTTAAGTATTTCTCTAGTGACTGAGCATATAAAGCTGTTTCTTTTCAAGTTGTGACTTTTCATTTCTGAAACATCAGTTGAATAGATCACCCCCCAGTGTTTGTCCTAGTGCTTGAAAGAACAAATGCATATTCCTGTAGTTTCACAGTCCCTGGTCTCTTCAATATTTAAGGCAGGCTGAACAACATCTGTTTTCATGCTTTGATTTGCCTCATTATGATTTCTTACCAGCAACAAAAACTTGTTTTCTTCATTTTGTATGCATCCAAATACACAGATACTTGTAGACCTGGCAAATTCTCATTTTACTTTCTAAGTTTTAATTTGAATTCAGAAGTCTCATTTTACAATCAGACATGTAATATATAAAAATATATATTAATATATATATAAATCAGAATGTACAAATCATTATATATATATATCAGATGTGTAACACACACACACACACACAAAACCCTAGTTCGGTTACTTTCCAAAGAAAAGGAAATGATGTCTACCGTGTAGGGTTGGTTTGAAAATTAAGTGAGTCTATCCATCCAGGAAGGCCCAGCTTAGACTTGGTCCTCAGTGCAGGCTAGAACTTTCTTCCCCTTTCATGGTTGGTAGTAGTGGCCACATCTGAATTGCTGCCTGTAGAGGAGATGTTATTTATTTGCACAAAAATCTCTGATTCAATTTAGAAAGGATGTCAATGCCAAATACTAGGAAAATGTAGCCTTTCTTTTTAAAAATGTGTATTACTACATATAAAGATTGCTACATGTAAATTTATTTTCTGCAATATGTTTTAAAGACATTTTACTGCTTACTTTTAAAGTAAGATTTATGCCTATGCAAGGCTGAATAAAAACTGACCATATTTAGACATATTCAATAGATGATGTGTTTTTTCATTTCAGAGACTGATCAGAATGAGTGGAAACTAATTAAGAGTCAGGTCTCTAAATCACAAGCACCCTAACATACTCAACAGTATACAAAAGAATGAAAATACAAACTAAGTACCTAATCAAAAGTCATAGTACCTAATTATGCTTTAAACAGTACAGAATTATAACATACATACATTTAGTAGGCAATTTTCTTTCTTTTTAATAACATATTTTCTTTTAAAAATATTTATTTATTTATTCCCTTTTGTTGCCCTTATTGTTTTATTGATGTAGTTATGATTGTTGTTATTGATGTCATCATTACTGGATAATGGAGAAATGGAGAGAGGAGGGAAAGAGAGAGGAGGAGAGAAAGACAGACACCTGCAGACCTGCTTCACCACCTGTGAAGCGACTCCCCTGCAGGTGGGGAGCCGGGGCTCGAACCGGGATCCTTACGCCGGTCCTTGCGCTTTGTGCCATCTGCACTTAACTTGAGGAGCTACTGCCAGACTCCCCACAATTTTCCTAAATGAAATGTGTTACAAATACGAACAAGTAAAAACTACACCGTCTAAAACTTTTTTTGATTGAAGTGTGATTAAAGTGGATTTTAAAACTGTCTACATTTTTTTAAAAAAATAAATATTATCTAAAGCTAAGATGACCTCCTGAACCCCTGGGACTTGGGGTGATGGGAAGTTTCTCAAAGGTTAGAGATGGGATCTTTTCTAAATGTTACTACTTCTAAATGAAGTCTACTTTTCTTCCTCAGGTAGAGAGAATGAGACATCTCCTTTTAAAAAATATTTTATATTAGTCACTTTATAGTGGTTTACACCATCTTCCTTTTTTGATTAATAATTATTTACAAGACTGTAAGATAACAGGGGTACAATGCCATACATTTCCCACCACCAGAGTTCTGTATTCCATCCGTTTCATTGGAACCTTCCCGAGTCTTTATCCCCATGGGAGTATGGACCAAAATTATTTATGGGATTCAGAAGGTGGGAGGTCTGGCTTCTGTAATGGTTTCTCTGCTGGATATCGGTATTGGCAGGTGGATCCACACCCCCAGCCTATTTCTATCTTTCTTTAGTGTGGCAGGGCTCTGGAGAGGGGAGGTTCTCGGACACATTGGTGAGGTTGTCTGCCCAGGGCAATCAGCATGGAATCATAGTAACATCTGTAACTTGGTGACGAAAGGTGGTAAGATATAAAGCAGGACAAATTGTTAATTATCAGGAACCCAAAGGTAAGAATAGAGCAGATAAAACTAGGTGTCTTTGTGTGGGAAGAAGCTAGGAAGTCTATTTTAGGTATATTCCAAGGGGTCCATGTCTTTACTAATTTTTGCCTGAGTTTGATAGCTAACATGCAGATGGGTGAAAAGTATTGTCTGGGAAGATGGTGTCAGAGTTGACAGTAGACCTAGAAAGCTGGATTAGGGCAGAGATTAGCTTCCAAATAGGAAGAAAGTAGATAAAAACTGCTAACTGTAAACCCCATCGATCTGACCCGGGGCCCATCGCTATTCATATTTAGCACAGGAGGCTGTATAAGTTCTGAGTCCCTGTCAGTCGGAGCTCACAGTCCTTCTTTTATGACCTCTGGAGCATGCTGCTTTTCTTTTCCTTAGGTACTTGGTGTTTTGCTGCCAACCCACATCCTTTTGTCACTATGCTAGTTTACTGAGCTAGAGTGTTCTAGCAGTTTCTCAGGGTCCTCTTGAAGGGGAGGGGCTTGGGTGATAGAGGTGACCCCCTGGTTCATCAGCCTGCTCTAGTCAGAAACCATCAGCTATTGTCTGCATTACTGCCTTGCTCCCTTGTGAGATTTTATCAAAAGAAAGACTTTTCTTTTTTTCTTTTCTAGTTGCTATTGGAATTTATCAAATCTCAAGTCAAACTTGAGTTTATGCTTCTTTAATCTGAAAGACCCTTCCCCTCATAACAGTTTTATTTTTCATGACATTGAATCATTGAAGAGATCAAATCTGTTATTGAGTAATGCACTTGTATTTTGGTCTTGCTGTTTGTTTCTGATGGTGTCCTTTATGTTATTTCTCTCAAATATCACAGGGATAGCAGAACAGAAAAGGTCTTTCTTGGGACACTAGCCTGGCATCACAGATTGCAAAGGAAACCTTAAGAAGAGGATGTGGGGATTTGGTTTTGTGCCATGTACAATTAGGGTAACATCACACATCTAGGAGATTTCTAAGAAAAATCATGCATATTTATAAGAGAGAAATATGTGCATGCATGATTTGAGAATATATGATGACCATAAATGATCACACATCACGTGTACAGATGATGGTGGACAAGCCTCATCTGGGGATTTTTTTTTTCCTCCAGGGTTATTGCTGGGCTCAGTGCCTGCACTGCTCCTGGATGCCATTTCCCCCCCTTTTGTTGCCCTTGTAGCTTTGCCATGGTTATTATTATTGCCATTATTGATGTTGTTCGTTGTTGGATAGGACAGAGAGAAATGGAGAGAGGAGGGGAAGACAAAGAGGGGGAGAGAAAGATAGACACCTGCACACCTGCTTCACTGCCTGTGAAGAGACTCTCCTGCAGGTGGGGAGCCAGGGGCTCGAACCGGGATCCTTACGCCGACGCCGGTCCCTGTGCTTTGCGCCAAATGCAATTAACCCACTGTGCCACCACTCTACCATCTGGGGATGTTTCATGGAGCAATAACTATATGTGTGACTCGTGGTCAAGGAAGTTACCCTTGTGCAGTGCCCACTGACCAGTTTGGTCTTGCCAGGGGTCAAGGGTGCTTATCAGTATGGAGTTATTTGTCTTACTTCAAGCACAGAGAAAGAGTGTTGATGTTTTGTTCTTAAATATGATACTTCTGTAGGTTTGATTTTTCTTGATATCTTTACTCACTCTTTGAATTTCGGTAGATTTTTTTTTTTCCCCCACTCAGGTTAATGCCAGGCTTTGCCTGCACAAAGAAGCCATCACTGACCCCAGTGTTTATGATAGAGACAGGAGATAGATTGGGGCAGGTTGAGAGAGGGAGAGGGAGAGGGAGAGGGAGAGGGAGAGGGAGAGAGAGAGAGAGAGAGAGAGAGAGAGAGAGAAAGAGACTTGCATCTTTCTTCTCCTCTTCTCCTCTTGTGAAGCTTCTTCCCCTACAGATGGAGACCAGGGTCCTCATACATGGCAACATATTGGGCACAACTACTGTTGGTCCTGCTGGAGGACTTTAAAAATATATATTTATTTTCTCTGGTGTCAAGGGAGAGAGTGAGAGAGGAAAGTATCAGAACACTGCTCAGCTCTGGCCTGTGGTGGTGTTGGGGATTGAACCTGGACTGTTGGGAAGTCAGGCTGGTGTGTAGTCACTATCTCCCCAGCCCTTGTAAGATATTTTTTTGACCAGTAAATGGATGTTGAATTTTCCCAAAGGCTTCTTTTCTTCAATTCTGGGAAAGTTATAAGAGTTTTTACTTCTATTATGTGGATTCAATAAAGTCTGTTGATTTTCCAGTGAAATAACTAACTATTTAGAATTCTTGAAATAACCTAAAATAGTTTTTCATGGATTACAACCTAAGACTTAATTGTATTTGCTAATATTGTCATTAACAGAAGATAACTATAATTTCCCTTTCTTGAAAGTCTTCTCTCCCATAGGCACATATGTCCATTTCATCAAACCTTTTTGTCTTATTGCTATAAAATTGCTTTTCACAGTTATGGTGTTTGCTAACAGGATATTCGTGCTGGAATCTTGACCCTTGGCACTGCATGGGCTGGAGCAGAATGGTACATCTAGGCCCTCTCACACCCATGAACTAGTTCTTATTTTAAAAGCTCTTATTATATGTTAATTTTTCTCACTATGTTACATTTAGATTTATTCTTCTTAATTACTTACATCTAGCCTTCCTTTTCTTCTTTTGAGCAAGTGAGAGTTTACTAGATTAAAGAACTTACACATGTTGGAAAGTAATGAGAAGCAAAAGAGGCAGCAACATTATGATCTGGAATTGGCAGAAATTTGTGTGTAAATGGAGAAAAATTGGAGCCAATTCTATAATCAGTGAGTATCTTGAAAATAAACTTTACCCTGATTCCATGAACCAATGAGTTTCCATTCACTAAGTTATGGTTTATTTTATTATATTTATATGATAGCATATTATTCTATCTTATTGTAAGGAAAACTTTCCTTGACGATCTTTAGAGATGATGTGGTATCTTTTAACTCTATGTTCTGGTGGAAGGACTAGGAGTGATCTTACCCAGTAGAATGCACACTTTATCATGTATGAGTACCTTGGTGTGAACCCTTTACCCTACATAGGAGCATCATGGGGGCCTAGTGGTGGCGTGCCTGTATGAGCACACATGTTACAATGCACAAGAACCTGGGTTTGAGCCCCCATTCCCTACCTGCGGGGGGAGGGGGGAAAGCTTTGTGAGTGGTGAAGCCGTGCTGCAGGTGTCTGTCTGATTCTCTTCTTCTCTGTCTCCCCTTTCCCTCTTTAGTTATGTTTATCCAATAAATAAATATAATGAAATAATTTTTCAAAGAGCACCATACAGAGCACCAGGAGATGCTTCACAAGTGGTAGAGTGATGCTGTGGTGTCTCTCCTTCTATCTCTGTCTCTGTCTCTATTTGAAAGGAAAAGGGTGGAAGAGGCAGAGGCCATTGGTAGCAATGGTTTCACACATGCATCAGATCCCAAGGCCAAAAACCAATATACTCTCAAAATATTTTGTCATACTGAACTGTTGGGTTTGTGGAAAAAGGTCTCGGGAAGAAGAGTTTTGGCTTGTTCTGTAAAGGTATATTTTTCCATTTATTAAAAGGTATTTTAGCTGTTTCTGATTGTCAACAGGGTTTCACTGCTCTAAGATGACTTTTTTCAGACAAAGACATAAAGCCAAAATGCTAATTAAGTCCTATTGTCTATAATAAACTCAGCTTTCTGTCCCGCTAGACCTAAATAAATTACACTTCCAAGGTGTCTGTATATGATTTTACCACATGCATTAATTTACATAGTTTCCCTTAAGAATGCTGTGTATTGTTTTTGAATGCTGAAGGTCTTTTATTTTATTCTGTAATCAAAGCAACCAACAGACAAGTGTAAACACGCTGCTAACAGTCAGAGAATTATAATTGTTTGACTACTGAACCTCACTATATTTCTGTTTCTCCTCCTGAGGAAACCATTGATTTTTATTTTTTTCCCCCCACTGCTTCTCTGCTCTGGCTTATAGCGGAGCTCTGGATTGAATCTGATACCTCAGAGATCAAAGATACTTTACCCAGTCACTATCCTATCCCTCCCAAGCAGCTGCTCTCTTTTAGTTAAATTATGTCTACATGATCTTTTGCTTCCTAAGTGATATAATCTTTGACCAGTTTTACATAGAAGACAGATGCTATTTTGATAAATATTTTAAATGACCAACTTAATTATTTTTTTTTGTGAGACTTCTGAAGCAGTTGTAACTACTATGAAGAAGAAAGAAAGGTGCTTCATCTTCAAATTTAGGACACACGTTTTCTTCTGTTAAGGCCCTGTTTTGGAAAGTCTCCTGAAAAGTAATGCCAACATGACATGGAGAGTTTCTCTTAGGCTTGGGGAAGATGCTTGTCCTACTCAGCTTCCTCCTGAGACCCCACCCACCCCCCAAGGCCCCAAGTGAAAGTGTGTGTGTTCTATAATGGTGACCATTCTATAATGAATGATTTCATAATTCTTCCAGCTAGTTCATATACTGTTTGGGTTCTAGAAAACAAGATAATATCAGAATCACAGAGAAAATTATAATCAGAAAAACACAGATAAGCATAGAGACAAGGCATAAAGTTGAGATTTTTTTTTTCTTTATCAGAGAAACCCAGAAACAATATGGGATCAGATGTAGATAAGAAAGTTTTCTAGGGGCAATTCCCAGGTATTTGGTTGGGTGATTCCTTCTGAAGGAGAACTATCATCACTCAAAGCATCTAAAGCCTAGAATTTGCTCCAATTCGAAACCCTGACACTGGAGTTTGCTGTCATTCAAAACCCTGACCCTAGAGTTTCCTACAATTCAAAACCCTGAGACTTTTTTTAAAATAATGAGCGAGACAGAGGTCTCCTGGTTTGCTAAGGCAGGAGAATAAAATAGGGAAATCTAGTATTAGATTCAGCCCTATGTAACTGGATTTGTTTATTTTATTAAACATGGAATTGTAATCATCCTTGAAATTCAGTTTTCAACTCTATAACTTCGAGAGTAAAGTTTCATTTTTTAACATTGATCGTATGTAGGAAGTTGTGTAATGTCATTATTATGTGTTTTCCAAAGACAGAGTGGTGCTTGAAAAGAGTAACTTGAGTAATAACACTTGTGGGGGGCCTGGCAGTAGTGCAGCGGGTTAAGCGCACATGTGCCGAAAGGATTCCAGTTTGAGCCCCCAGCTCCCCACCTACAGGGGGCTTGGCTCAAAAGCGGTGAAGCAGGTCTGCAGGTGTTTGTCTTTCTCTCAGCCTTTCTGTCTTCCTTTCCTCTCTTAATTTCTCTCTGTCCTATCCAAAACAACAGCAATGGCAACAAAAACAACAAAAACAATAACAAGGCCAACAAAAGTGGGAAAATTGGCCTCTAGGAGCAGTGGATTCATAGTCCAGGCACTGAGCCCCAGCAATAGCTCTGCAAGCAAAAAGTAAAATAAAAGTAAAAATAAAGAAATAACACCTATGTTACTTGTTTTGGATGCCTTTGAATAGTAAAGTCATATTAATGCAGATATCTACATAATAATGCTACAAAGACAGTCTTAGTTTTAATCTAATCAGGCCATGTGGTTTTTAGGTGACTTGATTTTTCTTACACTGCACTGAATAAGGTAAAAATGCAGATTCTGTATCAGTAAAATATACAGTCTGCCATTAAGATGTAACACAGGCATTTACTCATCAGACAATATAAAATTAAAATATAAAATATTGTTAAATGTGTGATGAAAAGAAGGTACCCATAGGTCTGGTGGTTTAGTTATTGAGCATCTGAATACAGTTTAACTGTTGTGGTTGCTTGCAGAAGTAAACATCTTGGGTGCTGGGTGGTGGCACATTCAGTTAAGCGCACGTACCACCATATGTGCAAGGACTCGAGTTTGATCCCCGCTCCCCACCTGCAGGAAGGACACTTCACAAGAGGTAAAACAGTCCTTCAGCTGTCTTCCCCTCCCCTCTTTATGGTCCCCCCCAATTTCTCTCTGTCCTGTCAAGTAAAAATAAAATATAAAGAAAGTTATGTTACAAAAGGAAATATACATCTTATCTACATTCCTTCATTTTTTAGAAAAAATATTTTACATTTATTTATTTACTTATTCCCTTTTGTTGCCCTTGTTGTTTTATTGTTGTAGTTATTATTGTTGTTATTGATGTCGTTGTTGGCTAGGACAGAGAGAAATGGAGAGAGGAGGGGAAGACAGAGAGAGGGAGAGAAAGAGAGACACCTGCAGACCTGCTTCACCGCCTGTGAAGCGACTCCCTCTACATTCTTTCAAACAACTGTACAAGATGTACTGAAGTAGGATATTTAAGTCTCAAAGAAAAACTCAAAACTGAAATTTGTTCAGGTCAAAGTGTTTGGTCACAGTGTCATAAAATGTAAAATCGGCAACCAAAGAAGAATTACAGAGTTAAACTGACAAAAGTCTCATGAGATACCCCAGAAGAAGGACTAATTCTCAATGATTGGGAGTCGGGCGGTAGCGCAGCAGGTTAAGGGCATGTGGTGCAAAGCACAAGGACCAGCATAAGGATCCCTGTTTGAGCCCCTGGCTCCCCACCTGCAGGGGAGTGGCCTCACAGGCGGTGAAGCAGGTCTGCAGGTGTCTGTCTTTCTGTCCCCCTCTCTGTCTTCCCCTCCTCTCTCCATTTCTCTCTGTCCTATCCAACAACAACATCAACAACAACAGCAACAATAAAAACAAGGGCAACAAAAGGGAAAATAAATAAATATAATATAAAAAATTTAAAAAATACTGAACGATCTCACTCACATGTGAAAATCGAGAAACAAAGACAGTAAGGAAAAACATAAAGTGAAATTGGAGCCGGGTATCGTGTTATCTTGCTAAAGCAAAGGATTATGGGGAAGGTGGGATAGGGATGGGATGGAAGGGTGTGGGGTCCTGGTGCTTGATGGGGGAAAGGAAATTAGCTTGGGGAAGAGAGTGTCTTGCAGAAACCATCATGGGGAGATAAGAAATTGTACTGATGTGGCAACAACTGTAATGTGAACCATTAATCCCCAATGAAGTGGGAATAATAAGTAAAAGAGAATAATTTCACTTATAATGGTTAAAAAAAGGAAAACACACACCCCCAAAAATGAAATAAAAGAGAGGAAGTTTCAAACTGAAATGGTGAACTATTGAATAGTAAATTTTAGTAAGAGATAAACTACTGGAATGCAGCCAAAATAGTATTAAAAGAAATACATATCTGAGAATACTATCATAAAATGATAAAGGATATATTTTATACAACTGACCGACAACTCAACGCCCTACTTAAAAACCTTTTATCAATAAAATTTGAATGCTCTCATAACACCAATAAGGTGAAGAAATAAAAACTCTCCCATAAAATATACACAATTTATTGTGAAAACATAAACATGGTAAGCAAAAGAAAGTAAAGCATCACCAGGACAGTGAAGAAGTATCAATAAAAGGAAACGATCTCTGGGTGCTTTTGGAAGTTTGTAAGACCGCATCCTCCATAGCTGCTCCACAAAAAATTCTCCTGTGACTAAAACTAAAGTGAAACGCTAGGACTTTCTTTGTAAGTCAGTGAAATAGACACATCCTGAGACATGCTTTTGTGAAGATGGTGCATTAACCAAAGTGAACATTGGCTGAACCTTGGCCCAGAAATTCCCTCCTTATATAAAAGCAATCACCTGGTACTTTCTTTTGGATATAATAAACCCAATGGAGAAATATGTCCAATAGAAATCAAACAAGCACCTTGTGAGTCGGGCGGTAGCACAGTGAGTTAAGCACACGTGGCACAAAGCGCAAGGACTGGCATTAGGATCTCGGTTCGAGCCCCCAGCTCCCCACCTGCAGGGGAGTCACTTCACAAGTGGTAAAGCAGGTCTGCAGGTGTCTGTCTTTCTCTCCCCCTCTCTGTCTTCCCCTCCTCTCTCCATTCTCTCTGTCCTATCCAACAACGACGACAATAATAATAACTACAACAATAAAACAACAACAGGGGCAACAAAATAAACAAATAAATAAAAGAAAAGGCAGAGAAGGGGTCGGAGGTGGTGCTCTCAGTTGAGTGCACATATTACAGAGCACAAGGACCTGGGCTGATCTACCTGTGGTGGGGAGCTTCACGATCAGTGAGGCAAGTACTGCAGTTGTCTCTAGTTCTTTATATCTGCCCTTTCCACCTTGGTTTCTCTCTGTTTCTATCAAATGAACGAATAAAAAAGAAAGAAAGAAAGAAAGAAAGAAAGAAAAACTGAGAATGAAATACTGTGATTTTTACTCTTTCATTCCAATTTGTACCAAGTATTCACAGCATTTTCCTAGTTGAATTTATGTTGGGGATCATCTACAGGGCCTCACCAGGAACGTCTTTTTTAAAAAAAATTTATTTAAAAAAGGAAACATTGAAAAAACTGTAGGATAAGAGGGGTACAACTTTGCACAATTCCCACCACCAGACCTCCGCATCCCATCCTCTCCCCTGATAGCTTTCCTATTCTTTATCCCCCTGGGAGTATGGACCCAAGGTCGTTGTGGGATGCAGAAGGTGGAAGGTGTGGCTTCTGTAATTGTTTCCCCTCTGAGCATGGGCATTGACAGGTGGATCCATACTCCCAGCCTGTCTCTCTCTTTCCCTAGTGGGGTGGGGCTCTGGGGAAGCGGGGCTCCAGGACATATTGGTGGGGTTGTCTGTCCAGGGAAGTCTGGACAGAATCATGCTAGCATCTGGAACCTGGTGGTTGAAAAGAGAGTTAACATACAAAGCCAAACAAATTGTTGACCAATCAAACATGGACCTAAAGGCTGGAATCGTGCAGATGAAGAGTTGGGGGTCCTCCATTTTATAGATAGCTAGTAGGCATATTTTGGTTAAATTCCAAAGGGTCTGTGGCTATACTAGTTTTTTTTTTTTTTCCTCTTTCCCTTTGCCCCTGAGCCTGAAATCTGATATGCAAGTGGATCCAAGTTATTATCTGGGGAGATGATGTCATGGCTGGAAAAAGGACCAGAAAGCTAAATCAGGGAAGAGAGTAGCTCCCTAGTATGGGAAAGTGGTATCACTGTTGTTGACTGTAAACCCCACGTGACCTCTACATCCCTCTAGATCTGAGCTCACATTCTGTGGTCATGAGTAGGAATATTCCATGCTGCCCCAATATCGACTCATCTTCCTCAGGTGAAAGAAGCGTCTTCTGTACAGATAGGTCAGTCTATAGAGACCCAATGGTCAGTGCCAGGCTAGTACCTGGACTGTACACATGACACAACATTGCACAAATTGAGGAACTATAAAAGATAGTTTCTCTGCAGTGTCAACTTTTGTAAATTACCAGGACATATAAGTTTTTTTTTAAAAAAAAACACAAATAGAATGTAGGGCACAAAGTATTTTTTAGCATACCTAAATTCTTTTCTCTTGCTTTTACTTTTTTTTTTTTTTGCAGTGAAATTAGGAATGTATTTATTTTAAAAGATTTAATTATTTATTTATCTAGAAGGATAGAAGAAGAGAGAACCTTAGTACCACTCTGGCATATATGGTGCTGGGGATCCTGTGTTCTACCCACTGAACCAATTCCATGGCTGCTTATTTATTTATTTTTACAATTTTTGTATATTGAAAAAGGGTATTTAATACTTTTTTTCCTTTTTTTATTTAAGAAAGGATTAATGAACAAAAACATAAGGTAGGAGGGGTACAACTCCACACAATTCCAATCTCCATAACCCACCCCCTCCCCTGATAGCTTTCCCATTCTCTATCCCTCTGGGAGCATGGACCCAGGGTCATTGAGGGTTGCAGAAGGTAGAAGGTCTGGCTTCTGTAATTGCTTCCCCGCTGAACATGGGTGTTGACTGGTCGGTCCATACTCCCAGGCTGCCTCTCTCTTTCCCTAGTAGGGTGGGTCTCTGGGGAAGCTGAGCTCCAGGACACATTGTTGGGGTCTTCAGTCCAGGGAAGCCTGGCCGGCATCCTGATGGCGTCTGGAACCTGGTGACTGAAAAGAGAGTTAACATATGAAGCCAAACAAATTGTTGAGCAATCATGGACCCAAAGCTTGGAAAATGGAGAGGAAGTGTTAGGGAGGTACTCATTGCAAACTCTAGTGTACTTCTGCTTTCAGGTATATATATTGCAGTAGTTTATGGATACGTGTGAAGATATGCTCTCTCTCACAGAAACTGGTGTATATCTAGGTTTTGGGATTTTGTTAGAAAGTGAACCACCTGAGATGAAATTAGAGTATACTATGAAAGGAAAGGTCTCACCCGAGTAATGAAGCTGAAGGGTTGTCATTCCACATGTGAAGTCTCTGGACACAGTCTGAAGTGAAGCATGTTGAGGTGGCAATCGTAGCATTGGTTAGGTTGTGATCGGCGTATGCAATATTATTTGATATGGATTGGGAGAGGCATACGGGAAAGTGGGCTGAGAAAGCTGTGGTATATATACACAATGGAATACTATGCAGCTATCAAGAACAATGAACCCACCTTCTCTGACCCATCTTGGACACAGCTAGAAGGAATTATGTTAAGTGAGCTAAGTCAGAAAGATAAAGATGAGTATGGGATGATCCCACTCATCAATTGAAGTTGACTAAGGAGATCTGAAAGGGAAACTAAAAGCAGGACCTGACCAAATTGTAAGTAGGGCACCAAAGTAAAAGCCCTGTGGTGAGGGGTAGACATGCAGCTTCCTGGGCCAGTGGGGGGTGGGAGTGGGGGGAGGGATGGGTCACAGTCTTTTGGTGGTGGGAATGGTGTTTATGTATACTCCTAGTAAAATGTAGTCATATAAATCACTAGTTAATTAATATGAGGGGGAAAATCAATTGTATGTCTCAAAGTTTTTAAAACACAGACTGAGTCTTTTTAATATATAGGCTGTGTATTTGACATGCGGACTCTCTCAAATGCCTAGACCAAGTAGATCAGAAGCATCCAATAGCACAGCTATATACAAGATACTGGGTACTGTACAGCAAACCATAACAAAAGGACTTTTCAAAGTTAGCCCAATTACCAAATAATGTGATGATAACATTAACTATCGATTGTCTTTTTGAACCCTAAGACAGCAGGAACCTCACATCTCCACTATAGAGCCCCTACTTCCCCCAGTCCTGCTTTTCCTTTTTATAACACATTTGAAATTTAGCTTCTATAGCTGAGATTGAATACATTAGGGAAACAGTGAAATTGCACCAATTATTATTATTTTTTTAAAACTAGGAGGTTCTGAAGCATGTGAATATATAGAACAAAGTTAATAATTTTTTTTTCTTGCCTCCAAGGTCAGGACTGAGGCTCGGTGCCTGCACTACAAATCCACTGCTCTTGGAGGCCATTTTTTCCCCATTTTGTTGTTGTTGGACAGGACAAAGAGAAAGTGAGGGTGGGAAGATAGAAAGGAGGAGAGAAAGATAGACACCTGCAGACCTGCTTCGCCACTTGTGAAGCGACACCCCTGCAGGTGGGTAAGTCGGGGCTCAAACCCGGGTCCTTTGTGGGTCCTTGCACTTCGTACTATGTGCACTTAACCCAGTATGCCACCCGCCGCCCCCAGAAGAAAGCTAATAAAATTTTAATGGTTCGTAGATCAGGGCTCTGTCATTTTCAGGCTGTTGTATCTAGGAGAAAAATTTTTGTTAACTTTTTTTTGAATCTTGTTTCTATCACGTGTAACATGAGAATAGCAATAGTAATAATAGAATAAATTGTTTAAATGTTCCAAAAACATCACGTACTTAAAACATTTAACATGGTGTATAAGTTGCAGGCTTTTAGAAAATGATAGCTACTATTTAACTATTTTTTTTCTGTGTAGTTGCTGTTAGCAGGCAATTATTTTTGTCAATAATGGATATATTTGCACACACAGAATGTATATATATATTATTCTTTGCCTCCAGGGTTATCACTAAGTGCCTATACTATGAATCCACTGCTCTTCGTGGTCATCTCTCTCTCTCTCTCTTCCCATTGTTGTTGTTGCTGTTATTATTGTTGCTGGTTGGATAGGACAGAGAGAAATCGAGAGAGGAGAGAAAGACACAGAGGGGGAGAGAAAGACAGACACCTGCAGACCTGCTTCACCACTTGTGAACAACACCCCTTCTGCAGGTGGGGAGCTGGGGGCTCGAACCGAGATACTTGAGGGGATCCTTGCGTATTGGGCCATGTGTGTTTAAGTTCTGTGCTACTCCTTGGTCCCCACAGAATGAATTTTAAGAGTTCTTTGTCTTAAAATTACGATCTCATTTCTACTCTACATTGTATGTTTAAAAGAGAAAATTATTTAGTATACATGCTTTTATATTTTAATTTATCTAATTATTTATTTAAAAATAGATTGATTTATTTAATTCTATGAGATAGACAGATAAAATCAGAACTCAGGTCAGTTCTGGCACATGGCGGTCCCACATACCAGAGCTGGGCAAGGCCTGCATTGTAGCACGTTGACCTGTGTCCTCGGCTCTAATTATTTCTAGATTCCTCTACTTGCCCACAGTTACTTGGTGGTGAGAATTCAGATAGAGAACAGACCTTGTATTACTTAGACAGTAAATGCACTTTGTCCCACATGTCCTTCTGTGCATGTATGTGGAAAGAAATGTTCACCAAACAGAAGTTTTTTCTGTATATATTTTAGTGTCACAGAAAAACTCTTATCCTATTTGAAAAGAAAGAGAACAGAAGATGAGGACGGTGTCACCCTGCACCTCACTTCTTTTGCAATTTTCCAAAATTTGAAATTTAGTCTTTCCACTTTTTAAAGCAAATCTTTGTGTGTTTGTTTATTTGATAGGACAGAGAAATTGAGAAGGGAGGGAGAGCTAGAGAGGGAGGGAGAGACAGAGGCACGTACAGTACTTGCTTCACCACTCATGAAGCTTCCCTCCTGCAGGGTAAAGCAAATCTTTACAAGCTGTTCTAGCAAAAATGAATATAATTTACATCCTATCTAGTAGGATGTAAATTATATTAAGACAGTGGTATGGTCAGCATTTGTTTATTTTCAGTATCCTTTTTTTTAAAAAAAAATCTGTTTAGTATTTATTTTGTACTTTCATCAGAGGACAGATGAATGAATGACCTAAAATTAGTAAATAGTAGCAAAAAGTAAAACCAAGTTTAAGTAACTCATTGAAAGACCTCATCTGGGGGAGCTGAGAGATGGCATAATTACTAGGGCTTTAAATTTATAAATATGAGGCTCTGAGTTTTATCTCCAGCATCACTAATGTCAGAGTGGTGCCCTCATGCTTCTTCTTGCTCATGATCAAATAAATAAACCTAAAAAAGAAGACAACCTTGTCAAGACCACATACATGCTAGACTATATACATATGTATTTTTTTTGGTCAAGCCATTTTTAAATTTTTGATTAATAGTAACTTACAGGACTGTAAGAGAAGGACTATATACCATACCTACCACCAAAGGTCTCACAAAACCTTAAGACAGTTGCTTTACTTCTGGTTTTTTTTTTAAAACATATATTCTATTTATTTTTAGATATTTTCTATTTAGATATTGTTTATTATTTAAAAAATTTTATCTTTATTTGTTTATTGGATAGAGACAGCCAGAAATTGAGAGGGAAGGGAGGGACAGAGAGGGTAAGAGACAGAGAGACACCTGCAGCCCTGCTTCACCACTTGTAAAGCTTCCCCCCTGCAGGTGGGGACTGGGGGCTGGAACCTGGGTCCTTGTGCGTTGTAACATGTGCGCTCAACCAGGTGTGCCACCACCCGTTCCCACTTCTGTTTTGTTTTGCAAGTTCATGTGTTTCAGTTCTCTAGACTTCCTTCTACACATGAGTGAAACTATCCAGTAGTTAAGTCTTTGTTTTGCTAAGTTTAATCAGCTTCAGTTCCATCCATTCTGTTCTGAAGGACACAATATCATCTTTTCTTCACTGCAGAGTAGTATCCTGGTATATGTCAGTGGACATTAAGAGGTTTCCATTCTTTGGATGTTGTGAGTAATGCAGCTATGAATATAAAAGTACACGCGACCTTTTTAAAGTTTATTTTTGTGTGTTTTTTGGGTCACGTGAATCTTTTTAACAACAAAAAATAATTTTGTTGTGTTTTTTTTTACCAGTTTTTTTCCTTATACTTAATATGATTGAATTTCTTTGTGTGTAAGTAAATATTTGTCCTCCCTAAGGTGACATGATTTCATTAGTGTCCTAATGGTGACATTTCCATGATCTTTTATTTGTCCACATTACAGGTAGTACTTCAGTATTTACAGATACTCACAGCACTTTTAACTAGATACACTACTGGAAGTATATTTTATAAATTCTGTATGATACATGTTGCCAAACTGTCTTATAGAAAGATAGTGTTAGTTTAGACTTAAGCTTTAGCAGTTTACCAAGAGGACTTATTTTTCTGAACTTTTAATTTCACTGATACTTTTTCACGTTATTCACTAGTTTATTTTAATATCTTATTTAGTAAAAGAAAATGGAGTTTCATTTTATGATTTGCATTGAATTGACTTTACACATACAGTTTAAAAGTTTCCTAGGCTTATTATTTACGTTTCCTTGTTATTTTTTTCTCCTTGTCCTGTCTTATTAAAGTTTTAGGGGGGGAGTGGGGCTGTAGCGCAGCGGGTTAAGCGCAGGTGGTGCTAAGCGCAAGGACCGGCATAAGGATCCCGGTTCGAACCCCGGCTCCCCACCTGCAGGGGAGTCGCTTCACAGGCGGTGAAGCAGGTCTGCAGGTGTCTGTCTTTCTCTCCCCCTCTCTGTCTTCCCCTCCTCTCTCCGTTTCTCTCTGTCCTATCCAACAACGACGACAACAACAATAATAACTACAACAATAAAACAACAAGGGCAACAAAAGGGAATAAATAAATAAAATAAAATATAAAAAAAATAAAAAAAAAATAGAAAAAAAAAAGTAAAGTTTTAGGGGACACACTGGGAAATCAGCTATCCCTCAAATTCTTATAATTTGTAAGAAACCAATTAAAACAAAAACAGCAACAGTCAGCATGGCTGCTTTATTCTGTTTTTTTTTTTTTAAAGCAGGACAATGCTTTATATTTATTTATTTACTTCCAGGGTCATTGCTGGGGCTCGGTGCCTGCTCCATGAATCCACTGCTCCTGGAGGCCACCTTTTCCCTTTTGTTGCCATTGTTTTCTATCATTCTTGTTGTTAATATTATTGTTGTTGGATAGGACAGAGAGAAATGGAGAGAGGAGGGGAAGACAGAGAGGGGGAGAGAAAGATAGACACCTGCAGACCTGCTTCACCGCCTGTGAAGCAACTCCCTTGCAGGTGGGGAGCTGGGGGCTCAAACCGGGATCCTTACTCGGTCCTTGTGCTTTGTGCCATGTGCGCTTAACCTGCTGTGCTACTGTCCGGCCCCCTTTATCCTGTTTTTTATAAGATATGATGCTGTGGGTCTATAAATTGTTAGTCAATGAAAAATCTAATGAAGTCATTGAGATTATGTTCTTTGTGACTAAGATCTTTGTATAGTGCACATTACTGTGCATTTATTTATTTTTAATTTTTTATTTATAAAAAGGAAACATTGAATAAACCATAGGATAAGAGAGGTACAGCTTCACACAATTCCCACCACCAGACCTCCGTATCCCATACCCTCCCCTGATAGCTTTTCCTATTTTACTATTCCTATTTCCTAACCCTCTGGAAGTATGGACCCAAGGTCATTATGGGATGCAGAAGGTGGAAGGTCTGGCTTCTGTAATTGCTTCCCCGCTGAACATGGGTGTTGACGGGCTGATCCATACTCCCAGCCTGCCTCTCTCTTTCCCTAGTGGGGCGGATGTCTGGGGAATCGGGACTCCAGTACACATTGGTGGGGTTGTCTGTCCAGGGAAGTCTGGTTGGCATCATGCTGGCATCTGGAACCTGGTGGTTGACAAGAGAGTTAACATACAAAGCCAAACAAATTGTTGACTAATCATGAACCTAAAGGCTGGACTTTAATGATGATCAATAGTGGAACAGAACTAGGAACATAAATAACAGAATATAGGAAAAACAACAACAACAACAACAACAACAACATAGATGCAGGCCAGGGAAGGCAAATGGGCAGAGTGATACGATCAAATGTTGGTGAAGAGAGGCCAACTTAAAAAACTGTTGTAGATATGGTAAGTTGGACACAACACTCATAACAACCACAGAATAAAACATAGCATAGAGACAAATAGGAACCATGTAAGTGTGCATGCCATCACAGAAAACCATGTAAATAAATTAGCAAGCAGAATCAAGAAGGGAAAGAATATGAACAGAAAGCAAGCCTGAAACAGAAATCCTAATGGCCATAAGTAAACCACACCTACCAATCATCACCCTAAATATGAATGGCTTAAATTCAGAAATCAAGACATCCAGAGTGACAGAACGGATTAAAAAGCAAGAGCCATCTACTTTTTTGGTTTCCAGGAAGCACATATACAAAGGAAAAAATAAACAGGAGCTCCAAATGACGGGCTGGAACAAGGTGTTCCAAGTCAATAATGTGAAAAAATGGGCAGGGACAACTATCCTGCTATTGGATAAAATAGCTTTCAGGCAAAGATGGTAAGAGACAGAGGTAGACACTATATATTGGTCAGAAGATCAATACAACAAGAAGGCATAACCATCACTAATATAAAAGCTCCCAGTAAGAGTGCACTCAAATATATATATATATTTACAGAAATAATTGTCAACCCATATCTGTGACCTTGGGAGAACTACAGTTTCCAATGGAGGGAATGGGGGCACAGAACTCTGGTGGTGGGAATGGAGTGGAACTATATCCCTATTATCTTATACTTTGCAAAATTATTAAATCACTAATAAAAAAGAAAAATGCAAATTAAAATTACTGTATAATTCCAATGTACACCCAAGAGAGTGGCCTACATCAATAAAATAGGAAATGACAGGTATTTGTGACATTTAAAGGACAAAGAACCCTCTTATGCTGCTGGTGGGAATGTAAATTGGTGCAGCTTTTTTGCAAGACTGTATGGAGAGTTACTGAACAAATAAAAGTGGAATTACATTATGACCCAGTAATACTACTCTTAGGCATTTATCCAGAGGACCGTCAAACACTAATTTAAAGGGACACATGTGTTCATAAGAGCATTATTCACAATGGCCTAAATGCCTATTGACAGATGATTAGCTAAAGATGTTATGGGATATATACTCCATGGAATGCTATTGCTACTTGGCAATCCAAAAAAAAAAAAGATGTTATTTTTGTCCTTTGAGACAAAATGGATGGAACTGAAGGTGATTTTGCTTATCAAAGTCAGTAAAGGGATGAAAGACAGTTACTGGGTGGTTTTACTGATATGCAGATATGCATGAACTTGGACCAAAAAAAAACAAACAAACCAAAAAACAAAGTAAGAACAGAAACAAACAAACTATAAAACATCACAGCTCTGGCGGTTGTCTTTGGGAGATGGGAAGGTGGGAACACAGAACTTTGGTGGTGGTGGTGTGGAACTAGATCCTGTATTATTAAAAAAAAAATTTACTTATAAAAAGGAAACATTGACAAAACCATAGGATAAGAGGGGTACATCTTTGCACAATTCCCACCACCAGACCTTCATATCCCATTCCCTCCCCTGACAGCTTTCCTATTCTTTATCCCTCTGGGAGTATGGACCCAGGGTCACTGTGGGATGCAGAAGGTGGAAGATCTGGCTTCTGTAATTGCTTCCCTGCTGAACATGGGTGTTGGCAGGTGATCCATACTCCCAGCCTGCCTCTCTCTTTCCCTAGTGGGGCAGGGCTCTGGGGAGGCGGAGCTCTAAGGCACATTGTTGGGGTTGTCTGTCCAGGGAAGTCTGGTCCTGTAATCTTACAACACTGTAGCCCATTGTTAATCATAAATTTGAAAATGGGGGCAAACAAAAAGCAGAGGATTTATAGGGAGAAACTCAGGGTGCTAATTGTGTCATTGTCGATCCTTTAACTTGACCCCTTGAGAAATACTCTCAGACCCTGGCAGGCTCTCCTGGACCTTCTCTACCCACTGGGACTCTGCTGAGAGGAAAGCTTTTGGAAGGTGCATATTCAGCTACATCCGTCAGTCAGAGCACTTGTTCTTGACACCTCAGTGTGGAAGCTGCTGTGTGTATATATTGTCTTCTCAGTCATCCCAGTTTTATGCCTCCTTGTTTTCTTACCCTGGTTTATTCTTCCCACTGTTCCCCCCCAACCTATCCTGTCTTTTAGGTACTTTCCCTGGCTTATCAAGTGCCTGCTCCCCCAAATGTTTTCTGCAGTTCCTTTCTTCATGTATGTCTGCTATTTTCTTAAGAAACTGTTCCTGCATATCCCTCCCACGTAGAGATGCAAGAAAAGCCAGCATTCATTTCTCTGAATGTCTTAATGTCCTTTTAAAATCTATACCAGGTAGATCCAATCTTATCTTTTCTTTCTTTTTCGTATTCATTTCTGAATACCACATACTTAATTACACTTAAATGAAACCTAAAGATAATAAAAGTTACCTATAAACATAATTTTTAAATATTTATTGGGGAATTAATGTTTTACATTTGACAGTACATACAATAGTTTGTACATGCATAACTTTTCCCAGTTTTCCACATAACAGTACAACCCCCACTAGGTCCTCTGTCATTTTTTTTGGACCTGTGTTCTCCACCCCACCCACCCCAGAGTCTTTTAATTTGGTGGAATACGCCAATTCCAGTTCAGGTTCTACTTGTGTTTGCTCTTCTGATCTTGTTTTTCAACTTCTGCCTGAGAGTGAGATCATCCCATATTCATCCGTTTCTGACTTATTTCACTTAACATGAATTTTTCAAGGTCCATCCAAGATGTCTCCTCTTTCATTTATGATCTGATTTATTTGGATCTTCTCCTTTTTTTGTTTTGTGAGTCTGGCTAACAGTTTCTCAATTTTGTTTAGTCTTTTGAAGAACAAACATTTATTTTCATTGATCTTTTGTGTGGTTTTCTTATTTTCAATGTTATTGATTTCTGCCCTAATTTTAGTTATTTCTGTCCTTCTGGTTGCTTTACAGTTTCTTTGTTCTTCTAGGTCTTTAAGATGTGAAATCAGGCTCTTTATTTGTGCTTTTTCTTGTTTCCTAATGTGTGCATGTATGACTATGAAGTCCCCTCTCAGTACTGCCTTAGCTGTGTCCCAAATATTTTGATAGCTTGTGTCTTCATTTTCATTGCACTCTCAAAACATTTTGATTTCTTCCTTTATTTCCTCTTTGACCCAGTAGTTGTTAAGGGGTATACTGTTGAGCTTCCACATTTTGGGACTATTACTAATCTTTTGTTGATTGTTAAGTGTTATTTTAATTCCACTGTGGTCTGAGAAGATGCTTGGGATGATCTCAATGCTCTTGAATTTGCTGATGGTGTCTTTGTGGCCTAAAACATGGTCTATCCTTGAGAATGACGCATGTGGATTTGAGAAAAATGTGTATTCCAGTTTCTTGGGATGAATGACTCTGAAAATGTCCAATAGTTCTAGTTTATCTATCTCTTCATTTGGCTCCCTTATGTCTTTATTGATTTTCTGCCTGGATGATCTGTCAAGTTGAGAGAGTGGGGAGTTGAAGTCCCCTACTATGACTGTTTCACTGTTAATATATTGCTGTAGCTCTTTCAGTAGACTTTTGATGTATTTAGATGGCTTCTCATTGGGTGCATAGATGTTAATAATTGTTAAGTCCTCTTGATTGACTGATCCTCTGAGTAGTGGTCCATTAAGTAGTGTCCATTCCTATCTTTTTTAATCTTATCTATTTTAAAGTCTATCGTGTCAGATATGAGAATAGCTGTTCCATCCCTTTTTTGTAGGCTATTGGCCTGTATGATAGTTTTCCATACTTTCACTTTGAGTCTGTGTTTGTCATGCTGGGTTTTCTGTAGACAGCATATTGTTGGGTTGTGTTTTCTGATCCATCTTCCTACTCTGTTCCTTTTAATAGGTGAATTCAGGCAATTGACATTTATTGATATCAAAGATTGAAGATATTTTAACGCCACTCTTATAGATTTTTAGAGTGTTCTGATACATAGTCTTTTTTACGGTGGTCTGACTATAGAACTTTCAGAACTTCTTTCAGGGAAGGCTTGGTGATAGTTGATTCTTTCAACTGTTGCTTGTCTGAGAAGGTTTTGATGCCTCCATCTAGTCTGAATGACAGTCTAGCAGGATATAGTATTCTTGGCTGAAAGCCTTTCTCATTGAGCACTTGATAGATATCTTACCATTCACTTCTGGCCTGTAGTGTTTGTGTGGGGAAGTCTGCTGCTAATCTTATGGGTTTTCCTCTGTAGGTGACTTTTTGTTTTTCTCTTGCAACCTTCAGAATCCCTTTTTTTTTTAATTTTTATCCTTGGAGCCACATGTGCCCTCAAAGTTGCTATTGGTATGACCATAGAGTTTATGTTAAAAGATAGTTCCTGGGAATTGGGCAGTGGCGCAGCGGGTTTAGCGCAGGTGGCACTAAGTGCAAGAACTGTCTTGAGGATCCCAGTTTGAGCCCCCGGCTCCTCACCTGCAGGGGAATCACTTCACGGGTGGTGAAGCAGGTCTACAGGTGTCTTTCTCTCCCCCTCTCTGTCTTTCCCTCCTCTCTCCATTTCTATCTGTTCTATCCAACGACCACAATATCAGTAACAACAACAATATAATTACAACAATAAAACAACTAGGGCAACAAAAGGCAAAATACAAAAAAAAAAAAGATCCCGCTTCCCTACACCTCTTAGAGTTCTTGTTAAAAGATAAGTTCTTTTTCCTCATGAATCACCCAGGACCTTCCAGATAACGGCTGACTACCATGACAAATAATATAAAATATAATAATAAATGAATAGGAAAGATACATCCCCCAATACTCAGTTGGCTAAGGCACCAAACCTCTTTTTCTATAAAGCATGCAAACCAGATGCCCTGCTAACCATGAGAAGCAGCTTGTTTGTGTTTCTTCCACAGGAATCCCGGAAAAAAACATCTGGACCCCTACACACCCTGACATCACCCACTAGATGGCACAACTACAGTAGTACAACCCTCCTGAAACCCTAGATGTCACCTGACGCGATCTGAAGAACCTGATTCACAGACTCCAAGGACAGAACTTTTTTACTGCCTGTCTGCCTTTCCTGCTTCTGCTTTGACCTGTCACGTTTTGGCAGTTCCAGCTCACTTTCTACAGAAAAGCAGAATTCCAGAGGCTGACCTTCCTCATGCAGCATTTCATCCCCTGCCATTTCTCCCCCTAGTCGCCTACTTTGGACTGAGACTTCTATCGGACTTGCTGGTATACCCTTTATCGTACTTGCTGGTATACCCTTTGGACACTTTAGACAATTTTACAGCAGCTTCCTTCCCTTCACGTTGCTGGTTTTTCATAGACTGACCCTGAGTAGTTCATAGACTTTACACACTGTTGTCCTGGGCATTAGATAAAAGGAAAGGGGGAGATGCTGGGAAATTGTGCCAATGCAGTCACATCTGCCATGTTGTCCCCTCAGGCTACTGCTAGTTCCCTGGAGAGTTGGGACATTCTCGGAGTGCCTGTTCAGCCATGTTGTGCCCTCAGGGCATTGTCTATATCCCCATGATATCTGGAGTGCTCTGGTTACTCCTCCCCCCTCCCATTCTCACGAGAGTTATCATCCTATCCTGGAGTGCTGTGGTTACTCCTCCCCCTTCCCATTCTCGCGAAAGCTACTCCTATAAAAGCCCTTTGTTTTCCGCACCTCTCTCTCTTGCCATCGCTTCACTCCGGTGTTCAGATGCAGGAAAGGTTACTGCGTGAGGCGGCCATT